>NC_143428.1:3630000-4230000 GCF_059467195.1 Physcomitrium patens | reverse complement strand
CGCTCCCCTACCAGCTTGAAGATGTGACAAAGAAAATTATTCTGGTGCAAAGGAAATACCTTCTTCAATAGAGAGACGCAGAGCTCTCTGTTCTAACTCTACGGCACATGAGCTCCGAGCAGCTGCTGAGAGTTGACGTAAAGCTGCGAAGGCAACAACAATGACGCACACGGTGGAGAGGGAAAAGAAGGATTAATGACATTATATGATGCTAGTAAGATATATTTACTAACGAGAATAAGGCAGAACTCTGTGCATTAGATGAAAGACATAATGGCGTCTACAATATTCACACTACAAAGCCTAGAAAATTCAACGTTTTAACCATGTACTGGCACTCACCATCAAGTAAGTAGCTCTGGTCATCATCATCACACTTCTTCAGAAACAATTGCAACTGTACAAATCGATCTTTAGCACTCATTGGTTTTGGTTCTACAACACTACATTCAACCTCATCGGGTGATTCAGCACCTGGACCACAGAGGGCTAATGACTTGCCCCATTCCTCTTCTGTAGAGGGTATCCCTAGCAAAAGA
Source organism: Physcomitrium patens (assembly GCF_059467195.1). Taxonomy (NCBI): domain Eukaryota; kingdom Viridiplantae; phylum Streptophyta; class Bryopsida; order Funariales; family Funariaceae; genus Physcomitrium; species Physcomitrium patens. The sequence continues at coordinate 4,229,461 of NC_143428.1, read as the reverse complement.
CAAAACAGACATAAGTTTCACTTTGAACTCAAAACACCGAGGGCGATATATGAACGTCAAAGCAAAGCTTTGCATTAGATGCCACTTGAGTAGGTTAAGAGGTTACAACCAGCTGGACTGGAAATTGAAGAGCCTACTGCATTGGCGTACCTGTTGAAGTCCTGGACGCAGGGACGACTGGGCGGTGCGGCTTTGGTGAAAAGTTCAGAGTTAGAGGCAGAGACGGCTCGCCCGTTGAAAGGGAGTGCTTTGATGTTGACGTCAGAGAGCTGGCAGAGACTGTATCTAGTCTCGATTCAAGTTGGGATTGTTGGATGTTCCACCCATTCTGAATACCTTGACAATAATCTAGAGCAGGTTCTCGAGAACAAACCAAATTTTGAGATTTCCTGGCCCTTTGCCGACTCATCGAATTAGCCAAATCAGCTGCGTACACAACCCCATTCAAACCTGATGCGCATGTGCACAAATATGATGTCCGTTCAGATACAGAAAAAATGTGCAAATTGTGTGCATTACTTCTACCCATAAACAGGCTCTTGCAAGCTTCTAAGAAAATGAAAAATTGATCCAACCTACCTGGCTTGTTCACTGGCATCAATATGTGATGTGGAATCGATCGGGGACTTCTTAGACAGTCATCCAAAATGAGAACTTCCGATCCCGTAAACATTGCACTGGGGTCACTATTGTGTACTCTCTTTGGTGTCTTTTTCACAACCACAGTCTTCTGTTCAGCGATAGGCCCGTTCGAAACTTTCGCAAAACCCTTTTCAAACGCTTTCTCGCTTGAGCTCGGTGGGTGTGAACATGTTGGTTCGTTCCAATTTTGCCTCGAGTTCACATGATTGTTCTCAAACATGACACTTCTTCTACAATCTGCAAAAAGTCATCATTCCTTTAATGAGATTTCGTCCGAAGCAGATAGAATGGCAATCAATAAGGTAACACGTTGACGACTGCGACCTCAGTAGCCAGTGAATTTAGACCCAACATCCCAAAAACAATCCATATCTTCCTCCTGCGAAACAGCAAAGAGAAAAAGAACCTTGCTCATCTTCAATTCCCCACGCCTGCTCCCTGGCATTGAGAGATGCCAACCCCGTATCAACTACTTCTCTTTTCACACGCTTCTTGAATCGGCCATGAGAAGAATTTGAAGAAGGATTCGCACCATGCTCCATACTAAGGGCAGTACTGTGTCCCTGGACTTGTTCCACATTTCCATCCATTTTCCCATCATGGGGTATACCGTCTTGATAGAAACCAAAGGATTCTTGTAAGTGTTTCCCTTTCCAGTCACGACTTCTGTCAACCGCAAATGTTTCGCCTTGCGTGCGGAAAGTCTTTCCTTGTGGAAATTGTAATGTGACTGTCGCCTCGTTTGGATTAATCACAGAGCAAGTGAGCTTACTCTGACGAGCACTTCCAACTCCAACCTCCCATGCGCGACCCACATCCTCTAACGTTCTCTCTCTCGAACCAAGCATTAGAAGTGGCTTGGAACCAAGAGAAAGGCTTGAATCCAAAGAATACTTGTAACTTTCAGCCATGCAATTAGAGCTAAGATGATCAATTAGCGTGGCGGATGGGTCTGAAGATGCTCGCTCGGTTATAACAGAGCATGAAAGGCCAATTTCGTCTTGAGTGGCCTTTGATGCCAGGTGAAGCTGACTTTCATCTTTAGATGAAGGTTTAGTAGAAGTTCTCGAAGTGGCAGGGCCACGGGGAAAAGATGGATGCCCAACACGACGATGAAGAGCAGATAAGGGTGAATTCTGTAGGATTTGTGGTTCACTAATGGAACATGGATTGGAGGGGTTCGATGAAATATGGTTTTCGTTCAAACTCAGCACCACGTCCTGCACATCAGACGACAAGCAGATATTAGAAAAGTAAATGTTTTCCACAACTCCGAACACTTAGGTGATAAACACCCTCTTATCTCAGAAACACATCATGGTAGCAAGAGTTTTCATAACCATATCCTGAAAATTATGAATTGCACACCTGCGTAGATGTAGAAGAATTGAGAGGTCTGGCAGCTAGCTTCGGCTCACTCTCAGCCTTAGCCGGTTGAGATGCATGCGTTGCTCCAGTGTTGGAGATGATGGGACAAGTTTTGTTTGATTCTCTAGGTTTCTGTTGTGGCAGAGGAGCTGCTTGCATTGGAGTTGCAGGACCCGGAGAAGACAATTCAGATTTTACACGCTTCTCTTCGCTTAGACAAGAAGCCTGATCAAAAGAACCAGAATTGTTGTGAGAACAGACCGGAGCAAGGTGATGAACTTCCAAAAAGATAAAGATAAGTAGGCTGAGGATGTGACGAAACTTCAAACCTTAAATCAACAAATCAGTTCTAAACTTGTACACACATACATTAGGGTATCAAAACTCGCCAGTACTAGCCAGATGCTTAGTGAGGTATGTATTTATTACGAGGATGTCACCTCCGTGTGCAAAAGAATGATTTAGATGAAATCACCTACAAAGAGGTTCTAAAGAATATTATAATACCAGGTGGGAGGCAAGGTTCTACTTTAACAGAAGGCATGTGAAGCAAGAAGAGGGTAGACGTTCACGAGCTCAATAGCTAATCCACAAACCCCTTCACTCTTTGCACTGCGAGAACACCAAACTTGGATACGATCGAGACATTTAGTAATGAGGCGAGACCCAAACGACAGGTCACATATCACCAAGACGAATATAATACATAAATGACTCCTCAAAATGAAATTAGAGGTAATAAGGATTTGAGCACGCTGGGATACCTAACAGGATATGACATCCGGGGGTTTCATGAGCGGAAATTAACAGACTACTTCACGCAGAAAAAACGACTTTGTTGAGCATGCGAGTTTATCGCAGAATTCAAACAGTGCTTTCAATTTCACTCCAAACTGCACGATAACATACCCTGAGTTCCGACATATTGATGGGCGCTATGATTAAGCACATTTCCAATCCAGGGCACAATCATGAGCATGTGACGCTATCATCTGGATACATTCAAAGGCTTCAACATAGTGCAATTCGGTACAACGGCAAGTAAGTTCATACTATCAATTTACATAAAATGTTCACAATAACGAAAAACCCGACGGGATGGAAACGACATATGTTCCATCACCCTAAAGTACACCCAAGTACAATACAGACCATAATCGATACTCTCCTAGGGAACTGTTTTCCACATGAAGTGAGACCAACACATTCTCCATGTATCTGTCGTCAACATGCAAATTCTGCCCAGCCGAAACAGAAAATTACATAGGCCGCCTCGGATCCAAACGAACATTTCATCGTTATCGCAGGGAAAGTAGCAATGTCTCGCACCATAATGTGGAAAGACTCGAGCCACCTACACTGACTACTCTGCAAGTTCGCGTCTGACTCGCTACGCGAACGCCAGGAAGGCAGTCGAGATCGATAAGGCTACAACTTTGGTAAAGCGGAACACGTAGATAAGCATACTGGTATGCATTTCACACTATCTTCACAGAATCTAAGGCAGAGAAAAAGGTATTTCACAGTAACCCTGCTCCAGTTAAGGAATGCTGCTGGGGCAATACAAAAATGTCCTTGCAATAGAACATGAGTCCACACCCAGCGTTGACTGAAGTGCCGGTACTTCAGGACGCAACAGACGAAAAAGAGAGAACCACTCCATGCATGAACACATGACGATGTTCACCTAAGAATTACGAGTGGCCGGAGTCCACACTTCAGAAACAAGGAGCAGATTACAAATCATCTCCGCGAAGACGTTGGAGGGAAATAGTTAGGAAAATCCCACGCTAAAAGATGCAAAATTTATACTCATCACTATCAACCGGAAGGAAATCACCGTCACTTGTCCTAGACACTACATTTCAACATACACTCAGTCAACGACTTTGGTCCGTAGAGTCCAACTCAATATACAGACTCCAGCATCAGAAACAAAAAGACACTCGGCTCCGTTAAGTCGAGTGCAAAGACAATGCACTTTGCAACCACTGCCCTTCATCACCCACGCACATCCAACCAAACCTACGTATACCAACCTCATAGTACCACGATTGTCCAACGTTTGACCACATCACACATTCAACAAAACCCTTCCTAATTCGACAAAAATGTCGCAAAATCCAACCCTCCCCTCACATCCCGCCATTTCCACCTTCCTGACCTCAACACAGCACTCCCAACCCCATCATCGCTACACTGCAAGCCCCAAAAAACCACCGAAACCACGGAAAACAAGTCGAGAAAATTCACATTCTGCGCTGCACCACGCGCCTGCTGATCCTCTGCGACGCCCTCGCGCACGCACCCGTCTCCTCCACTGCTGCAGGCTCCGCCATCGTCAACAACAACCCCTCCCATTCCAAACATCGCAGACTCACTCACACTCCAACGCCTCCGAGAGAGCCAGAGCTTCTTACTCGGAGGCCGTCGTCATCATCAAGTCATCCATCACTGACCCCGCTCCCGCGCCATTCTCCGCCATCATCATCACCGTCGTCATCATCACCATCACCACCACCTTCTCCTCCCCTCCTCTCCCGCCTTTACTCCCTTTCCTTTCCTTCTTCCCCCTTCTTCCCCAACCCCGGCTCCACCTTTTTCAAACCCTAATCCACCACCACCTCTCTCCCCCACAACCCCTGTCTACACTGAACCCGCAGCAGCCATCCCCGCAAAACAGAAGCAGTCGTCGTGGTAGTAGTAGTAGTAGCACTAGACATGCGTAAAACCCAGGCACGGACCCAGCGAGAGCAAATGCGGCGAGGAAGTTGAATTTGCGAAGCCGGGGACGGTGGCGGGTGTGATCGATCACGGGTGCAAGCATGGGCTTAGGGTGGGTGCACGGATACCGGGGGTGCTTGCATGGCCCCTGTCTCCATCACGCGGTCATAGGGGACAGAAAGCGCGGAGAAGTAGTAGTATCACCCGGGTGGCTTCGCTCCTTCCGTCCCCTGAGTACCGTTGCTTCAGTTTCGCGTCCTGCGGTGAACCCATCAAACGGTTGGCGCAACCCCCGTGGGGTGTTCGAATGGTCGGGATTTCCTCCTTGGGGAGGGGAGTGGGGGGGACTTTTTGTTGCATTTTCCCATGCTCTCCTCCTTCTCATCGTCAGCTCAGCCGCTTGCTTGGTGGGTTGCCATTATTGGCCCGTTCCCTTTGGTTCTTGGACCCCTTGGCGGTGGACTTTTCCTAGTGCAACCAACAACTTGAATCCCATCTCTCCTGGATTTTCAAATTCTCACAACCCCCTTTCCAATGTGGGCCCCATGGAGGCAGGGCTGGGTTAGGCTGGGCCCAGAGCGAGAGAGAATCTGGTGCTGGCTTTGAAGCTTTGAATAGTAAACGTAGAGCCAGCAATCATCTTCATTCTTGAGTTGATGGGGTGAATGTTTAATTGTGCATTGTGTCGATTGTATTTAGTGTGGTACGTGGATGATGTTGTTGTTGTTGTTGTTGTATGTGTGAGTAAACCATTGACGACAATAATATTCCAACAGAAAGGGAATTGTGGCTTTATGGGTACTCGTAGTTGTCTCGTTTTGATAATAATTAAATAAATAAATAAAATATTTGGGCATATTGACATTTTATAGAGGGTGAACAACAATGCGGTGTTTGTCATTTGTCTTTTGTTCTTGAGATTTTGATAGGGGTATTGTGTAAAATGTTCCAAATACATGCACATTTATGTTGATTATTTTCAAAAAATAATTATGTTGAGATGAGATTTTCACCACAGACATGGCAGCATATAAAATATAAAGTTTCAACTTTTTTACTGAATAATTTTAAAAAGTTATAATGTAGTTACCATTAGTAGTTAGATTTTTTTTTTATTTCTTCTAAAATATTAGAAAGATTTTTCTTGGTATTAAAAATAATTTACAATGATTAGCAAGCAATCCTTGATTGATTCAACTATGCTGTGCTATTGTAAAACATTGTTTCAAAACCTACTTGAGTTGTTTGTTTAGTCTTTTTTATTTTTAGATTTTAATGATGATGCCTTAATACAAAAATAAAAACTTAAATTTTTTAGTTTTAATTATGAAATATTGTTTAAAATGCTTGAAATATAACTTTTTTGAAATAAAAATAAAAATTCTTTATATGTATTTTGATTTCTTTTTATCCAAAGAAGGGATCCTAATGCTAGCTTTACAATACTACCAAATATAACTTTTTAAGAAAAATTTAAACTATACACTTCATATTTTTTATTGATATTAATTGATATTCAATTAATTTATTTAAAATAATAATATTAACTATAAATTTAAGGTTGTATCAATAAGAAATTATTATTACTAAAAATTTATTTATTTAACAATTCAAGAATAAGAAGAAGAAGAAGAAGAATAGAAAATATTGGTTTAAACTCTTTAGTAATTATTTTTATTATTATTTTAAATTTTTAAAAGTAATAAACTTTAATGATATGAGCTGGGGTTGATGTATTCTATGTTTACTTAGATATTGATTTAAAATAAAAATAACAATGTTAATTTTTTTAAGAAATAATCATATCATATATTTTATATTTTTAATACTAATTATGAAAACAATCTAAAGTATTCTGAATTATAATTTTAAATATATGTCTATTTTGTGTACATATAAATATTTACAATTATGTTTTAAAAAATAATCAAACATAATTTTTGTAAGAGGCTTGTATAATAATAACAAGATTTCTTTTTAGATTGTAACATCAATAGAGCTAAGATAAGACTTTAAAAAAGATAATTTTATAAAAAAATCATTTTTATAAAAAAAAACCAAAAAACTTATTTGATGTATTGATTATTAAATTAAATCAATAGCTTGGAATACAACTCTAGAATACAACTAAATAAATAGAATTATATTATAATATTTTAAAATAAAATAAAATTATTTTCTTAAAATAGATATTCATATAATAACATATTATAAGATAAAAAGTTATAGTTTTTGAATTAAAAATTATATTTTCTAAGTACCAATTAAGAATAATATAAATATAAGAAATAAAATTAGATATAATAATGAGATTAAATATTCTATTTAAAGAAATAAAATTAGATATAATAATGAGATTGAATATTTTATTTAAAGAAATAAGATAAAATGTTAGTTATAAAACCTACAATAGTTCAAAAACCAAATTTGATATGATTGAGAGTTGCTTGATATAATTTAGCAAACAACAAATTCTTTCATGAAGGTGTCTTTGTCTACTTCTAATAAAAAGAGATTTAGAGTGTATTTAATGATTATACATGGGACTTCAGTTTATGAAGATTATTTTAGGCATTCGAATGTATTAAGACTAATATTTCTAAGAAAATTGTTACTTATTTTCTAAAATAGACACTTGTTTTAAGAATACATAGAATAGCTATTTGCAATGTGGATAAAAAGAAAAGTAAATTAAGATTTTCATCAGCTAATTTTTATGCTAAATTTATCTTAGATGTTCCGATTTACTCTTTTATACTAAGTTGTTCTCGTTGTGTTCAAGCTTCAGTATACCAAAGCAATTGAATTAATAGAGGTGGACTCGAACACAGAGAAAGACTGGTTATATGAATTGGATCTGTTAGCGACACAATTGACTATATTTTGGCTATCTGAAATCAAGTATCAAACTACAAAACACCAAGGCTTACTACTTTCATCTTAATTCAACCCATAATCCATTCTATGATTATAAATTCAACAATACTTCTCTCAAACACAATTCTTCATAAGCAAATAATAAAAAAAACAAAGAGATAGCACCAAGCTTACCCCGGCTTATGACTCTCACAGTTTGGCCTTCAATCTCTCTTTCCTCAACCTATTTATCCTAACAAAAAGATGATCTGTCGGCCAGCGGATTCCAAAGATTATGACCCTTTGAATTCTTAACCATTTATTCTACTAACAACCTATTGTTACCAACTAAATTGCCTAACCATCAGTCTAATTCTCAAGGTTATCAATAATCAACCAGTAACTTACCACAAAGTTTATTTACTTATTCTACATAGCCCCACTCCTAATTGTGCAGCATCTTCACAAACATTATTTAGCTTCAACTTATAAAAACGTAGCAGTGTTGGCTTCTTCAGTCAATGGCATTGGCTTACCACCCTTTGAATTGGTAACCTTCTCCTCTTTATATCTTCATCGTTTACCTCAGTGTTCAATGGTTCTCCATCCAAACGTGCTGTCAGATCTTCATTCAACAAACCCAATTCCCATCCCTGAAACTCAAGTCGGGCAATTTGGTTGTCAGGCTCCTCCAACATCTTCTGCAATTCTTTTGTCGATTTCAAAGGTATCTCCGAAGATGTTATCGCTGAAACTGGCGTATTGGTCTGTACAAAATTATTGGCTTCTTTTGCTAATATGGCTAGTTTAGTCCGCAACATCGCAACCTCTATCTGTAGTCATTCTTGCCGTTCCTTCTAATCGATCTCCATCCTTACTTTCTCACATACCATGTTCGCCATCTTCTCCTTAACCACAAAAGAAAACATGATGCTTGTCAAGAGCCCCCTCCTACTTCTTACTATGGTCCAATCAATTGGGTCGACTCTCTCTTTTATAATAGAAAATCCATCTCGGGTTCATATATAGTAAAGTTTAAGCTGATTACCATTGATCCATGTCGTAAATTTAGTACCCATAAAATCTTCCAATTGTACTAAACCATTTGGAAATCCTTCAATAATTCGATATGGCCCATGCCATCAAACTTGAAATTTTCTTGGAAATTTTTTAAATTGACTATCATAAAGACATACCAAATCATTTGGCATAAAAGCCTTTCATCTCAGCTTACTATCATAATAAGTCTTCTTTCATTTTTGGGTAGTTTCCATCATCATTAATGCACTGGCTCTAGTTTCATCCAATTTTTCCAATTCTTCTAAATGGTGTCGTAATGAATTATGATCTCCCAATCTAGTATCTATAGCAATTCATAAACTTTGGACTTCCAACTCAATAGGTAATATTGCTTCCTGGCCATAAACCAATTAGAAAGGGGTAGCATTGGTAGTAACTTTATATGCAGTACGGTATGTCCATAAAGCTGCAAACAACTGAGTGTCCCAATCTGTTCTACATACTGCAGTATAACTTTATACGCAGTATTAACTCATTATATGAATCTTAAATAATTTTTTCATATTTAAAATAAAAAATATTGTGGCATTTTTAAATAAAAAAATAATTCATTAGAAATAGAGATTTTTTATTTTATTTTATTTTGTTTATCTAATAACAAATGATTCTAAAACTTTTGTTATAGAAATATATTAATCATTTTATAAGAATAAAATAATTATTTAGTTATTATAATATTCATGATTTTTTAGTTGAATTGATGATACAACATTAAATTTATTATTATAATAAAAGAAGAGAATTTATTTTGTAAATACTTAACCAAAAAACATACATATTTTTTTTTCTTTCCTCAATGGAAATATGTATGATCATTCTTAGTTCAAATATTTCTAAACAATTCGTAAGTTTTTTACACATTAACATGTATAGAAATATATATATATATATATATATATATATATATATATATATATATATATATTAAATAGAACTTTAGATGGATAATAGAATGATGTACAAATAATTTTTTTCTTTAAAAATATCATATAGTTTGTAGGCAAAAACATCAATAAAAAATTTAATAAGATAAAAATAATTCAGGAATTAATGTACAATCACTATGTTTTGTTGTTATAGTTAAGTATTTTTATTACATCAAGTCTACAATTCACTTAATTTAAATTAATTCCCTAAAACATTATATATTATATTGAAGATCATTATAATGTTATATATATATGTTATCTATATATATATATATATATAGATATATATAATAATTATTTTTTTTTCAAGTATTAATATAAAAGCTATTTTATATATAATACAACTAAAATAATGTATAGATTATATTTTTTTCTATAAATATAAATTTTTGGATTTTAATTCAATTTCAATTCAGAAACCATAATAGTATTATTATTGATAGTTTTATATGTAAGAATCTTTTACCAAATCACTATTTGAGATTTCACACACATGACAAGAAGTTTGGAACTTTGTGTATCTTTCGGCTAATGAATCTTTATCTATTTTTCTTTTGTATCTGACATTATTAAAAGTGATATTTTGAAGTTTACAATCTATTTGTATCAAATATTAGTTTAAATTCATCAAAATTTGTGCAGTGTTTTTTAAATATATTAACATTTAGGTGTTTATTTATCAATTATGTATTAGATTAAATAGGTATATATTATTGATTCATTAAATTATAATATATGATAAAAGAATCTTATTAAAACTTATTTTGTCAAATAATAGTTTATGAATTATTATTTATTTTTTGAATTTAGTAAGAATTTAGAAATTATAAATTTTTATTCTAGTTCTATTATATATATATGTAGAAAAATTTAGTATTTTTAGTTGGATTAATACTTCATAAGATTAAATAAATATTAGAGTAATTTTAGATTAGAAGATAATTTTTTTTATAAAATGTTAATATATATCAATTATATCAATGATACTATATTTTGACATGTGATCTTAAAATATTTTATATAATCTATATAACAAAACTATTATCATGTAATTATATTTATTATTTTTTGATACAAAAGCACAAATAAATTCAAATATAAAATGATGATTAAAAGTAATTTTGGTGCATAATATCAAATCATAATTTTTGATAATTTATAATATTATTTATTTTTTAGATTAAATTTTGTATTTTTTTAGAAAATCAAAGTATAGACACTCATCTATCAATGTATAGTCATTCCTTTTTTAATGCATTGACATCATATTTTTACTACATAGACACTTCTTCTTATGTTACATATATCAAGGACATGAATTGAAAGATGATATATAAACTAATGAAATATATGTAAAAAAAAAAGTAAAAAAATAGAAATAATGAAGTACATATATTAAAAAGAAATTAGAATGGTTTATTGCCAAAAGACAAGAAAACTTGAGACTCTTGAAACTAAACTAGAAGCAAGAAAGAAGTTGATAAGAATGAAAAGGACTTTATTCATGTCTTTATATATACTATCTAATTAGGAGCTATGTGGTGATATTCTATAGGACCTCCAATGTGTGTTGATTTTGTAGGATGTATGCCTTGATTTATAATATAAGTTTTTCTATATGAGTACTACATAATTAGCTAGTTCTTCAAGCTACCAACATGTATGGTACATGATTAACTTGTTGACTAAGTTTCTAACCTAAAAGTTAACAATAAACACCTATAAAGTCAAAGCAACATCTATATAGCTTCTAAGAAGCTTCTTTAGAAGATATTATAGAATTAATTTATTTTTATCTACTTCTATCTACTTCTACTTAATTATACAAGTAATTATTGACTTATATGTGTATGTGTGTGACATTACCTCTCCTTCTAAGAACAATTTCTAGGACGAGCAGTGATCATATATTGAGAAAATCTATGATATGATGAATTGTATTTGTCACATACTCAAATCTTTGTTCTCTTCAAAGATGGTTGAAAGGGCCTCTCAGCCATCAATAGTGTGACAAATTAGGACAAGAAAATGTCCTTGCTATTTGCTCATTGTTGAGGTATTCATAATTTTCTTCAAATAAAATATTTTGAATATTGTCAAGAGTTATTTCTACTTCTAATAAAATTACCAAACATTAGAAGTTTCTTCCAAGGTTGTGATATCAAATGCATTGTATCTTGCCATCTATTCAAGGAAAAACATATCGTTCTTGAGGATCTTCATCTTGATTGCATCATCTTGAAGGTTGTGACAATCACAATGTCTAGTTCAATAAGTCAACAAACAAAGGCTCTTCAATCAAATCCATTGGTTGTTGATTTTCCATCTTTATAGCATCACAAATACAAAGAAGCTACAAACAAGGATTGAAAGTAGAATGTTATCTTATCTAAATCTTGTTTCTTTTATAAGAAAGGTCTTCAACTTCATTTTTATAGATATTGTTGATGAAAAGCCTCCACAATTTCTGCTACATTTGCAAGATTCTTTGATGGCTTCCATATGCATTCACTAATATTGTATCCCTTCTAATGAACAAGATATTATAACTTATTTTGGCACTGCCTAGAGTCTAAGACTTCTTCTACTTTAAATTATTCATTATTGTCTACTTCTATAAGAGGAGGTAGAACTTGTCTTTTTCTTGGTATGTCTGCTATCTTATATGATTCATGAAGAAATACGTGGAATATTAGATGGATATTCATTGAGTCCAATAGGTGTAAATGATATGCAATGGATTGATTTATGTAGAAATAGGAAATGGTCTAAGCCTTTAATAGTCCAATTTGTCACAAGGACAAGTAGTATTGATATTGCAATAAAGTAACCATACCTTGCCACCCACATGGAATGATGGTTGTTCCTTTCAATAGACATCCATATTGATCTTTTATTGCTCTTGAGCTTCTTTTAACTTTGCCTTCATTGTTGCATGTAACTCTGACAAATAATTTGCCAAATCTTTTTTTGCAAAATTATCAATTTTTGAAAAGTCAAAAGTATCAAGTTATGGATAGTAATCACAATTGATAAAATAAAAAAATAAAAAAAAAAAAAATTGTAGAAGAATGTATCTTGTTATTATAAACAAACTCTGCCAATGGCAAAAGAGTTGTTTAATCATCTTCTTAGTAGTTGATAGTACATCTTAAATATTGTTCCAAAACTTGATTAACACTCTCCATTTGTCCATCGATTTGAGGATGGAATGTCAAAGATAATTTTATATCTATTTTTAAAATCTTGAAAAGAGTCCACCAAAATCTTCATATAAATTGAGTTCTTCTCTTTGATATGATATCTTTGGATAATCTATGATAGTGATTGATGTTGTCAAGAAAGAATTTAGTTGTTTATTCACATGTGATAGATTTTATACATGAAAAAAATTATGCCATCTTAATAAAATGATCTACTATCATAAATATAGTGTCATAAGAACTTGAGATTGAAAGATCTGTGATGAAATCCATAGAAATTAAAGACCATGATTATTTTGGAATGAGTAATAGTTGAAGAAGTCCGTAAGATTGATGACGGGGAGTTTTTGATCTTGAACAAACCTTACATAACTGAACAAAGTCTTTTACATCCTTCCATATTTGTGGCCACCAAAAATCTCTACATATAAGCTCCAAAGTCTTGTTGTATGCAAAATATCGTACTGCTAGAAAGTCATGACATGCTTCAAGAACACGTAATTGTACTTCTTCTTTTGGAATATATAATCAACCTATGAAATAGAATAGGTTGTTTTTGAACTCAAACCTAGAAGTATCTTGAGACTTAGAAGAAGGATTCTTGATATTATAAACAAGAGGATCAAAAGACATACTTGCTTGGATTTGTTTCATAAGGGTTGAATCAACAATCAATGTTGATTTCATTACTCGAAGATGAAAATATTCTTGCTTCAAAAGAATTATTCTTTGTTGATCTAAAGATGCATCTCCTTCTTTTGGTGTAAGATAAGATCATCTAGAAAGGCCGTCTGACAAACCTTGTTATTTTTTGGATCGATATATGATCTTAAAATCAAATCTTGATAAAAATAAGCTCCAATAAGCTTGGTGATGATTCGAAATATATGCTGACATGAAGTACTCAAGATTCTTATGGTCTGTATAAATGGCGATTGAATTGAAAGTGCCTTCTATATGATGACACTATTCTTGAAATGAATCCATGATTATAAGAGGCTCTTTGTTGTAGATTTCATAGTTAATCTTGGCTACTAAAAAAATTTTGGAATGAAAAGCTATTAGGTGAAGTTTAACATCTGTTTCTATTTGTGATAATATGACACCCAAAACAAAGTTTAATGCTTTTATTTTCATAAAAAATGCCTTAAAGAAGTCGATGCAATATAAGATAAGTGCAAAAATAAAAGTTGGCTTCAAAACTTCAAAAGATGTTTTACTTTCTCTACTCCACTCAAATTTGTCTTTGCAAGTCAAATACGTAAGTAGAGCTATAACTTGAAAAAAGTTTTTAATGAAGATCTGATAATAGTTGGCAAAGCTCAAAAAGTATTACATATTTATTACCATTTTTAGAATCTTTGAATCCATAATAGTTTAAACTTTCTTAGAATCCATCATAAGTCCATCATTTGAAATAATGTATCCTAAAAAGTCAACTTAAGTAATGTGAAATATACTCTTTTCTATCTTGGCATGAAGTCCCACATCTCTTAATTTTTATAACACATGACGAATATGAAGTTCATATTTATCTGTGTTCTTAGAATAGATCAAGCTGTCATTTAGATAATTAACAACAAAATCATCCAAAAACTCTTGAAAAACATCATTCATTAAATGTTGAAAAGTTGTCAATGTATTTGTAAGTCCTAAAGACATGACATTGTATTCAAAATGTCTATACTTAGTTCCAAATGCAGTCTTTCATTCATGTCTTTTTTTTTTTAATATGTACTAGATAATATACTTTACATAGATCTATTTTTGTATAGATCTTACTTTGATTATGTTGATTAAGAAGTCCGAATATCAAAGGTAGAGGATACCTATTTTTGTTAGTGATTTTATTGAGTCCTTGATAATCAACAAACATTTATAATGATCAAACTTTCTTCTTTATAAATAAAATTAGAGCTCTTGTTTGTGATTTGGAATGGCATATGAAATTCTTGGCTAGATTTTCTTAAATATATTCTTATAATTCATCTAATTCATTTTGTGATAAATTATAGATTGGTCCAAATGGTGGTTGTGCTTCTTCTTGAAGGTCAATTGAATAGTTATAAAGATGATGTTCTAGAAGAGTATCCACATTCTTCTTCTCAAATATATCTTGAAATTCTTGATATTGGCTTGGAATGCCACTTGAAGTCTTTTTATCATTAAAAATAGGTGTGGCATAAATGACATAAGGTGATCATTTTTTTACAGCATGCAAGAAAGCTCTCGCACCTACAAACATAAGTTTTATTGTACTAGACTTATGAATTTTTACTAGATTAATTTCACTCTTAGTTATATTTTTAGAAAAGTCTAAAATACAAGAAATCCAATCTATGCAAGGATTATACTTTTTTAACCATGATAAATCTAAAATGACTAGATTAGAGAGAGATCTATATATATTAAGGATTGTGCAACTACTATGATCATTTATTGCTACATCTATACAAAATGTTTTATAAATAACATCTTTAAAAGACAACAAACGACCATCTATGACTTCTACATGAACAAGTCTAGTTTTTTGTACTAATAATACTTTATGACTTTTAACAAATTCTACATTTAAAAAGCAAGTTGAGGCTCCTGAATCTATTAAGGTGGAGGCTTTATAATTATTAGGTCGTAAATATATATCTATAATAAAATAAATAAAAAGAGGTTCTGAAGAGAAGATAGGACCTTCATTAGAAATTATATAAGATTTTAGCTACACAATTCCTATTATAGCTAGACAAATTCATTTTCTGACATATTGTCATCTTTGACAGTTGTGCTCATTATTTTGTGGTTTTGTTACTTCTTTGGATAATATAGAGCAGTGTATTTAGATTTTTTATAATATAAGCATAATCCTTCTTAACGGTGATGAGTCTTTTTTATTTCAATAAGATGTTTAAAACATATTGCATCAATTTGCATATCCTCTACTTGTGAATGTATGTGTTGATGAGATGTTAGTATTGCCATCAAATTATAGTAACATTTTTGTATTACGATTTATCTTACTTGAGAATGTACTAGGAACCTAATTGTGGAAGGTAAGGTTGTATTTTACAAACATCCAAAAAAAACTCCAATAGATTTCACCCATATGACAAGAATAAAATCCAAATTCTGATTCAAAAGTACTAAAAAACACTCCTCTTAGTAGCTTCAATCACACATAAAACAAAAGTTGTAACTTCTAATTTGATGTAAAAATTGTCATGCGATTGTCAATAAAAGTCTTCCATATGCTCAAGAATTTTCAGCCCAATCCAACTTACAGATTGTGAAAAAACCTCCAACAATTGCATTGATGTCACTCACCCGCCAACTTGAAAAGTGAAGCAAAAATTTCAATAGTGATTTCTCCTTCTCTAATTGTCAACTTTGATTCAAATTTGGTGTACAATTTTATCTTAAAGTCCTTCAATATCACGCAAAATTTCACCTTAATCCAACTAATAGATCTCTAGATATCATAGAAATTCTATCCAACCTCAAACTCCCAACTACAGAAACCTTCTTGTACTAAAAACTAGATATCTCTAAAGCACACCGTTAGATTATTAAAATTTTTTGTATACACTTAGCACATCTAATAATCCAAAAAATATCAAATTTTCAACCATAGATGTTACACCAATTGCACACACTAGCCAAAATTGTTAGCCCTAATTATTTTATATAAATTCCAAATCATCAATACAAATCCTAGTTTTGAACAACAATTGCCAAGTCTTCAAAAATCCTACGGAAACAAACCTTATGTCTTTAGAACCAGCTGTAAGCTAGCTTTCAAACCTTAATCTTTGATCTTTGAATAAAACCATAATTTTTCCTAGATAGTCATTTTAGTGATTAGAGGTCTGATTTTAACCTTGTCTCACAAATGGTCGACCCTTAGGTATCAATCTAATCTATTCCAAGGATTTTTTAGTCCAATCCTACCTTTAGCTTGATCATAGTATCAATCATACCAACCATTTAACTCTTTTACTCTGATTTTAATAATTTATAATTTTAGAAAAAAGTAAAAAAGTTTCTATATTCTAGAAGGTAAATATATTAACTAATTTTTATCTACTTGCTATTAAGACAAGAAAATAGGCTAAGAGGCTTTTATAAAAGCCTTATTAAAATATTTTGTTTTCTTGTTGAACTAATATAACAGAGTATTGATTAAAAAATCATTTTTAATTATATTTTCACCATATAATCATATCATAACACGACAACATTGACGCCTTCTTGTGCAACTCTTAGATTGAAATTCAAAAAGTCGATTCTTGCACTTTATAACAAAGTTAATTGATTAAATTAATGTTTGAGCATGAAGTAAGTTGAACATCAATTTCTTTACTTCATATTCTAATCTATAGAGAAAATGACTTATAAGTGCAGCATTATCTCACTTGATATCAATTGCAAGTTGTCAAAATTGTGAAGTATATTATATTATAGATCGATTGCCTTGTCACAAAATACATATCTTATTGGTTGCAACACGAATTGCATCATGTTCTCCATATATGGATTAAAATTTTGTTGTCATGATATAAAAGAACTAATAGGTGAAAGGATGAAGAAAATATCATATTTTTGAAAATTTAATTTCAAATATATTATAACAGATTATCTTAGAAAAATAGATAATAGTCATAAAGTAGAAAAATCAAAGGTATTAATATTGCCTTTTTACAAAATAGGCTTCTATTCACTTTGTAGGACCATAAATAGAGCAAAATAAGGTAGATTAAAAAAATAAACAATATAGGCACTTTTGGAAAGAAGTGAAGAGTAGTTTTTAGTAAAACTTATCTAGAACAACTAGATAATGATACTCGGAGAGGGCTAGTTATGAACCAAGGTCAAAATCAGACCCTAAGGCACAAAATCGAGCTTTGACAATGATTCTAGGATTTTTTTTGTAGACTAGAGGATAGGAACTAGAAGTTGACTTGATAGGTTTTTTTTGAATGTTGATTTGATATGATTTAAGTAAATATTGACTTTATAAGAGTTTTACAAAATCGGGATTTGTTTTGGATGACTCTAAATTTATGAAATAAAGTGGGTGATATTTTTTGGAGTTTTTTGTAAGTTTGGCAATAGATCTACAATTGATATTTTGCAAGTTTGTGGATATATATGTGTTCAATATATGCTGTGAGTTTTAGCTTGATCGAAGGGTTGGATCAAGGATTATTGAAGTTTAAGTGGATTGGGATCTCAAGAAGTAGAGCTTTAGGTCTAGTATGGGTTTCTTGGATTATTTAGGATTTTATTAGGATATGTTTAGAATTTGATTAGAATTTGATTAAGATTTATTTAAGTTTGTTTAGGATTTGATTAGAATTTATTTATGATTGATTAGAATTTGGTTAGGATTTGACTAGGATTTGGTTAGAATTTGGTTAGGGCTTGATTAGAATTTGATTAGATTTTGGTGAGGATTTGATAAGGATTTGATTAGAATTTAAGTAAAATTTGGTTAGGATTTCATTAGGATTTGATTAGATTTTGGTTAAAATTTGTTAGGATTTGACTAGGATTTATTTAGAATTGATTAGGATTTGGTTAGGATTTGATTAGGATTTGATTAGGATTTAGTTAAGATTTAATTAGGATTTGATTAGAATTTGATTAGAATTTGATTAGTATTTGACTAGAATTTGGTTAAGATTTGATTAAGATTTGGTTAGAATTTTTTTAAGATTTGATTGAAATTTGGTTAGAATTTATTTAAGATTTCATTAGAATTTATTAAGAATTGATTAAAGTTTGATTAGGATTTGATTAGGATATGATTAGGATTTGATTATGATTTGATTAGGATTTGATTAAGATTTGATTAGGATTTGATTAGGATTTGATTAGGATTTAATTAAGGTTTATATTTAATATTTTATTAAGATTTTTACTTTAGTATATTTTTGAATTCCTATATTATTTCTTTATGATTTCTTTAAAGGCTCTTTAGGAATACTTTGTATTTTTTATATAATTCTTTTACATTTTTGATTGAATTTGATTGATGTTTGATTATACTTGCTAATTTTTAATTGTAATTTATTTAAGAATCTATTAGAGTTATTAGGACTTGTTGTTACAATTTTTCTTTTATCTTCTATAGTCAAGTGTCCAATGCATTCTCAAGCCAAACATCACGTAGTACAACTCTGCTAAAAATGCTTTCAGATTATCCAATATTAGATCTTGTAGTTCAAGAAAAGATGAAAACCACGATAGTGCTAAACCTGAAAGAAGTGTACTAATGAATCTAACTTGTGATCTTAGAGTTGAATAGCTTTGAGGTTGAAGTTCAATCATAAGTTGTAGTTGATTGATAAATCCTTGAAATTTGGATCTTGTACCATCAAACTTCTTAAGCAGGGCAACTCTTGGTTCTCTAATACTTAAAGAATATTCTATTATAGGTGAAGAAACATGATTTGGTGCAAATATTGAAACAACTCTAATCATCTCTATATCATCATTTCTTGTCATTCTTGTTAATCCTTATGGTGGTAAGCTAAGTTGATGCATCGCAAGCATCAATTCCCTCAATTGTTCTTGCATTTGTGCCATTGCACTCTTTATTTTAACAAGCTTTGCCATAATAATACTAAAAAAATAAAATCTAATACTGTTAAAGATAAGTAGAAGAAAAGACTTGAGAACAAAGATAATACTAGGAATAATATCAATTCAGACAAGGATAATCCACAACTTCTAATAAGATTATATCTTATCATGAGAAAGAGGTAATCCATTCTTAATCAAAACAAGACAAAGCTCTAATATTATAAGTGTACTCTTGTCAATCTGTCAAGGACATGAATTCAAAGTTGATGCATAAACCAATGAAATCCGTGTCAAAAAAAAAGTGACAAAATAGAAACAAAGAAGTATATATATTAAAAAAAAATAAAAATACAATGGCTTATTACTAAAAGATAAGAAAACTTGAAGCTCTTGAAACTGAACTAGAAGCAAGAAAAGAGTTGACAAGAGTGAAGTGGGCTTCACTCTTATCTATATATATACTATATAATTAAGGGCTATGCGGCAATGTTGTATAGAACCTTCAATATGTATTGACTTTGTTGAATACATGCCTTAACTTACAAGACAAGTTTTTCTATATGTGTACCATGTAGTTAGCTTGTTCTTCAAGCTACTACCATGTGTAATACATGGTTAACTTATTGACCAAGTTTCTAACATAAAAATCAACAATGAATACCTATAAAGTTAAAGCAGCGTCTATGAAGCTTCTAAGAAGTTTTTTTAGAAGATATTATAGAATTAACTTACTTTTATATATTTCTAACTACTTCTACCTATTTATATAGATAATAACTATCTTACATGTCTATATCTGTGATAACATGTCACAAAAAATATACTTACATAGACTAGAAGAGTTATGTAGAAATAAATAAAAGTAAGTAAATTTAAAACATCTTATGGAAAAACTTTTTAAAAACTATATAAATGTGGATTTAACTTTATATTTATCAATAAGTAATTGATAGGTTAAAAACTTGGCTAATGAGTTGATTATATAGTGCATATACAAAAATAAATTTTTACAATTTGGATACATGTTTTATAATTGAAGACATGTTGGAAGTCTTGTAAAATGTTACCACATAGCTCTTAATTGGATAGTATAAATAAAAGCAATTTTAAGATTCTTTTCACTCTTGTCTATTTTATTCTTTCTTTTAATCTAATTTGGAGTTTCTACTATTTTGGTCTTTGGCAATAGCCATTCTAATTTCTATATATGTATGACATGCTTAACTTATATAAAAATAATAAAAAATCAATAAAAATACCTTTTGTAATAAAAAACCTCAATTTTATCATAACAAAAATTTATGATCAGTTTATTGTACTAATAAGACTATTTTCTCTTGTAACAATTTGGATTATTATAAACTTAGACCATTTTTTTATTTGTAAATATATCCATTTATTTGCATATCAATTATACCTATCAAAGCCTATGAAGATCTTTATATATTTCACATATCTCTTTATGAGCTATATAAAATATAAATATATCAAAAGAAGAAAAATGCCACTATGTTCCATAAAAGTTGATAAAAATTAAGTATTTGAGGTAGAAGAGGTCTTAGATTCAACATAGTACAAAAATAGATTAAAATATTTCATATATTAGCATGGATATGATATTAGTGAATGCTCATGGAAGTTATCTAAGAATATTATAAATGAAATAAAAAAAATCAATGCTTTTTATTGAAACAATCCATCAAAACCAATATATAGAGTCAATAAAATCTTTGCTTTAAAGCAAAACTATGTGTGATAAGATTGTATTTTGTCTTCAATCGTTATTTAAAGTTTCTTTGTATTTGTGGCATTTAAAAGATGGAGAGTCAAGAATTAATTAAGTTTCTTATTTTCTAATAGATAAAATTTTATAATCTTATTTTATTTACTAATTAAGTGATTTGTATAAAAAATTACAAAGCACCAAATTCAATTAATTATAGTTTATAATGATCTTCAAAAAATACCATTATTTTAATAAAATATCAAATTTTTATATATACATATATATTATTTGTTAAAAATATTTGAGGAACTAAAATCTAAATGTATTCATATTCTTCTTTATATTCATAGAAAATTCTTCCAATAATATCTTTTAATATTATCTAATTATATTATATTAATTTATTTTTAATAATATCTTATTCATTGATAAAATTTAAAAGATTGCATAATTTTTTAATCATATTCAAATTTACACACACATATATATATATATATATATATATATATATATATATATATATATATATATATATTGATATATTATTTGATATCTTTATTAGTAAAAATTAAATTTTAATATATTTTAAAACCATAATAGGATGAATTTTTTTGTAAAAATATATAAATTATATTTTATTTTATTCTATTTTTAGCTTAAATTTAATATTAAGAATCTTGAATTTTGACATTTTCTTTATAAAAAAAAATAAGATTTTTGTAATAGAAAATATATGTTGAAAAATATATATAATAAAAAATATAAATATGTGAATATCATGGATATGAACTTCAATGAATTAAAAGATCAATACATTCTTGTATCACTCATAAAGACTAAAACATCACTTAAAAATGATATAATATGAAACTAGAATGGCTATTGCCAAAGACAAGAAGACTAGAAAGTCTTAAAATAAGATTAATGATTAGAAAGGTGTTGACAAGAGTGAAGAGGCTTCACTCTTGCGTCCATATATACTCTTAACTGGGAGTTATGTGGTGATATCCTATAGGACCTCCAAAATGTATTGACTTTATAAGACATATATCTTAAATTACAAGGCAAAATTATTATATGTGTGCCACATTATTAGCTTGTTCTGCAAGATATCAATATATAGTTAACGTGTTGACAAAGTTTTTATTTTAACAATGAACTATGAACAAATGTAAAGTCAAATAAAACTCTTATAAAGCTTCTAAGAAGCTTCTCTAGTAAATATTATGAAATAAATCTACTTTTATCTACTTCTATTTAATCTCATAAGTAAATATTAGAATAAATGTATATGTTTGTAACAATAAAAAATAAAGATGAATTAAAGAAAAGAATATATATATATAAATTTTTTTGATAAAATAATATATTTATTTTATATTTAATAAATTTTATATGCTATAGATATATTGGAAAATAAAATTATTTAAATATATATTAAGAATAAAAAATCAACATAAAAAAATACTAAGAACTTTAAAAATAATTTTTTATTTTCTTATATTTTTATCTAAATATTATGAAAATTATAAAAATCAAGATCAAATATCTACTTGACTATAAAATAATGGTATTGGAAAAAATTTAATTAAATTATTTTAATCTAATACTTTTAAAGTTTTTATAATGTTAAAATATAAAAATTTAATTACTATTTAAAAATATTTTAATAATTTTATTTATTTTTATTTTTGTGTAATATTTTATATAAAAAATTTTATGATAAAAATAAAATATTATTTATAATTTGATTAATTTTTATACTTTTAATATATTCTAAGATTAATAATTTTTTAAATAATAAAATTTTATTGCTTGTAATGTGTAAATTAATTGTAGTTGTCTGTATATATATATATATATATATATATATATATATATATATATATATATATATATATATATATATATATATATATCAATAAGATATAAATATTGATTTAATAGGTTAATATATATATATATATATATATAAGAACTAACCAATAAGTAATGACATTAGTCTTTTAAAACTCATTTAGTTACTATATTATGTTATTCATAATGATTTTAGTTTCTAATCATCAACAAATAAAAAGAAATTAAAACTTATATTTTAAAATTTTAAAATAAGTATTATTGGTTAATTTAAAAATTTTAAATAAGAAAAATTTAGAAATAATTAAAATGTCCTATTAGAATATATAAATTTATTAATATATAATAAACATGTAATCATTAGAATATATAATCATTATAATTTTTATCGTCTCTAACCAAAGTTAAGGACAAAACTAATATTTTGACATATTTTGTGGTTTTATTGATAAAAAAAATACAAAAAGATCAGCTTACAATTGAATATACAAAATAATATGTATTAATTTAGACTAATTATAAGATACATTTTGTTTTACAAATATTAATATTTATTTAAGTTACGTGTTATTAATATAAAAATATTAAAAAATCACTTTTATTTTTTTATACAATTGTAAGTGAATTTTTTATTATCATTTAAATTAAGATATTTTCAATTAAAAATTCCTATTTTTTTTATTGTTGCCAAACTAGGGGATGTTTAATGTATATTGTGATGCTATTTAAATAAAAATTGATAATGCTTATATAATTTAATTAATGATAATTTAATCAATTTATAATAATTTAAATTAAAAATATATAAATATTAATTTTAACCTTGAAGCAAAAATTTCTAGCTCTAGTCTTTAATGTGTAGAATTTTTTTTCTTGTTAATGAATCAATTTTTTATAAATAAAAATATTTTATAATGGAAAATAAAAAATTCAAATCTTAATAATATAATAGCAAGATAAATTGCTACTAATAGAATATAAGTTTGTGATGCGATATAAAATTAAAAAGCAAATAAAATATCTTTTGAAGATACCAACTACATTAGGTATTGATGCAATTAATAATAAATTTTTTGATGTTTAACAAAATTATAAAAATATATAGAAAATTTCTTTAAAATATATATTAATTATTTTCAAGTATTTAAGAATTAATCATTTTTTTTGCTAAAGAATCTAATTTAATCAAAAATAGTTTAGAAGAACTAATTAAATAGACTAAAAAAATACTAGTAATAAAAGATATATTAGAGATGTGTAACCTACATAAAAGTTGGATGTCTTAAATTCCAATGTAGAACTAATTATGTTAGCCGTTAATTGAAAAATAATTAGTTTTTATAATAAATCAAAAAAAAAAAAAAAAAAAAAACCACAAAAGTCAAAGATTATGGAAATTAGTATATGCTTAAAGCAAAAGAAGAATTAAACAGTATCTAGTATATTGTCAAGGACATGCACTAGGAAGTTGTAGAAGTTTCTAGAAGGTTCTAGAGAAGCTTTGTAGTTTGTAGAAGCTACTTGAGTTTTCAAGCTCGTGGAAGCTGCTTGAGAAGCTTCGTAACTCGTAGAAGCTGCTTGAGAAGCTTCCAAGTTTTGTGGAAGCTACTTGAGAAGCTTCTTAGCTTGTAGTATATATAAGAGCTAAGACTGAGGGGATCGTGAGTCTCAACAATACACGTCTTGGAGCTCTAGCTTACCTCTCTAGTATTGTTCTTATACTCATCTGATTAATTTAATTCTTCTCGATTCTTCTTGAGCTTTTTGTTTAAATTTTCAGTCAATATTCTAAATTCGTATCACTTTGTTGAGACTGCACTCATCTTTCGTATCAAAGCTTGTTCCTTCTTGTTAGAGTATAGATTATCCCTCTACTTGTAGGTGCTGGCATTTTAGAGGTTGCAGATTACCCTCCTCTAAACTGATATTTCTTCTATTATAATATTGGAATCTTATCTTTCTTCTTCTAGAGTGGATTACCCCTCTTCTTGAAGGTTTTAAGGCATTTTAGAGATTGTGGAGTATCCTCCTCTAAACTAATACTGCCTTCTTGTAGAGTCATTTCTTCCTTTCTGTTAGAATGGCCAAAAGTCAAGATATTAGTATGACTGAAAGTTCACAGTCCAAGTTGGACGCCATTATGAATGCTCTTGCTATATTATCACAGAGAATTGTAGAGATTAAAGGAATCATAGTAAGACTTCATAATGATAGAGCATCCGGGATGGCACAATCGAAGATTCACCAGCCTCAAGTTTTAGCACCAAGATAAGTAGCTTTGCCTCTAGTTCAATAAGGGCCATTGGTCTTAGAACAAAAAGAGCCCTGAATTAGCCTTCCAGATAAGTTTGATGGTATGCGTTGTCGTGTTGTAACACGAGTATACCGTGAAAATATAAAGAAAGGGGACTTTTATTAATGTTCAGTTACCTCAAATATTGGGAGCAACGACCAACTCCGGTGTAAATACTGAGTGGCCAGGTTCAATCACCTCGTTACAGTCAGCCGGGGGATACTGAAATGCTCCATTCGATTCCATTAACGGGAGTCAGCAGGAAGAGAAAGGACCAATTCACACGATGGGTGAGCCTAGTTTGAAGAGCCAATTGGATCCAATTTCAAGAATCCAATCTGGGTCCTCTTATCCAATATGAGACCTAAATTGGCCGGGCAACCCAATGCAGTCTAATTACGGAAAAATCCAGGTCTTACTACGGGCCTTAGCCAATCTGACACGAGGACCAATTAGATCCAATTACGTGAATATCCAGGTTACTACGGGCAACTTACCCAATATGAGACCTGAATTGGTCGGGCGACTCAATGTGGACTCGAGTACGAGGTTTCGATTCTGTTTCAGGCTGTCCTATTGTCTGTGCCATTTCAGGGAACGTTGTTTTCGGTAAATGGATCTCTCAAAGGTAAAAATGGAGGAGAAAGCTCTGACGGCGGGAGCCAATTTCGGATCTAAGCTCTGACGGTGGGAGCCAATTTCGGATCCAAGACGAAGATTGAAGAAATTCAAAGGATAAAGTTAGGGGGAGAATAATTTTTTTGGGGGGGGGGTTTTTTTTTTAGATCGGGGGTTTTTTGGATCGAAGAGCTAGCTTCAAGCTTTTTTCCAAGGTTACTAGTTCGGTTTCATTAGAGGTTTTTTTTTTTTTTAAGATCGGGGAGAGGAGCTTCATGCTTCGGGCGGGAAAAGAAGACAGAGAATTGGTTTTTTTTTTCTTCATAGGATTTTGGAAAGACTGAGGCAATCGTTGCTGAAGTCAGTGTTGTAATGGTGAATCAGGATTTTTTAATGAAGTGGGTTTGATTACTCTTGATTGTTTTGTGAAATCGAGTTACGTCTGTGATTGAAGAATTAAAAGAGTGTCTATAGGATTGAGTATGCAGAGTGAATGAAATTTATTGGATTAATTTAACAAGACAGTTAGTGGATACAAGATCGTAAGTACAAAGCGGTATCAGAGATTAGCAGATTGGGTTGTTTAGAGTTCTCTGTAACGTCTAGAAACCTACCGGTTGGGGCAAAAAAGACTTCGACAAGCAGTCGAAGGGCATCCGTATAGATTTACGATGTATTCTCGAATTCGTTTATATTCCAGCAGTCAAAAACTGATAGACTGCTTGACTATTAGCGAATCTCCATACTACCTTCTACAACCAGACGCCCGGCGCGTTCTCGAGCAAGAAAGCACGTAATACGAAAAAATTGCTGAACCCGACGTGAAAGCTTGAGGTAGAAGGTATTGGATTTTGATTGATTTTATCTATATTTTATGGAAAACAAAAATAAAAATTTTGAAGGATTTTTGGGAGGAGTTTTTGATGGGGATTCTTCTAAAAGATAAGGTATGCACATAGATCCATCTATTGCTAGTATGTTTCAAGCTTTCTCATTATCAATGCAGCAACAGCAAAGCAATGATCGAAAGGAAGCTTTGGCAACCAAAGCATTGCAAGTAGTGGTCAATAAAATTGATCAATTTGATGGAAGAAATATTTCAAGGTATTTAAGATGTTATATTTGTGAAATGGAATTAAATCGGGTTTCTGAGAAGAAAATGGTTTCACTATTTGGACTTGCTACGATACCGGAGATAAGAGACCACATTACATCGATTACCGATCGTTATGGGAATTCATGGGAGATTTTTTTACATGCATTGAAAGACAAATATTTCTTGGAAGATGCTGATTGCGTTACTAAGAAGCTGTTTCTCGAATGGGTTGAACGGCCCAATAAGAATTTACAAGCAACAGAGCTACTAAGGGAATTTGAGAGGCAGTACTCTCAATTATCGAAGGTAGAAAAATTGACATTGGAGCCGAACAAAGTTGATCTATTTCTTCAAGCTGCTGATGAAGAATTGCAAGGGAAATTAGAACTTCTTCTTGAAGACAAAGAAGAAAATGAAGGATTGACAACAAAGTGGAAGAACGTTGAAGATGCGATGGGGTTGCTTACAAAAAGAGAAAGGAAGAAGGATAGGAGCAATATTCCAAAAACAGTACAAGTATCCAAAGCACCAATACGTACAACACCACCAACAATGCCTACAGTTCAACCTTCGACATCCTTATCAAAGAAAGCAGATATGGGAATGGAAGAAATTATACGAGGAATACGAGATCTTCAAATCAAATTGGCAAGACTTGAAGAGAATACTTCTATAAACAATTCGAAGAATGTTTCAAAACAAGGATATGTACAAAGATGCATTTGGTGTGATGATGCTTCACACACTACAAAAGATTGCAATGAATTTAATAATATGATATGGCAGGGAATTATTTGCTGGAAAGATGAGAAGATAGCATTGAAAAATAGAGTGGATCTTCTTCAAACCAATTTTGGCAAGGGAGGAATGAGAGCATTGGTTCAAGATTACCTAAAAGAGCATGAAACAGCAGCATGAGAAAGTGCAAGTTATGGTGCTAGAGTAGATGATGAAATTGGTCGAAGTACAGAAACTAGTGAGTTTTGGGCTTCTGCCGTTTCTACAGTGCAAGAAGGGAAATTACCTCGAGAAGCGTTATTGAGAACTGCAGCTACAATACGAGGTAGAACAGGTTGGGAGGATCCTGTTGAGTCTCTTTCAGTTCATGCATATATTGCTAAGAGCCAACATGAAGCTTTGATGGAAGAAAAGAGACGAGGAAATTTTGATGATACTAGAGAAGGAAATTCTTCTAAGAGGCAAACTCGAGGAGACAAGGCTCGGAAGGCAGCTTCACAAGAATTACCTGTAAAGGATACCTCAACATCATTGGGAGAAAAAACAAAGGAGACAAAAGATAAGGGCAAATCAATTGGTTATAAGCTACTTTCTGACATTGAAGCGGCAACAAATTTGAAAGAGGTGTTGGAAGAACGTATATTAAACGCTAAGGTGGAATTCACATTGAAAGAAGTCATGGGAATTGCAAAGAAGGAGTTTCATAATGTCATCATTGACAGCATTAAGTGAAAGAGGTAATTAATGGGCGAAATTGGAATGAGTCATGCTATTGATGCAAAAATATATAAAGATGAAGAAGAGGTTGAAATTGGTTACAAGCAACCAACAAATGAAAAGAATGGGTATAATCAACGAGTACGTTTCGAAGATTCTAGTGACAAGGAAATGGAAACTTTGAGCCATTATACTCAAAAGCATTGAGCAAGAGCAACTACTGAGGTATTGGTGAAAGTAGGAGATATAGAAGAACTAATTGTTGCTTTAGTCGACCATGGTTCTGAAATAAATCTCATGTCTAAAGATCTTTATAAGAAGCAAAAATGGCCAATTGATATGGAACATGGATGGGCAATTCGAGCAGCTAATAACACACGAGGCGAATTATATGGAGCTTGTCCAGATGTCAAAATTCGGATTGGGGATGTTACGACAGAGCAACATTTCTTCGTTCAAGATACAATGTCTTATCCGTTGATTTTAGGACAACCTTATATCACGGCAACACAGATGGAAACAAAGGTACTTGACGATGGTTCTGCTTATGCAAGGGTACGGAGCGAAGATGGGAGGAAAGCTGTACAATTTCTAACAGTACCTCCTAATCATGAACGGAATCGAGATAGGTTGAGGGAGAAACCATTGCCAAAGATTGTTGAAGGATTTAAGGATTTTGGGGAGGTACCACTGTAAAGCGAGATTATGGAGGTACAAAAGAGGAGGTACTCTCGCGAGATGAAGGTGCCTTTGATGCGAGTTTTATTGGTATATTGGAGAATGGAATTATTATGTATAAGTAAGTTGATGATCTTAAAAGAAAAGAAAAAAAAAAGATTATATGATATTGAAGGACAATTACGCAAGTTAGGTACATTGCAAGATGATGAGAGGATTTTAGGTGTTTATGAAGAAAATGGACTAGAAGATTCATTGGAATTGATTACATCTATTGAGTTAGGGGATAATGATAAGATTGTTGAGATTCATTCAAGAGAGGTTTATACCATACTTGAATCTTTTCAAGCACTAGAAGTCACTGTAGAGACGTGATATAAAACGGCAGATAAGAAGGTAAAGCCTGTTGCTGGACCATTACCAGAAGATTCTAAAGAACAAATGGGAGAAGCATCAAAAGAAGTAAGTTTAAGAGATCCAATGAGTATTGGACATCAGTTTATTGAAGAGACTTTTGAAGAATTGAAGATTGGTTCTGATGGTTCTTTATTGCCGGAGGAAATTACTTGCTTCACAAAGATGTTGGCTAAACAAGGTAGATCGTTTGCCTTCGAATCTCATGAAATTGGGTGTATGGATCCAAATATTATAACACCTATGGTTATCTTCACTGTACCGCATGTACCTTGGAATCTAAGACCGATTCTAGTACCGAGGGCACATTTACCTAAATTGGTGGAACTATTAAAAGAAAAGATAAAGATGAAAATATTGGAACCTTCATTTGCACCGTATTCTAGTCGATGGTTTACGGTACCTAAGAAGAATGGGTCACTACGGTTTATTCAAGATATGCAACCGGTGAATGCAGTAACTGTCAGGAATGCAGGAATTGGACCTATTGTGGATGAATTTGTTGAGGCGTTTGCTGGAAGGGCGATCTATTCAATGGGTGACTTGTATTGAGGTTATGATCAATTTCAACTTGCCGAAGGAAGTAGAGATATGACAACAATGAGGACACCACTTGGATTGGTTAGAATGTGCACTCTTCCTCAAGGCGCGACCAACTCA
This sequence comes from Physcomitrium patens, assembly GCF_059467195.1. Lineage (NCBI taxonomy): Eukaryota > Viridiplantae > Streptophyta > Bryopsida > Funariales > Funariaceae > Physcomitrium > Physcomitrium patens. Next base: position 4,199,283 of record NC_143428.1, on the reverse strand, counting down.
GTTGCGCATATGATGAATGGGATGAATAAGGTATTGAGAGATTTTATCCCGGAAAAGACTATGCCTTTTTTGGATGATGTTCCTATAAAAGGGTGCAGAAAAGGAGACAAGGATGAAACTTTAGATAAGAGGAGATGTTGCAAATATGTTGTTGATCATATACAAGATTGTGAAAAGATTTTAACTTGGTTTGGAGAAATTCATCTTACATTATTGGGTATGAAGTCCATATTTGGAGTACGAGAGAATGTAATTGTTGGACATTTATGTGGATCTTACGGAAGAAAACCAGATTCGATTAAAGTTGATGCAATTGGAAGGATGAAAGAGGATTGTGATTCTTTAACTGAGGTTCGCAGGTTTTTGGATGCATGTGTATTTTATTGAATCTGGATCCCTCATTTTGCTCACATAGCGAATCCATTATGTGAATTGTTATACAAGGGTTATCGATTTAAATGGGAAGAAAGGCATATTCAAGCAATGTAAAGATTGAAGAAATTACTGATGTCACCTCTAATATTGAGGAAGGTTGATTATAAGGGCAATAGACCAGTGATTCTTACTGTGGACGCTAGTCCAATTGCCATTGGATGGACTGTGGGTCAAGATGATTCAAATGGGAGTAGATTTGCAGTTCGATTTGGGGCTTAAGTTTTAAGTATTTGTCAGTGTGCATATTCGCAAGTCAAAAGAGAACTTTGGGGAGTCGTTTTGGCTATGAAAGCTAAATCCAAAATTTAAGCATGTTACTGGGAAGGACAATTTAGTAGCAGACATGCTATCTCGAGTAAGATACGAGAGAGAGGACGAAATGGTTGAAGACATTAATGACGTCGGATTGAAATTCTATTCAATATCAAATCTCAACAAAGAAGACAAGGTATTTCTTAAAGAATCTTATGAAGGAGAATTATTGGATATTGGTCATTACTTGAATACCTTGACTAAGCAAGAGAATTGGTCTACAGAAAAATTCAAACAAATAAAAAAAAAAGCATATGGATTTTTACTTCGAGATGGATTCTTATGGAAGAGACCGAAGAAAGGAATTGGGATGCCACAACGAGTGATAGGCAAAAAGGAAGAAAGACTAAAATTATTAAAGGAGTTTTATGATAGTTTATGGGCAGGGCATAGAGGAATCTAGGCTACTTTTGCTAAACTCAAGGAACAATATTGGTGGAAAAATATGTATCGAGATGTGCTCTCATTTGTAGAGTCAGTTGAAATCTGTCAATTGTATTCTAATATCGGACATCGAGATGGTCTTCATCCTACGTATCCTCTGGCTATTCATTTTAAATGGGTTGTTGATTTGGTTATTATGCCGGTTGGATTATGGCAAATGAGATATTTGGTTTTAGCTCGTGAAGATTTATCAAATCAAGTAGAAAGAAGAGCATTGAGGACAAAATCTACAGAGGAGATTTGTAGGTTTTTGCTTAAAGATGTCATTTGCCGCTACGGATGCGTAGGAAAAATCACTGCAGATCATGGAGAATTAAATGCAGAAGAAGCTCGTAAGTTCTTTGAAAGATGTGGAGTTAAACTATCACTGACTACTGCTTATAATCTGGAAGGGAATGCAAAAAGCGAACGCGGTCACCCACCGATTGTGAAAGCATTAGTTAAAGCTTGTAATGGAAAAGTTAAAGAGTGGCCATGGCTTTTGTCATTTGCATTATGGGCTAATCGAATAACACATAGTTCGGTGACAGGATATATGCCAGTAGAACTTATGACAGGTCAAAAACCAATTATGCCGATTGAAGAAAAGGTACTTACTTGGAGTATGCTACCATGGGAAGATCGATTGACAAGAGAAGAACTTCTGGCTATTAGGATTCGACAATTGGAGCAAAGAATGGAAGATGTCCAGATAATATTGGGAAGGTTAAAAAGAGCAAGGTTACAAAACAAGGCGCGATTCGATAAGCAACATCGATTGAGACCAAAAGCAATCGAGGAAGGTGACTGGGTACTTGTTTATGACAATAGTCCCGATAATCAACATAGTACTTTGCGGAAATTTTCAAAATGTTGGTTTGGACCATATGTTATAACAACTGTTCATGATAATGCGACTTACTCATTACGGGAGTTAGATGGTACAAAATTAAAAATACCAATTGCAGAGAAGCGAGTAAAAATATTTAAACGAAGACACGCGGAGATGAATATGGAAGACCTTAATGAAGGTATAGAGATTCCGCAGCAAGAAGATGAAAGTGATTTGGATAATGAAGGTGACGAAGACAAATTGGCCAAAGACTTAGAGGATATATTCTGAATCAAACAGCAATTGGATAAATTGGTGCATACCGGAGGATGCACAGGTTCAGAGGGGGTAAATATCGTATTGTAACACGAGTATACCGTGAAAATATAAAGAAAGGGGACTTTTATTAATGTTCAGTTACCTTGAATATTGGGAGCAACGACCAACTCCGGTGCAAATACTGAGTGGCTAGGTTCAGTCACCCCGTTACAGTCTGTCGAGGGATACTGAAATGCTCCATTCGATTCCATTAACGGGAGTCAGCAGGAAGAGAAAGGACCAATTCACACGATGGGTGAGCCTAGTTTGAAGAGCCAATTGGATCCAATTTCAAGAATCCAATCTGGGTCCTCTTATCCAATATGAGACCTAAATTGGCCGGGCAACCCAATGCAGTCTAATTACGGGAAAATCCAGGTCTTACTACGAGCCTTAGCCAATCTGACGCGAGGACCAATTAGATCCACTTACGCGAATATCCAGGTTACTACAGACAACTTACCCAATATGAGACGTGAATTGGTCGGGCGACTCAATGTGGACCCGAGTACGGGGTTTCGATTCTGTTTCAGGCTATCCTATTCTCTGTGCCGTTTCAAGGAACGTTATTTTTGGTAAATGGATCTCTTAAAGGTAAAAATGGAGGAGAAAGCTCTGACGGCGGGAGCCAATTTCAGATCTAAGCTCTGACGATGGGAGCTAATTTCGGATCCAAGACGGAAGATTGAAGAAATTCAGAGGATAAGGTTAGGGAGAAAATAAGTTTTGAGGTTTTGTCAATCAAATTCAGCGTTCCAAGTTTTGAGTTTTTGTCAATCAAATTAGATTGATAACAGCTTTATAGCCCGAACACTATCCGATGGAGGAGTCACATGTTGGACTAGTTGGAACTTTGCTCACGGGGTAAGCTCTATCATGGTTTGTTCCTTTGTTTGAGAAAAGATCATCAATTTTAAACAAATTTGAAACTTTTTTGGAGGTGTTTGTAAAAGCATTTGGCAAACATGACAAGGCACGATGGGCTACAACAAAGATCCAGTCGTTACGATAAGGGGCATGTTTTGTATTAGTCTACACATCAGATTTCAGACAATTAGCGTGAGATATCAATTGGGACGAGGAAGCATTGATGAGTCAATTTTATTAGAGCTTGAGGGACAATGTAAAGGATTTGTTATTATCTCTTCTCAATCCACGAACGCTCAACGAAGCCATTAGCCAAGCTGTGAAGTACGATAATTGTTTCTTCCAATGTCCCAAGACCAACGCTTAAGACAACATATGGCTTGTCATGCTCCAACTATATCACCAAGCAGCTTGAATTCATATTCAGAGATAGAAGACATACAAATTGATGTGGTACATGTCAAATCCCTAAGTCTAGTAGAAAAAAAATAATGTATGGAAGAAAGACTATGCTTATATTACGATGAAGAAGGCCACAAAGCTGAAAACTGCCTCAAGAAGCAAAATCGACACATTATCAGGACCACATGCACGTTTGTTCAGGAAAAAAAAGATGCTTAGTCACAATAGGGACCTTTTGGCTAAACAATTCAATACCACAACAACAATCAGGTTCCTCTCTTTTTGCTCAGCCTGCCCATTATTTTACCATTCTTTTATTTTTTTGGCCCTCAAAAACTAAAAACTTTAGCATTATTATATTCAGGAGCATATGCTTGCTTTTTAGACAAAGAATTTGCTAAATATCACGAGATTCTTCTAATACAAAAATCTAAACTTGTTCACATAGAAGTAATAGATGGACAACCTTTATTGTTTGGTAGTGTCACCCATGAATTAGAACCTATAGAAGTGATGTTTAAAGACCATAGTAGTTATATTATTTTCAATATTATTAGAATCCCATCAAATTCTATTATTCTTTGTCTTTCTTGGTTAGAAATGCATAATCCATCCATAGATTGGAAGTTATGAAGGATGACATTTTTTATAGAACATTTTGAGAGTAAGCCTGTTAAAAGATTTCAAATCAAAAAACCCTTATTTATTGGAGTAAGAGCATTTGTAACATTGTCCAAGGAAGGCACACCATTTGTTATTTGTGCGACTTCAACTAGTGGAGAGAAGAATTTGACAACAAATATATTGGAGTAATATAAGGATTTTGAAGACGTATTTCAAAAGAAGAATGTCGACATGCTATCGAAGCATCGACCATACGATTGTACCATAGATTTGCAAGAAAGAGCACAACCACCTTTTGGCCCAATCTACAATTTGTCACAGATGAAGTTAGCGGAATTGTAGAAGTACATTGACGAGAATCTAGTCAAGAACTTCATTTGTCATTCAAAGTCACCAACTGGGGCATCAATCTTATTTATGAAGAAGAAAGATGGCTCGTTGCAAATGTGTGTGGATTATCAAGGTCTCAACAAGGTGACAAAAAAGAATCGTTATCCATTATCTTTGATATCAGGTCTTCTAAAGTAACTTAGGCATGCAAGGATCTTTACAAAGATTGATTTAATGGGAGCTTACAACCTCGTGCAAATCAAAGAAGGAGACGAATGGAAGACAACTTTTCATATAAGGTATGGCCATTTTGAATATAATGTCATGCCTTTCGGTCTTACCAATGCTCCGGTGATCTTTCAACACATGGTCAGTAACATCTTTCGAAAGCACCTTGACGATTTTGTTATCATCTATTTAGATGATATTTTGATATTTTCAAGAACGTAGAAGAGCATAAAAAATATGTTCGTCTCGTCCTTGAAAAACTCTGCAAGCGAGGATTTTGTACCAAGTTGGAAAAGTGCTTGTTTAACCAAACTGAGATAGAATTTTTGGGATTCATTGTAACTATGAAAGGCTTGAAGATGGATCCTAAAAAGATAGAAGCAATCATATCATGAGAAGTTCCAAAGACAATTAGAGATGTACAATACTTTCTTGGCTTTACTAATATTTGTCAGATCTTCATCAAGGAATATTCTCAAGTTGCTGCTCTATTCACTTGGTTGACATGTAAAGATAAGCTCAAATGGAAACTTCTAGCAAAAAAAGTATTTCAAGATCTTAAGATGACATTTACTATGGCTCCAATCTTGATACATTCGGACTTTGCAAAGGCCTTCTATTTGGAGACTGATCCTTCAAATTTTGCTATGAAAGCTGTACATTCACAAATAAGCATAGATAAGAAGCTTCACTTAGTTGCGTTCTATTCTTGGAAGTTTTCTACTGTCGAGATCAACTATGAGATCTACGATAAAGAACTTCTTGTGATAGTCGATTCTTTCTAAGAGTGGCGTCACTTTCTCGAAGGAGCTGTGCATTTGTTGATTGTATATATGGATCACAAGAATTTGGAGTACTTCATGTCGGCTTGGATTTTGAATCGTCGTCAAGTTCAATGGAATATGTTACTATCCAGGTTTATCTTTGTTATTACTTATTGGCCTGAAAAGCAACAAAGACTATCCAATGCATTTTCAAGGAGATCGTATCTAGTGCCAAAGGCTGAAAAAGTAACGTTTGATCAATAATGTAGAACAATGTTGAAATCGAAATAATTCAAGTTTTGCTCTACTATAGGACCAATTAATACTGACTTCCTCAATCAGATATGTACTGTGACTATTGGAGATTTTGTAGCCCTTGATATCATACAACGTATCAACAATGACAAGTTCAAGGTAGAAGGAGATCTTTTATACTTTGAAGAGCAGTTGTATATTCCAAAGGGATCAACATGACTCCAAGTTCTGTAATCTTGACACGACTTTTCAGTTGTAGAACATTTTAGATTCAATAAGACCTTCGTACTTATTTCTCGAGATTTTTGGTGGCCCCAAATGTGGAAGGATGTCAAGGATTTTGTCCTCTCCTGTGACATTTGTTCAAGATCCAAGAACCTTCATCATCATCTCTATGGTCTTCTTCAGCCATTCCCTATTTCACGTCGGCTATGGTCTTTAGTTTCCATGGACTTCATTACAAATCTATCGCCATCGAATTCATTTGCCAGCATCTTTGTTGTAATAGATCGGCTTACAAAGATGGCACACTTTGTCCCTTGTAAGAAAACATCATCAAGCAAAGACACAACAAGGCTCTTTTTTGATAGTATGCATTGATATCATGGTTTACCAGATGATATCATGTCAGATGGAAGAATCCAATTTGTATCAAAGTTCTAGAGATCTCTCTTTGAAATATTGAAGGTGGATATCAAGCTTTCTTTGGCTTTCCATCCTCAAATTGATGGCCAAACAGAACGAGTGAATCAAATTTTGGAGCAATATTTACGATGCAATATCAACTATCAGCAAGATGATAGGACTACATATCTATCATTAGCCAAGTTTGCATATAATAACATGCTTCATGCATTGACTCAACAAACACCATTCTTTTTCAACTATGGATATCATCCGAAGCTTGATTTGTTGAGTCCATCAACCAATAACAACCTGGTAGCTGAAGGATTTGTGAAACAACTATCAGAGCTTCAAACTACGTTGAAGCTTCAATTGCAAATTGCCCAAGAAGCTTACAAGGCGTCCATAGACAAATTTTGGAATCAGGCACTTATTTTCAAAATTGGAGATAAAGTATGACTGGTTTGACGGAATATCAAAACCAAGCAACCATGTAATAAATTGGACTACTGGAGATTGGGACCATTTGTCATCTAAAAGCAAATCAATCTAGTGGGGTACCATTTGGGATTATTGGCTGCTATGAAGGTACACCCTATCTTTGATGTTTCTTTGTTGGAACCTTATCGAGAATCATTTTTTCTTGGAAGAGTGCAATGTCCGCCATCTAGTATTGAAATTGAGAATCACAAAGAATACGAAGTAGAAAAGGTACTAAATTCATGGCGTAAGTGGAAGAAATTGCAGTACCTAGTGAATCGGAGCGGCTATGATATCAATGAGCACACATGGGAACCAGCAGAAAATCTGATCAATGCATCTCAAAAGGTGTAGGAGTTTTGTCGATGCTATCCTTAGAAAGCTAAGCCCTTTCGATAAAATTTATTTTAGTGAAGTCTCTTCTCTTTGAAGCCTCTTAATCCTTGACCTTATAAAGAAGGGAGAGAAGAAACCTCTAAAAGACATAGAGACTATAAATCTGTAACCTGAGCCCATTCTTCCATATTTAGTACTGATTTTTTTGGTCTGATATGGATAGCTAAGAGATAGATACCATACCAATCATGTCCTCTCAACCAAGTATCTCATGAAGTCGACCCCGAGATGAAGAACCGCATGTACCATGAAGACGACAAAGGATACCTAATAATAGGTTGTTATTGATTGTATTTGAGGTAGAACCTGCCTATGATGATCTTTCCAAAGGAGTGTTTGCAAGGCATTTTTACAATGAAGACACGAAAGTTCATGCCTGGTTGGAAATTGAATGTGTAGGACATTATCGTTGATTACAAGTATCAATGAACTACTTGCCACGCGAACAACAATTAGACCATATTGCAGACATTATGTGACAAATTCTCAACTTCTTATGTTGGTACTGACTCACAATAGGAGTGCTTCTCAGAGACCTCAAAGCTAAAGAAGGGGGGGTGATGTCAAGAAGATAAACTAAGAAGTTGTAGAAGTTTGTAGAAGGTTCTAGAAAGGCTTTGTAGTTTGTAGAAGCTACTTGAGAAGTTTTCAAGCTCGTAGAAGCTGCTTGAGAAGCTTCCAAGTTTGTGGAAGTTACTTGAGAAGCTTCTTAGCTTGTAGTATATATAAGAGTCGAGACTGAGGGAATCCTCAGTCTCGACAATACACTTCTTAGAGCTCTAGCTCACCTCTCTAGTGTTATTCTTGTACTCATCTGATTAATCTAGTTCTTGTCGATTCTTCTTGAGCTTCTTGTTTAGATTTCCAGTCAGTATTCTAAATTCATGACATATATTATATATGACTAAAAGACATATTTTTTTATCAATTTTATTAATGAGGCATTAATTTTCTTTAAACTAGTATTAGATCTTTATTATATTTTAAATTCACTACTTTGTCTCTCTCATTGCTTTTGATCTAAGTCCAATATAACCACCTCTATTAAAATTAAGTTTGATATAATCTACATCAACTAGTAATTGATGCCAAATTCTTTTTAATAAAAATTATTAATATGTATTTTTAACTTTAATATTATTTTTTATAAATTAGTTGATGTAAATTATTATTTTGATTAATATTAGTAAATAAATATTTAATAAGAAGAATTATCATCTATTCTTAAATTATGGTGACAATGCACTTATTCTAAACTAATACCTAGTCTAGAAAGGAGCTTTCAACCCACTTGATTTTGAACTTGCTTAAGTTCAAAGTACCAGAATTTAGACTTTGAAGTCTTGCACAACAAATATTTTCCTTCTTATTTTTTTGGTGACATATATTACTAATTCACATAATTATTTTATATTAATTTTATTTTTTTGAATATATTTTTTATTTTTATTATTAAAAATTAAATTATAAAAAATTAAATATTTTTAATATAGACATACACACATATATATATATACATACATACATACAATAAGTTTCAAAAGCATACCATAGAAGATTTTTTTGGCAAGTTAATTAATAAAAAATATTTGAATTATTTATTTTTGGCACAAAATATTTTTTAGATATTATAATATTTATCAAAATTACATAAATATTTTATTTAAAAATAAATAATTTTTTAAAATTAAATATGTATTAATATTCTATAATTTAATATTAAAATAATCATAATATATATATATATATATATATATATGTTAAAAATATTTTATATTTTATTATTAATAAAAAAAATATATAAAAGTAAAAATAGAATAATTTATATTATAAAAGATATTACTTTAGGTGAATTGCTATTGATCAAAGAGTTGACTCTTAGTACATAAGAAGGCCAAGAAATAAGGTAAATGAATGGACATAAGATATTAAGAATATACAAAATATACTAAAAGCATATTTTTATAATAGATAGGATATCAATGGATAGCCTTGGTAGAATATTGAATGGATATATTCATTAAATAATGGAAGTTGTCCATTAAGGTAGCAACCACCACCTATAAATAATAGATGTTGGAAATGAGAAATATCTTACTCGATACTCTTTTTGTAAACAATCTTCTTGATGCTATGTATTATGACTTCAAAGTTCATTTTTTTCAATAGATTATGAATCCATTCACCTTTAGTTGTGAATTTTGAAGTTCTTTGAAGTCTTTTTATTGTGAGGAGTAGATCTTATGGTTGTTAGTGGTGTCAGGATATCAAAGACAAGAATCTTAAAAAAAATAAAAATCCTTAATATACTTATAAGTCATTCAAATGAACTAGAAAGCCACTCAAAGATGATACGGTATTAATCTAAAATGGCTATTGCCAAAGACAAGAAGACTAAAAAATCTTAAAATAATATTAAAGTCTAAAAAGACATTGACAAGAATGAAGAAGGCTTTAGTCTTGCCTCTATATATACTCTTAACTCGGAGTTATATGGTAATGTCTTATAAGACCATGACTTTGCCAGATACATATCTTAGCTTTCAAGATAAGTTTTTTATATATACACTACATAATTAGCTTGTTTTGTAAGCTATTAATATGAAGATAATTTTTTAATCAAGTTTTTAATTTATTAATCAACTAAAAATATATGTAGAATCAAAGTAGTATTTATGTATCTTCTAAGAAGCTTTCTTAAAAAATATTATGAGATAAATTTATTTTTATTTGCTTTTATTCAATTATATAAATAAATATTATAGTAAATATATATGTTAGTATCATTACCCTTGCTCTTAAGCACGAGTTCCATAAGGAATGGTCATCAAATGTTGAAATAATCTAAAATAAAATTAATTATATTTGTAACATATTTTAATCTTTCTTCTCTTTGAAGATACTTGATAGGTCTCCTCAGCCATCAATAGTATCTTATATTAGAATAAGAAGACCATCTTCTTATTTGATTGTTGTTGAGGCCTTTCTAACTCTTTTCAAATACAATATTTGAAATACTATCAAGAGTTGTTCCTACTTCTAATAAAAACATCAAATATCAAGACTCTCTTCTAAGATTGTGATACCACACATGTTATATCTTGCCATCTATTCAAGAAAAGATATGTTGTTCTTGACGATCTTCATTTCAATTGTGTCATTTTAAAAATTGTGATAATTGCAATGTCTTATCTATTAAGTTAGCAAATGAAAGCTTTGAGTTGAATCTATTGATTATTGCTTTTCTATCTTCTTAGTGTTACAAATACATAAAAGCTATAAATAAGGATAAAAGATAGAATAATATCTTCTTTGAATCTTATTTATTTTATGGTAAAAATTTTCTATTATTTATCGTGATTTTGATGGATGTTGTTGATAAAAATTCTCAACTTTCTATGTTACATTTGTAAGATTCTTTATTGATTTCCATGTATATTTATTAATATCATATCAGTGCTAATGAACAAGATATTCCTACCTATTTTGATACTATATTGAATCTAAGACTTCTTCTACCTTCAACTCTTCATTATTATTTATTTTTATACAAAGAAGTGGTATTTATCTTTTTCTCAAGATATTCACTGTTTTATATGATTCAAAAAGAGATATGTAAATTATAGGATAGAAATTCATAGAATTTGGTTGATATAATTGATAAGCTACAAATTTGACTTGTTCACAAATAGGAAAAGATCCAAACTTAAAATAGTCCAACTTATCATAAGAACAAGTAGTCTTAATATTATGATAGAGTAACTATATCTTATCACCCATATTAAATTATTAATATTCCTTGCAATAGGAATTTGCATTGATCTTGTATCATTCTTGAGTTCTTTTTAACTGCACCTTTATTGTTGCATGTAACTTTGACAAATAATTAATAAATATATTCTTGCAAGATTATTAACTTTTAAAAAGTCAAAAGTATCAAATTGTGGATGATAACCATAATTAATAAAAAAAGATGTTTATTGAATAGAAAAAAGTATTGAATTACTTTATACAAACTTTGCTAATGGCAAAAGAGTTGTTTAATCTTCTTGATGATAATTGATGGTACATCTCTAATACTGCTTCAAAACTTGATTTATTCATTCTGTTTATCCATCAATTTGAGGATGAAAAGCTAAAGAGAGCTTTATATCCACCTTTAGAATCTTAAAAAAGAGTCTCCAAAATCTTGATATAAATTGAATCCTTCTATCTGATATAATATCCTTAGGCAATGTATGATAGCAATAGATATTATCAAAGAACAGTTTAGCTATTTTTTTACTTATAATAGATTTTTTATATGGTATAAAATATACCATTTTGGTAATATAATCTACTATCACAAATATAGAATAATATGAACTTAAGATTGGACAATCTATGATAAAATCTATAGAAAGAGAAGACCATGGTTGTTTATAAATGGATAATAGTTGAAGAAATCCATAAGGTTAATGATGAAGAATTTTGGATCTTCAAAAAATATCACATGTTTGTACAAAATCTTTGACTTCCTTTGACAATTGAAGCCACCAAAATTTTTTTGTTATTATCTCTAAAGTCTTGTTGTATAAAATATTTTTGGCTATTAGAAAGTCATGATAAGCTTGAAAAATATGTAATCATGCTTCACCTTTTGGAATATATAATTATCTTTTAAAATAGAATAATTTATTTTTGAACTTAAACTTGGAAGTATCATAAGATTTAAAAGAATTATTCTTGATATCATAGACAAAAGGATTAGAGGACATACTTGATTGAATTTTCTTAACAAAAGTTGAATCAATAGTCAATATTGATTTTATTGCTTAAAGGTGAAAATGCTCCTACTTCAAAAGAATTATTCTTTGTTAATAAAAAGATGCATCTCTTTCTTTTGGTACAAGATAAGAACATCCAAAAATGATGTTCAACAAACCTTATTTTTTTTTGGATTGATAAGTGATCTTGAAATCAAATCTTGATAAAGACATACACCAATAAACTTAGTGATGATTCAAAACATGTGCCAACATGAAGTACTTGAGGTTCTTGTGATTTGTATATATGGTGACTAGACTCAAGGCACCTTTTAGATAATGATGCTATTTTTCAAATGAATCCACAATTGTAAAGAATTCTTTGCTGTAGATCTCATAATTAATCTCAATTATTAAAAAATTTCTGGAATAAAAAACTATTAGATGGAATTTGTTATTTGTTCTCATTTGTAATAATATTGTACCTTAGGCAAAGTCTAATGCATCTATTTCCATGAAAAATGCCTTCAAAAAGTCAACACAATATAAGATTGATGCAAAAATAAATTCTTTTTTTAAAATATCAAATAATATTTTGGCTTCTTTATTCAATTTAAATTTATCTGTATATGTCAAACGTGTAAGTAGAGCTACAACTTGAAAAAAATTCTTGACAAAGATTTGATAGTAATTGGCAAAGTCTAAAAAACATTGCACATCTTTCACTGCTCTTAAAATCTTTTAATCCATAATAGTCAAGATCTTCTATAGATCCATCATTAGGAAAATGATGTATCATAAGTAGTCAACTTAATTAGTATAGAATACACATTTTTTTTAAATGGTATATAACCTTGCATCTCTAAGTTTTTGTTTTACACAATAAACATAAACTTTATGCTTTTCTATATTTTTAGACTAGATTAACATATTATTCAAATAATAAACAAAAAAATCATTAAAAAATTATAAAAGACATCGTTTATTAGATATTAAAAAGCAATTAGTGCATTTGTAAGTCCAAAAGATATGGCATTATATTTAAAATATCCAAACCTAGTTTTAAATGAGATTTTTTATTCATCTCATTTTTTAGTACATATCAGATTATATACTTTTCGTAGATCTATTTTTATATAGATCTTTGCTTGATTCAATTGATCAAGAAGTTTTAAAATCAAAAGTAAAAGATATCTATTCTTAATGGTGATCTTGTTGAGTCCTTAATAGTCCATATACATTTGCAAAGATCCATCTTTTTTCTTCACAATTAAAATATGAGACTGGACTAGAGATTTAAAATGGCATATAAAACTCTTAGCCAAATTTTCATCAGTGAATTATTTGTGATAGGCTATAGATTGATCCAAATAGTGGTTGAATTCTTTCTTGAATATTGATAGAATAATTATAATGATGATGCTTCAGAAGAATATTTATATTTTTTTATTTAAAGAATAACTTGGCTTTTCCCTTAATAAATAAGTTCTTAAAAACTTGGGAGCTGTCATCATTATTTGACTTGTTCTTTTCTAGTCAAGTCTTTATTCTTTACATCTTTTAAATAATCAATTATTGCATGCTATGGCTTAAGCACTAAATTGTTCTAAAGATTTTACCTTTAACATTATCAATAATAAATCTTTTATATTATCCATCAACCTATATTGAAATTAATTCATAAGAGCTTTGTCATTTTAGTCCATACTATAAGCAAGGTTTAAGAATTTAGCAATATATATGGTAGCTAACCATGATCCTTGTCATAAAGTTAAGAACTTAATCTTTGCTACTCTTTCTCAATCACTATTAAATCTTGAAGAATGAAATCCTTAATACACTCTCATATCACTCAAATGAATTAAAAAGTTATTCAAAGATGATATAATATTAAACTAGAATAACTATTGCCAAAGATAAGAAGACTAAAAAGTCTTGAAACAAGACTAAAGACTAAAAATGAATTGATAAGAGTGAAGCCTTATCTCATAAATATAAAAAATAGGTATCTTATAAATATACTTACATCAATGACTCTACAAGAAACTTGGAATAACAAAGAACCTTATGTTTTACACATGAAGATTTTTAGATGCATTGCTAATGTATATAACCTAATGTAAAAGGTACAAAATATATATTTTTTGGATATTATAAAGGTACCAAGGCATATAAGCTTATATATTTAGAAACCAAAAAAATCATCAAGAATCGTGATAGAGAATTTTTGGAACATAAGAATACTTATGAACACTTAAAGATGTGTCCAAATTGAAATAATGATGTATTTATAGATATATCTTTAATTGTAGCAAAAAAATAAAAATAAAAATAAAAAAAATGATTACAATGAAGATAGTGGAATTACACATTAAGATGAAGAGCCAAAAGAAGGTAGATCAAAGTATGTCTAGAATTGCTAGAACTAGTAATGAAGACAATTAAGATATTGAAGATGATGATGATAAAGAATATCAACCATTAACTATGAAGAAATAAGCTTTAATATAAAGAAGATTGCAAAAGATGTTGGAATGCAAGCCAGTGAATCTTCATCAAGTGAAAGGAGATATCTTTTGATAAATAGAAAAAAACTTGATAAATGGTGGAAGAACCACATCTTTCCTCAAGTAAGTAAAGAATATGCTAATATTATAGTCTTTGCCGATTTATTAAATTTGTATTATACAATAAAGTCCACATATGTTATGAAATAGAAGAATGCCATAAAAGAAGAATAAAAATTTCTTATGGACATTGAAACATGGAAGATAACTCAACTACCATCAAATCAATCTTTAATTGATTATAAATAGGTATTTAAAACCAAGAAGGATGCAATGGATAATATTGTGAGATATAAGACTAAATTGACTGCCAAAGACTATTGACAAGTTGCTAGTATTGATTTCAATGAGATATTTGTTGCCTTGGTTGAATTCAACACCATTAGAACTATTATGGCAATTGAGGGAGTAATGGACTTGGAGATGCATGAAATGAATGTGAAGATAGCTTTGTTAAGTAAAAGATTAGAAGAAAATATATATATAAATCAATCTGAAGGATTTGTTGAAGGAAAAAAAAATCTTGTTTGTAAGTTGAAAAAATCTTTGTATGAGCTTAAGCAATTACAAAAGATATGGTATCAATGTATTAATACATTCTTTATAAATGAAGGGTTTGAAAGAAGTAAGATTGATTATTTCTTATATGTCATGCTATCAAATGAGTTCATATTGATTGTCATCTTTTATGTTGATGATTTGATCATTTTGATCAAAACTTTAAAGATGATGGATTGATTCAAAGCAAAGTTAGAAAAAGAGTATAAGATGAGTGATTTGAAAGAACTTTATTATTATTTAAAATTTATTAAAGACAAGAACTCAATGAAAGCAAATAAATAAGTGAGACTCTCTCAAAAAAATAGAAATAGAGGAGTATGTGTATTAAAAGGAAAACTAGAATGACTATTGCTAAAAGACAAAGAAATTAGAGACTCTTGAAACTAGACTAAAAATAAGAAAGGAATTGACAAGAGTCTCTAGTTTCTTTGTCTTTTGGCAATAGCTATTCCAATTTTTCTTTTAATATGTATACTTCTTTATTTTTATTTTTTTGAGAGAGTCTTACTTAATTATTTGTTTTTATCAAATTCTTGTTATAAACAAATTGATAAGAGTACAGTTATAATATTAGAGCTTTATCTTTTCTTGATTAAGAGTGAATTATTTCTTTTTCTTGATAAGACATAAGCATATTAGAAGTTGCACATTATCTTCTTCTAAACTAATATTATTTTTAGTATTTTCTTTGTTCTAAAGACCTCTCTTTTATTTACCTTGAATGATATTAGATTTTTTTTTAATTAATATTATCATAGCAAAACTTTTTGAAATGAAGAATATAATAGCACAAATGCAAGAGCAATTGAAAGAATAGATATTTACAATGCATCAACTCAATTTATCACCACCAAAAATAACAAAAATAGCAGAAAGTGAAGATATAAATATGATTGAAATCGCTTCAATATCTACACCAAATCACATTTCTTCTCCTATAGTAGAACATCCTTCTAGTATTAGAGAACCTAGAGTTGCCTAATCGAAGAAGATTGATAATACAAGATTCAAATTTCAAGGATTTATCAATCAAGTACAACTTGTGATTGAACTTCAACTCCAAAGTTAGCCAACGCTAAGATCACAAGTTAGATTCATTGGTACACTCCTTTCTTGTTTCTAGTCTAGTTTCAAGAGTCTGTAGTTTCTTTATCTTTGGGCAATAACCATTCTAATTTTTCTTTTAATATACATATTTTTATATTTCTATTTCTTTGAGAGAGTCTCACTTGTTTATTTGCTTTCATCGAGTTCTTGTTCTTGATAAAAATGGAGTTTGTAAGAGATTATGCTAAGAAGACAAATATAATGAGCCAAAGCAAGTACATTAAAGGGGTATTGAAACAAGTCAACATGGAGGAGTGTAGGCCTATAGATACACCTTTGGAAGCCAATTTAAAATTGATGAAGCTCACAAATAAAAAGTTTTCTAAAGTTGAAGGTCAAATGCAAGGTTTTTCATATAAAGCAACATTGGACTCACTTATATGTGCAATAGTTGGTACAAGGGTGGATCTTGCATATGCAATAAGTATTATGAGCCAACACATGTCAAAGGTTGAATCAATCCATTGAAAAACTATCAAAAAGATTATGAGGTACTTAAAAGGTTCTTTGCATTTCAAATTGTGCCTTGGAGGTGATAATATTACTTTGCGTTGTTATTATGATGCGGATTGGATTGGAAATACAAATGATAGAAGGTCAACAATAAGATATGTATGCTTTCTTAGAATGGGAGCTATTTTATAGAATTGCAAGAGATATCCAATAATTGCGAGGTCAACAATAATGGAGAAGGAATACAACTCCATCGTATAGACAAGAGCCAGGCCGATAAAGCTAAACCGATGGCAATATACAGGGCGGAGGGCACGCCACCAAGCAGCCCGGTATACGCCCCGGCATGGAGCTCTCCCTCTCTCGCTCCCTCTCTGTCTGCGTCGCGCACGAGATCGCAGCGCAGCGAGGTCGCGAGACCCGCATTCATGAGGAGGGTGAAGGCGCAACGGTGATGGGCAATGAGGCGACGACGCACCCATCGCAGCCAGCAGCAGCAGAGAAATATGGAATCGCCGCCCTGGCCGTGAATCGGATGAGGGACGCGAGCACTAGCAGCATCGGCGACCTACAGAGCGGGGGGGGGGAGGGGGGGGGGGTGCGTGAGGCCATTGATGGAGAGGTGGAGTTGCGCCTTTCAGACGGAGCCAGTTATGGGAGCGTCCTATACGAATTCCTGGCATCAGGTTGTTAGTAATTATGTGGACTTGTCTATGCACTGCAGTCCTTGATTAGATCTGTCAGGGATTGTACACCCTGCCGGCCCGACGTTGTTTGTGACGATTGTCCAGGTGTCATAAGGTGTGGAATTACATATTTTTGCGTCATTCTTCGTGGTTCAACTGGCGAGTGTAGTGGGGTTAAGCTTTAGTGCTAGATTGAGGGCGGAGGGTGGCTGGTGCGATTGGAGATTTTGAGTTGAGCGTTTTGTGGGTTGGAGTTCAGCGGAGATTTGTGGCCTGCGATGATGAAGGGGCCCGTGGTAGGAATGGTCGTCGTCGTGTTGTTGGTGTTGACGATGGTGCTCGGCATGACAATGCGTGTTGAGTCGACGCGGTTGCTCAATGTGGGCGACAGAGGAATTGCGGAGGCTGAATCCCTCTACTCCGCGAATGTGGACTCGGTTGTGGGAATGGAAGGTGGTGGGAAGAAGGGTGTTGCATTTCATGCGCGGCGGAATGCCCTGCCGCCCAATTCAAAAGCTGGTGATGATGCTGTGGACCCGATTTGGGACGTGGAGGCTGAGTCGCCGCCTGGGCAGAGGCAACGAGACCGCAGCCTTTGGGGGATGTCGAAGCGCTTGGTTCCCACGGGTCCCAATCCGCTGCACAACTAACTGGAGAGAGCAACTTCCAAGGCGAAGACCCCAGGACGCGCGTTGAAGTGAAAAATCCGATGGAACAATCATGATTATTATTATTTTTCCCCTCGCGTGAAGGCTGAAATTCCGTGTGTCCACTGTCCCACTTGAAGCAGATAATATTGAATGTTTACGTAGTTCCACCATGAATTTGATCCGATGCAGTGAAACCATGAGCTCCTTAGGTGATTGAATGAGGAATCCTATTGCTGAGGGATCGTCATGTCCCCGGAGGCCGCAGATTTCGAACGACACACGAAAGCATGCGAGTGATTCAAGCGGCTATGCAGTTGATACACATTGTGCGATGAGTGTTTTCCATTGTTGTCTGTGCGCTGGGTGGGCCAGGCATCTCAGGTGACTGATAGAAATTTGAAATTTTAGTCGTGATCGAGGACAAGCTCCTTCCGCAGCATATGACTCTGCTGGCTGCCTTGACAAAGCTGCCTCAAGACTAAATTTCTCTGCACCGTCATAGGGATTGATGATACCGTCATGACGCGAGACAAGCCGAGGAAGCAAATTGGTCACTGGAAAGTGATTTATCTCCGACATTGAATTACATAGAAAGCTTTGGAAGCGCTGGAACATATCAGGTCGGCACTGGAGATTCATCGAAGCGCAGTTGCGTTAACTTAACTGTAGGACCCTGTTCTTTACTCACAAGAACAAAATCTAGATAATTTGCACATTTGAGTGAAATTATTCCAGAGCTAATTTGTTCCTGAACACCTGTGGTATTTCGCATAGCTATTTGACCCTGGAATCCATAGAAAGAACGAATCACTGGTATAGAACCTTAGTATGCTTCTATCAAAGCAAGCTTATAGTGATCATGTGGGAGTCGGGATGAGAACACCTCATGATGTTGAGTGAGAGAGAGATAGAGAGGGAAAGTGGGAGAGGTCCATTCAGGACTGGCACAACTGTAGTATAATAAACTATAAGTAACCCCCAAAAGTGAAAAAAAAAAGAAAAAAAAAAAGAAAAAAAAAAGGAAAGAAAAGGACAACCAAACAGACAGTGGGGATGATGAAATGTAGGCATTGTAGATCATTACCAAGGATGCGAATCAAGCGACTCGATTCACAGCCATTAAATTTCAATCCACAGTTAGTCATCGTAGCACTGTGGGCACGCTGGCAGCTGTTACATGCCGATCACCATTGCCGCTACTGTATAAAGACGTCTCATATTCAATAATTGTGAAGGTATGTGACGCCTGATTATGCCTAATTTGTTTATATATATAATAAAAAAGCTCTCGTAATTGATCTCTCTATGCAGCAGGCCGTCATCGACACTAACCTTTATGGCAATTTTCCAGTCACTGTGTCTGTCAGTGCCTTTCGCATCTCTCGCTGGTAGTCGGCTGTGCCAAGCCATCCATGACGTCGTGAAAGATATAGTGTCCCCGAAGCTTTCCAAACCAAATGTGTTGTTTCGCAAGGATGAATTTGTGTCGCCTCGGCATATGAATTACTGAAGGGCACATTCTAAATAGCTTCTCTGTGCATTAAATGCATTGTCTCAGTCCGTGACAAAATCAACTCGAGAAAGGGCAGGGGGAGAGTGGTGAGCGCATGGACTTCAGCGATCAGTTTTTGTTAAAAGCAGCAAATGACATTCATTAGGGGCTGTGACTGGATTCACCTTGGCTGGCAGCTTAGTGGAGAATGTGTGATCCGTGAGCCTGTTAGAAGAAGCATTTAACTGGGTTCCATCAGGGCATCGAAGCCGTGATTGAATGAGTTCCAAGTATTGATTTTGCCTCTTCCGCTGCCAGAGGCTTATTAAATCTTGTTGATCATCATGTGCGTTACAGTGAGCGTGCATTCACTTCCTCCAGTACTCCGCCAGCTCGACCTGCGAATGTTTTTCAGCAAATTAACTCTCGTGAAGCACAGCAGCAGAATGCTAATGATGTGGCCACCCATCGCATAGTAACTTTTGTACCATACCTGTGTGAAGAAGGGCATTCCGCAATTCAAATTTCAGTTGTATTGAGGAAAATCGAATTGTTTAGGGCGAAGCTAGCTGCCCGGAGATTCCAGTATAAAAGCTCCAGAAATTATCGTTCGAATTCTCAGATGTTTAAAGACGAAACTCTGATGGCCACCAGATGCTACTGCTTACGCTGAACTGGTGGATTTTGGTTTAACAGATGTCAATCCCTTCATCATAGAAACAAATTTAAAAATCTGTATCTGATTTTCGGTGAATAAATTCCTTTAACAAGCAAATCAAATTTAGTTTGGAATGTTGAGTTCAAGTTAATTAAAGTCCACTTGGTTGATAAAAAGAAAACAAAAGTTTCTAGGGTTTTCCACAAGGTAAAAATCAGTGGAGGTTCTCACCAGTCAAATGTGAACAGTATGTCGAGC
This sequence comes from Physcomitrium patens, assembly GCF_059467195.1. Taxonomy (NCBI): domain Eukaryota; kingdom Viridiplantae; phylum Streptophyta; class Bryopsida; order Funariales; family Funariaceae; genus Physcomitrium; species Physcomitrium patens. The sequence goes on along the minus strand of NC_143428.1, from coordinate 4,178,816 downwards.
ATAAGTAACCCAGTTCCGGAATTGAATACGCGCTATGGTCGGTGAACTAGTCGCTGAACCAATTGTTCGAACCGGATAGTAGCTGGGGTCTGAATATTTCCAGTTGTTCCATTAGTACACATGCTTACACCACAAAAACAAAAGAAACAAAATTCTTCATGGAATTTTTTACGATTTACTGAATCTCATAATTTATTGAGGCAATTGTCAGACCTCAGTCCTATTCAACTCGTAGTGTGTCCTTTCTGTATCATATAGTTGTACAAACTGATATGGTGGGGAGACTTTGAACAATAGTGTACTACTTACATGGCCACGACGTACCCGGCGCTCAGATGTGCCATGTCCTGCTCGACGAGGTGTAGCCCAATTGTCCCTAATATAGTTTCAAACTGAAAAAGTTCCTACTGGCTCTCAATGCGCAAGTCTACTGTTGTCTGAGCCAATAATGATAGTAAGATAGACCATCTTAAACCAAGGACAGGCATGTGTGGAGACGGTGGGCGGTTTATGCTTTTTCCCAATCCAGTGTATTGTGAAGCTTGTAGCCTAGGTGGGTTTCCAGAAGAACCACCTCTTCTGACCTGGACCAGGATATAGGTATCCATTCGCTAAATCATAATGGCTTCCGTATCACTTGCACAGTCAATTTCGTATCATTTGGAATTTTTGGATGCTTGTAGGCGAAGTTTATCCCCTAATCAAGTTTTAGAGCTGATCGGATCTCAACATGTTAGCTGTGTCCTGATCATACACTAGCATTCTCGAGCATGTGGGCGAGATCATCCATTCTCCATCGCATCCATCTATTATTCTTCCCTGTAATTTGAAGAGTAAAAAAATTACAAGCACTAAGGATGGTCAGGTACAGATACCCCAGGATGATTGTATCTTTGTAAATCTTTAACAGGGTGGTCGTTCCAATTACAAACTTGCTTATCGATTAAGGACGAAAGACTTGTCAATGAAAAGTACTGATGCTACTTACTCCAGATTCGAGATGCTTACCTACACAATTATTTTCCACCTCAAACATCCAGGTACTAGAACGATGTTGGTCATCAGTCAGATTTTCAGCCAGTCAAAGCCAGTATCTTCTTTTCCACAATCCATCGACTGGAATGGCATTTGAAGTAAAGATTGCTAATCGTAACTTCGTGAACACTGGGAAGATACCACCTTCTGTCAAATGGTTAACGCAATTGATCAGTTGGTCTCTTCTGATGTGCTGGTGCAAGGATATTTGCAACTGGGCTCTTACAAACAGATTTCACCCAGCAGGTTACAGTAGTTGCCAATACATGCATCAACCTGATAATTCTAAAAATTCATTGTCTTGTCAAAAGTGAAATCTCACACCAAACCAAACCAACTGTAAGGGGTTGGTTTACTGCAGCAGAAAGCCAAAAGAAGTGGCCACAGCTTACGATGTACGCATGTATTCGTCGTTCCACCATCAATCTTCTCTGAAAAGCTGGGAATGTAGAAAGATGCTGTGCATAATTGATTGGTATGCATACCACCTAGGGTAAAAATATCATCGAGTTCAGCTGGTTGGAAGAGATAATTAAGAGATTGCTACATAAGCTTCAGATCGTGCCTCCAACCCTGTGATGCACTCGGCCAAAATTTGTTGCTGACATGGCCCATTTTTTCTGTATAATCACAATAAAAGGATATCTTTGAGGGCCATCAAAAACACAAGTGAAAATAAGAACCAGGTAATATGAACTACAACACTGGAGTTCCGAGCACTCTCGACTCCACAGATATGATTTAGCTGTCGCGCTATTGGTTGAAGCACTACGCAACAATGCATCGACCAGCACGACACCAGATATGCAAATTAAGATTTTGAGACATGCTCCTCAAGGAATAGTATATTAGCCGCATATTTTGGGTATGAGTTTACTTCAATGACGAAAAAACGGTCCTCATAAAAGTCCGCTTTATTCCTCTATATTCAGCGCCGCCATTGGACGTGAGTCCATCCTTACCAGGTCACTTTATTTGTCTGCATTCTCTGGATGATTAATATAAGTAACAGTGAGTGTCAGGAACTCAAAATAAAATGAAAGCATCATGAAAAGAGGGGCTACGCGGCATATGGTGTGCAGGTGAACGTAAATGCTTCACCTAGAGTAATTGCGTCGTAGAATTTCACCAATGAACCTCGATCGAGACGTAAAAAAGGTTGAATTGCTGAGGAGTCTATCTTACAGTAAGGAAGCGTACCATCCATCGTTCGTAAAGCTCCTCAGCTTTATCGACAGCGCCATCTCAAAGCAGTCAGTGAAATGTTGATTATTGATGCTTTGAAAACAACAGTTGCTTCAAGATAGATGGGCAAGCTGTGATGTTGACGGACCCCAGACAGTTGGTTGTATAGCTGCGCTTGGAAAGTAAACAGCTAGAAAGATCATCGGCGATCTCAATGTATCCACAGAGCCCTATTAAAATCCAATCATAGATCACTCGCAAAAAATTTCGCTAGTGACTTGCGAGAGTTGGCGCTGAAAGAAGCTCAGAGTAATTAGTTGTTTTCAGATTGAACGAGGTTGGTGTCCGCAACTTGCTCATCCCTAAAAGTTAGGCTGGTTTCCTTGGTGGCTAATTAATTTCGTCATTGTCGTCCGCCAACGGCTTGGCCGTAGCCTTTAAGACATTTACGGAAGATACAATTCTCTCCTTAGAATTACGAAATGATGTGCCTGAGATGATGAGCAACTAAACAATTTGAAAAAACAAGTGATCCAAGTTCAATGATCAGAGCGCATCTAATATAAATAGCCTGTAAGTATACATCTTAGTGTTACTATTCGCGCAAGAATACCTTTTATTGGAGAAGACAGCTCTTCGAAGTTCCTTTGGATCAAGGCATTTCTAGAGGGATATCAAAACTTATCTATGAATGGGAAAAAAATCCTAAAACATGCAATATACGAATGTCTGTTGGATCAAGATGGAGTTGACTGATATACCGCACCTCAAAGATATAGGTGCACAATAATATTAAGTTGCAATTTCAATGTTTCCACTTCAAGCTACAGTAGACCGCAGCGTTACTTCTTCAAGCCATCTTGATCTTCGTCACAATATTTGTCCAATAATAAATATGACGAAATGATAATAGGGGATTGCACAGTGGACGGTGCAATCACCTACAATCACCTTCATCACATGATGCGCACAGGTTAGCGTGAGCAGCCCAATGGGAGCATCGAATGCTAAGACATTCTTTATTTCCAATTGTGCTGTTCGAGGAGACAAGATACCAATCAAACGAGAGGATTAGGTGAATGTAGATCATCAGACAACATCGTTTCAAAAAACCAAACAAACATTCCCATCGTAATGCGAAAATGGAAGCTTACACACAAATCTAACCGGATTTTTCTAAGGTGAACGAATAGTTCTCGGGAGATGTGAATTTAATTTTCGCACATGCACTTGCATTGTTACAGTCAGTAATTCAGAGACTGCCGACGAAGCGGAAAATCTAAGTAAAGGCTCTAAAAGCTTACCATCTGGTGAATCAAAACTGGCTTCAAAGCGAAACGTCGACTCCCTGCTCACCTTCATCAGCCGCTTGAACTTTTCAGTTCGAACTACTTGAAATTTATTGCTCACAAAATTTCTCGAATGTTTGCAAGGTCAAAGCACGAATGAATCCGCCATAGCCGGCGACTCTCAAAATTCCTATATCTCGCCTCCACTCCCGCCACACCCCATCACAAGCACAGCAACATGCACAAGTTCACAACGACCAGCATCACATATCATTCATCCGTTAGATCCTCGTTGGATGATTTCGTCGTTGGAGGATGTACGACGTCAGCTCAATAAGAACAGACTCCGGCTCCCTTGTGTGTTGACAACGCGCATGTGAACGACCTTTCCACGTGTGCAGAATATTTGCTTACGTGGACGATGAAGGATTTTGGCGCCAAAGTGTCACTTTAAAATGAGAATACGAAATGTTCTTCATGGGTGTGGTCCTGTGACCGGGCTGGAATAAAGCTTCAGCCTTTTGGCTGTGTACTCCAGCTTACTTGGCAAGCCTCCTGTGACCAAAATATTCTTCTCGTTATAATAATTTTTTTTTTTCGCTCTGAGAATTAATTGGACTTTAAAGGATGGTTTTTAAATCACTACAAGAAAACTTTGTTTTACGAAATTTGTTTCTTGAGGTTTCTACAACATGTTATGATTATGACAAAATTTATATGATTTATAATATTTGCATTTATGATTATATTGTTTTTAACAATAGACTTTATCATTATTAAAAATGTTATTTTTTGAAAAAATAATAATATGATTCTTAAAATAATTTAATTTGGAAACCAAAGAACATAATCTAATTACATTTAAACATTTAGTAAACTAACATAAGTTTATTTTCAATATCAAGTAAAAACCTTCAATTTCATTAATAATTATTTAATGAATAAATTATCAATGATTTTTTATTTTTAGAAAAAATTATATTATTAATAAATTTATATATATATATATATATATATATATATGTGTGTGTGTGTGTGTGTGTGTAATAAAATCATTTTTAAACTTACATCTTGATTTCAAATTATAAATAATCAATATATATATATATATATATATATATATATATTTTACTAGTTGTAATCCTTTTAAATTATAACTATTTGACAAATTATCCGAAACAAATACACTTTGATGTAAAAACACAAATAAAAAAATTACCATATGATTATTACTCATGGTTTAAGTGAAGAATTACACCAGTGTGATCCATACTCCGAGTAAAGTGATAAAACAATTAATTACACAAACTTTAAAATAAATTGAAGTTTGTGTTGAAAACATAGTAATTATACACTTTATATCAAAAAACTCTTTTCTAAAAAGATTATTCTTTATTACTTCAAATTAACTTATATAAAATTATTTACATGTGTGTCAAAAATAAAAAAACAAATAAACCTAAGAACCAAAATAAATTTATTTTTCCGCCTTCATATATGATCAACTTAATTAGCTATTTCTAATAGAATCGAAGTTTCTTAGATTAAAAAGAGTATTCAAGCATATGTAAATATATAATTTATAATTAAAACAAGTATTTATATTTATTAAATATATTATATTTTAAAAAATACTTGTGTATGTTTTGATATAGGACTTGTAAAACATTATTATATTTGTGAAAACTTTAAATGTGTTAAAGTAAATGGAAGATAAGTTAGAAGGTAAAAGATATTATCTTAGATAAGTTGCTAATAGTCAAAGGGCAGCAAAAGGATAAAAGAAAGTTACCAAGGTGGCGGCTAGGATTATAGATGGTAGCTAGGTTTATAGGTGGCAGCTAGGATTTAAAGTAGTGGCTAGGTTAAGAGGAATCTAGGATTTAGTTAGATGAAAATAAAATGAACGTTAATCAAAATGGATATAACCTCTACCTATAAGTAAGGGTGTTAGAAGTGAGAGGTATCTTATTCCATACTTCTCTTGTATCTAAGCTTGTTGTTTTCTACTTACTTGTATCTTGCTTATCGTGTTTCTTCAATAGGTTATGGCCTACACACAGTTTGTTGTATTATTCAAGTAAGTTGAAGTCATTTGCTAGTTGTTATTTTTGTGTGGAATAGATCTTCTGGTGTTTGTTGATGTTGGGATTGTATGATATAATCTTGTGTTTTGCCTTGTGGAGGTTCTGATTTGGGCCTTATAGATCTTTAACATAAGTTTGAAGGTTCTTAACTCCTAGGATTAAATGATTAAGACCTTATACAAAGATCTTGATAGTGTCTTTGGTGTTGTAGTGAGAAATAATGTACTCCAAACACATCTAACAATCATAAGATCTATTCATTCATTTGTTTGTTCACTCATTCATTTGTTTGTTCACTCATTCATTTTTTGTGAGGAGTTTTTTCACTCATTCATTTGTTCACAAGACAACATTCTTAGATTTTTCTAGTGTAAAATTATTTTGGTGATTTTAAGCACATAGAGACTCATTTTTTTGATATTTTTTTATAGACCTCTTCTAAGACATGGCTTCAAGTGAGGGTGAAGGTTTGACAGTGATTGAGAAGTTTAGAGGTGATAATTTCTACCATTGGAAGGTTAAAATGGAACTTTTGTTGGCATCTTTGGACCTTTGGAATATTGTAGATGAAAGTAAAGAGCCTCCAAGCACGCATGCTGATGCTAAAGAGAGGAAGGACTTCACAAGACGTGAAAAGAAGGCTTTTGGTATAATTACCACCAATTTGGATGAAGCCAATTTTTCTCACATCATCTCTTGTAAAAGACCAGCAGAAGCATAGAAGACTATTTGCAACATATATGAGAGGAAGAACTTGTCTAATATCATCTTCACAAGGAAGAAATTCTTCACTTGTAAGATGGAAGAAGGTAAAGACCTCATGGCTCATGTCAATAAGATTAAGGCCCTTGCTAAACAACTTGCAATTATTGACAAGTCTTTAGAAGAAAGTGATATTGTCATGACATTGCTTATGAGCCTTCTCGAGTCCTACAACTACCTCATTGTGGCATTGGAGTCCATCAAGTTAAAAGAACTCACAATGGATTATGTAACGGTAAGACTTGCCCATGAAGTGATCAAGAAGAAAGAAAAAGAGCCCCAAAGTGAGGATTCGGCTCTCTTTTCAAGAAAAGGCAAAGGAAGTCATTCTAACCAACGTAGCAATGTGAGAACTTGCTTCATTTGTGGAAAACTAGGTCACTTTTTTCGAAATTGTTACAAGGCTAAGAAAAGAAATAGAGAAAGTGTAAACAATGCTCGTGATGAATATGGAGGTGATGATTATGCATTCATGGCAAGTGAAGGCACTTTCATGGCTGCCATATCCAAGTGGATCATTGATTCTAGTGCCACCAAGCACATAATTCCATACAAGTGTTTATTTGACACTTATGAAGAGATTTCAACAGGAAATATTTTCATAGAAGACAATGGCATAGTACAAGCTATTGGAATGGGCTCCATTGTTATAGAGATTGTTGTGAAAGGTCAAACCAAGAGGATCAAATTAAAGGACGTCTTACATATGTCAAAGATGAAGAAAAACCTCATCTCATTGAGTAAATTACTTTTACATGGTTGTAAACTGAAATTTGATAAGAATGGGTGTTTTGTAAAGACATTGGAAGGAGATCATATTGCAAAAGGCTTTAGAGATGGCAACCTCTACTTCATCAAGTATAAGAAGGTGAATGGAGTTGAGGTGGCAGTATTTGCTGAATTTCCTGTCACGGCCATAATCATGTAAGCTAATAATTACATATAGAAATAGGTAGAAGTAAGTAAAAGTAGATAAAAATAAGTTAATTCTATAATATTTAATATAAAAGCTTCCTAGAAACTTCTTAGACGCTGCTTTGACTTCAAAGGTGTCTTTAATTGACTTTTTGGATTAGAAACGTGGTCAACAAGTTGGCCATGTGCCACACATGTTGTTAGCTTGAAGATCAAGCTAACTATGTGGCCCACACGTAGAAAAACTTGTCTTGTAAGTCAAGGCATGTGTCTTACAAAGTCAACACATATTGGAGGTCCTATAGAACGTCGCCACGTAGCCCCTAGTTAGATAGTATATATAGAGACAAGAGTGAAGGCTTCTTCACTCTTGTCAACTCCTTTCTTGCTTCTAGTCCAGGTTCAAGAGTCTTTAGTTTCTTGTCTTCTGGCAATAGCCATTCCAGTTTCCTTTTAATATACCTACTTGTTTATATTTTGACTTATTATATCGAGATAGCCTTTTGATGTATATTTTCCTTCATCGAGTCTTTGTCCTTGACAGATTGACAAGAGTACACTTACAATATCAGAGCTTTGTTTTTTCTTGAGTAAGAGTGGATTACCCCTTTCTCTTGACAAGACATAAGCATATTAGAAGTTTGCGGATTACCCACTTCTAAACTGATATTGTTCTTAGTATCTTCCTTGTTATCAAGTCTTTCTTTTCTTTTGTCTTGAGCAATATCAAACAAATTTTTCTTCTTAGTGTCATTATGGCAGAGCTTGTTGAAATGAAGAGTGCAATGGCACAAATGCAAGAGCAAATGAGGGAGTTAATGCTTGCGATGCATCAACTCAATTCACCAACACAGGAAAGAACAAGAATAGCAGAAAGTGGAGATATAGAGATGATCAGAGCTGCTTCAACATCTACAATAAATCACGTTCCTTCTCCAATTGTACAACACCCTATAAGCACTAGAGAACCAAGAATTGCCTTACCTGAGAAATTTGATGGTACGAGATCAGAGTTTCGAGGGTTCATCAATCAAGTACAATTGGCAATTGAACTTTAACCGCAAAGCTATCCAACTCCAGGATCACAAGTCAGGTTTATTGACACTCTACTTTCTAGTTCTGCATTATCGTGGTTTTCGTCTTTTCTTGAACAACGAAATTCAATATTGGACAATTTGGAAGCTTTTTTGGCAGAGTTTCGATCTATGTATGGTGAACACGATGCAACTCGTGTTGCAACAAATAAGATCTGAATTCTGCGACAAGGAAATCGTTCAGTAACAGTGTATGCTTCACAATTTTGACAACTTGCAATTGACATCAAGTGGGATGATGCTGCACTTATGAGTCAATTTCTTTATGGATTGCAATACGAAGTAAAGAAATTGATGCTCAACTTACCTGATCCTCAAACTTTGAGTCAAGCAATCGATTTTGCGGTAAAATGTGATAATCGACTTTTCGAATTTTGATCCGAGAATCATTCACGGGAACCTCAACGTTATTACTCAATGGCAACATCAACATCTTTGCCAAACGTACATTCAGAAGTAGAAGACATGCAAATTGACGCGGTATGTTTTAAACCCCTAACTGAGCAAGAAAAGATTCATCGTCGTCAAGAAGGATTATGTTTATATTGCGAAGAACCTAAGCACACTGCTCAACATTGTCCAAAGAAACAACGCAACTATAAAATGAGGGGTATGGCGGTCAAAGAAGACAACATGTCGGAAAATGGATTCGTCCAGCTACAATAGGGACCGTGCAGCTGGAACCTTATACAATTTCTAATGAAGGTCCTATCCTCTCCTCAGAATCCTCTCCTTGTTTTATAATAGACTTATATTTAGGACCTAAGAATTACAAAGCCTCTGCTTTATTAGATTCGGGAGCCTCAGCATGTTTTTTAGATGAACAATTTGTTAAAAGTCGTAAAATACCCTTTGTACAGAAACCTAAACCAGTACATGTAGAAGTCATAGATGGTCGTCCCTTGTCTTCTGGAGATGTCACTCATGAAACTCATCCTATAAAAGTAACAATAGACGGTCATGATAGCTACATAGCTTTTAACATAATTAAATCCCCGTCCAATCCAGTTATTTTAGGTTTATCTTGGCTAGAAAAATATAACCCTCGAATAGATTGGAATTTGCGTAAACTTGACTTTTCCCAGAGTGTTATTAATAGTTCTACTAACCAAGTAAAAAATTATAAGTCTAGTATAGTAAAACCCGTACTGATAGGTGCAAAAGCATTTATACACGCAGCAAAAGAAGGATCAACTTTTGCTATTTATGCTGCACCTATTTTTGAAAACGTAAAGACTTCAATTGGCATTCCAAGTCAATATCAAGAATATCAAGACGTTTTTGAGAAAAAAAATGCAGATATTCTTGCTGAGCATCGCCCATATGATTGTTCATTCGACCTCAAGGAAGGAACTCAGCCACCATTTGGACTAATTTACAGTTTATCGCAAGATGAGATGGCTGAACTCAAGACATATATTGACGAGAATTTAGCGAAGAATTTCATACGCCATTCAAAATCTCCAGCAGGAGCTCCAATTCTATTCGTAAAGAAAAAAGATAGATCTTTACGAATGTGTGTTGATTATCGAGGACTCAACAAGATCACAATCAAGAACAGGTATCCATTACCTTTGATATCAGGACTCCTTGACCAGTTGAATCAAGCTAAGATCTATACAAAAATAGATCTAAGAGGAGCATATAATCTAGTACGGATCAAAGAAGGAGATGAATGGAAGACTGCGTTTCGAACCAGGTATGGACATTTCGAATATAATGTCATGCCCTTTGGACTCACGAATGCACCAGCTGCTTTTCAACATCTCATGAATGATGTATTTCGTGAATTCTTAGATAATTTTGTCGTCTGCTATCTAGACGATATCCTGATCTATTCTAAGAACGTCGAAGAACATGAAATACATGTTCGTCAAGTATTACAAAAACTTAGAGATGCAGGATTGTACGCCAAGATAGAAAAGTGTGTATTTCACACTACTCAAGTTGACTTTTTAGGATACATCATTTCAAATGATGGTCTCATGATGGATTCTAAGAAAGTCCAAACAATCATGGATTGGAAGATTCCAAGGACAGTAAGAGATGTCCAATGTTTCTTGGAATTTGCCAATTACTATCGGATCTTCATCAAAGATTTCTCACGAGTTGCAGCTCCACTTACACGCTTGACTAGTAAAGATAAATTCCAATGGAATCAAGAAGCGGAAGCAGCATTTGAAGCCTTGAAGACATCGTTTGTCTCTGCACCAATCTTATATCGTGTTGATCTTTTCAAGGCATTTTTTATGGAAACAGATGCATCAGATTTTGCCTTAGGTGCAGTTTTATCACAAATGGAAACAGATGACAAACTTCATCCGATAGCTTTTCATTCAAGAAAATTCTCAACAGCCGAGATCAATTATGAGATCCACGATAAAGTACTTCTTGCGATCATGGATTCCTTTCAAGAATGGTGTCATTATCTAGAAGGCACTTCTAGTCCAGTCACTATGTATACAGATCACAAGAACCTCGAGTATTTTATGTCAACACGCGTGTTGAATTGTCGTCAAGCTCGTTGGAGTATGTCTTTGTCAAGATTCGAGTTCATTATCACTTATCGGCCAGGAAAACAACAAGGTTTGTTTGATGCCCTATCTAGACGTTCTTATTTTGCACAAAAAGAAGGAGATGCAGCTTTTGAGCAACAAAGAACGGTCTTCTTGAAACCAGAGCAATTTCATCTCTGAGCAATGAAATCAACATTGACTGTTGATTCAACTTTTCTCAAGCAAATCCAGTCCAGTATGTCCTCAAACCCTCTTATTTATGATATCGAGAATAATTCTTCCAAGTCTCATGATCCTTCTAAGTTCGAGTTCAAGAATAATCTATTATATTTTGAAGGATGCCTGTATGTTCCAGAAGGAGAAGCACGTTTACGTGTTCTTCAAGCACGTCATGACTTTCCAGCAACAGGGCACTTTGGATATAATAAGACTTTGGAACTCATATCAAGAGATTTTTGGTGGCCACAAATGTGGAAGTCAGTCAAAGACTTTATACAATCATGTGATATTTGTTCAAGATCAAAAATTCCTCGTCATCGACCTTACGGACTTCTTCAGCCATTACCTATACCAGAACAACCATGGTCTTCTGTTTCTATGGATTTCATCACAGATCTTCCAAGCTCAAGATCTTATGATTCTATATTTGTGATAGTAGATCGTTTCACCAAGATGGCACATTTTGTGCCATGTACAAAATCTATCACAGGTGAAGAAACAGCTAAGCTTTTCATTGATAATATCTATCGCTATCATGGATTACCTAAAGATATCATATCGGATAGGGGAACTCAATTTGTGTCAAGATTTTGGAGGACCCTTTTCAAGATTTTAAAAGTGGACATAAAGCTATCTTCGGCTTTCCATCCTCAAACTGATGGACAAACAGAGCGCGTAAACCAAGTCTTGGAGCAATATTTAAGGTGTACTATCAATTACCAACAAGATGATTGGACAACCCTTCTGCCATTGACAGAGTTTGCTTATAATAATACGGTACATTCTTCCACGCAACAAACACCTTTCTTTGCCAATTATGGCTATCATCCACGACTTGATACTTTTGATTTTTCAAAAGTTGATAATCCTGCAGCAGAAGATATGACAAATCGGTTGTCAGAGTTACATGCAATAATGAAGACGGAATTGAAAGAAGCTCAAGAACGACAAAAGATAAACGCAGATCTATATCATAAGGAGCAACCACAAATCAACGTGGGTGATAAGGTATGGCTACTTTGTCGCAATATCAAGACTACTCGACCTTGTGACAACTTGGACTATCGTAGGCTTGGCCCCTTTTCTGTTTCTGAACAGATCAACCCAGTTGCATATCGGTTACATCTACCGGAGTCAATGAAGATCCATTCTGTATTCCATGTGTCTCTTCTTGAACCATATAAGACAGTGGATATACAAGGAAGAAGACAAATGCCACCGCCTCCTATAGAAGTAGATAATAATGAAGAATTTGAGGTGGAAGAGATATTAGACTCAAGGGGGCGCCAAAATAAGCTAGAATATCTTGTTCATTGGCGCGGATATGATATTAGTGAACGCACATGGGAGCCATCCAAGAATCTAGCAAATGCATCAGCTAAAGTCAAAGTTTTTCATCAACGACATCCATCAAAACCAAGATGAAAATCTCTCTTATAAAAGAGACAAGATTGAGACAAGATAACATTCAATTTCTTATCCTTGTTTGTAACTACTTTGCATTTGTGACGCTAATTAGATGGAGAGCCAACAACCAGCGGATTCAACTCAAGAACCTTCGTTTGTTGACTTGCTGGACGAGACATTACGATTGTCACAATCTTCAAGACGACGCAATCGAGATGAAGATCTTCAAGAACGACATGTTCTTCCTCGAACAGATGGTGAGATACAACGCGTTTGGTATCACGATTTGGAAAGGGACTCTCGATGTTTGGTGATTTTGCTAGAGGTAGGAACAACTCCTGATGGTGTTCCGAATAATCTATTCGAAGGAAGTTACGAAGGCCTCAACAATGATCAAATAACTGGGTGGTTTTCCCGCCTCTGGTATGGGACACTACCGATGGTTGAGAGGCCCTATCAATCATCTTCGGAGAGAATAGAGATCAGAGTATGTGGCGAATACAATTCGTCGCATCATAGATTTCCTCAACATATGATGACCGCTCCTCGTGGAACTCGTCTCTAGAAGGGGGGATAATGTCACGACCATAATCATGTAAGCTAATAATTACATATAGAAATAAGTAGAAGTAAGTAAAAGTACATAAAAGTAAGTTAATTCTATAATATTTAATATAGAAGCTTCTTAGAAACTTCCTAGACGCTGCTTTGACTTCAAAGGTGTCTTTAATTGACTTTTTGGATTAGAAACGTGGTCAACAAGTTGGCCATGTGCCACACATGTTGTTAGCTTGAAGATCAAGCTAACTATGTGGCCCACACGTAGAAAAACTTACCTTGTAAGTCAAGGCATGTGTCTTACAAAGTCAACACATATTGGAGGTCCTATAGAACGTCGCCACGTAGCCCCTAGTTAGATAGTATATATAGAGACAAGAGTGAAGGCTTCTTCACTCTTGTCAACTCCTTTCTTGCTTTTAGTCCTGGTTCAAGAGTCTTTAGTTTCTTGTCTTGTGGCAATAGCCATTCTAGTTTCCTTTTAATATACCTACTTGTTTATATTTTGACTTATTATATCGAGATAGCCTTTTGGTGTATATTTTCCCTCATCGAGTCTTTGTCCTTGACATTTTGTCAAGATCAAGACAAGTTTGGTACTTGGCATCGACCGCCTTAGTCATTTGAATGCCAAGAGCATGAAGGAGCTCCAATCCATGGTAAGTTGCTTAGATCTTGGTCAAATAAGCTACAATGCTATGACACCTGCTTGTGAAGGTTGTATTCAAGGCAAATAACAAAAGACCTCATTTCCCAGTGGAGTTGCAATACGTGCAATCAAGTTATTGGAGATTGTCTATTTTGATGTTTGAGGACCTATGAAGATGCCATCAATAGGAGGTGCAAGGTATTTTATCACATTCATTAATGACTTTCAAGGAAGGTGTGGATTTTCATCCTCAAAGCAAAGAGTGAATGTTTCACAAGGTTTAAGGAGTTTAAGGCACTTGTGGAGAAGCAATGTGAATTCAAAATCAAGGTATTGCGTATGGACAATGGAGGTGAGTATATGTCAAAGTAATTCAATGATTTCTTAAAGATACATGGTATTGTAAGACAAACCTCCACTCTTTACACTCCACAACAAAATGGAGTTGTTGAAAGAACAAATTGGACCATTGTGGAGATGGCAAGAAGTATGCTTCATGCACAACACTTTGGACATGAGTTTTGGGTGGAAGCAGTGGTGAATGCAATATACACAAGAAATAAGTGTCCCACAAGTGCACTTACATCAATGATGCCGGAAGAAGCTTGGAGTGAGAAAAAATCTTGTGTTTCTCACATAAGGACCTTTGAATGCATAACATATGCAAAGATACTAGATTGTATGAGATCAAAATTTGATACAAAAGGTACAAAATGTGTGTTTGTTGGATATTATGAAGGTACAAAGGCTTATAGACTCATGTGTTTGGAAATTAAAAAGATCATCAAAAGTCGTGATGTTAAGTTTTTGGAGCACAAAAGTGCTTGTGAGCACTTGGAGATGTGTTCAAGTGAGAGTAATTATGTGTTTGTGGACACATCTTCAAATTCAGCAAAGAAAGAAGAAGAAAAAGACAATGATGGTTGTAAAGGTGGAAGTGAAGATGAAGAGGCAAAGAAGGTCGAAAAGAAGGCCTTTATAATTGCTAAGACCACCAATGAAGAACATGAAGATGTTGATGATGATGGTGATGAGGATTATGAACCTTTAAGTGAGAAAAGATTGTCTTCAAAAGAAAAGAAGGTTGGAGGTGACCATAGAGTGCAACAAGTTGAGTCTTCTTCAAATGAAAGGAGATATCCTTTGAGAGATAAAAAACAACATAGTGAATAGTGGAAGGATCACATTTTTCTTTAAGTAAGTAAAGAACATACCAATGTTACACTTCTTGTTGATCCATTGAATTTATGTGATGAAATGAAGTCCACGGATGCTATGAAGTGGGAGAATGCTATGGAAGAAGAGTACAAATCACTCATGGACAATGGAACATAGAAATTGACTCAACTTCCAACAAATCGAACTTCAATTGGTTGTAAGTGGGTGTTTAGAACAAAGAGGGATGCAATAGATAATATTGTGAGGTATAAGGCAAGATTGATTGCCAAAGACTACTCAAAAGTTGTTGGTGTTGATTTTAATGAGACATTTTCTCCCGTGGCCAAATTCACTACTATTATAACCATTGTGGCAATTGGGACAGCAATGGACTTGGAGATGCACCAAATGGATGTGAAGATGGCTTTCTGGAATGGAGAATCGAAAGAAGACATGTACATAGATCAACTTCAAGGATTTGTTGAAGATGGCAAACAACAGCTTATGTATAAGTTGAAGAAATCCTTGTATGGACTCAAGCAATCATCAAGGGCATGGTACCAACGTATCCACACCTTCTTTGTGAATGAAGGATTTGTGAGGAGTGAGGCTGATCATTCTATGTATGTGATGCAATCAAAAGCCTTCTTGCTGATTGTTATTCTTTATGTTGATGATTTGATCATCTTGATCAATACTTTGAAAAAGATGGATTGGTTGAAAGCAAAGTTAGCAAAAGAATTTGAAATGAGTGATTTGGGAGAGCTCCACTATTGCTTAGGAGTAGAGTTTGTGAAAGATTGAGCTAAGAAGATCATTACATTGAGCGAAAAGAAGTACATTAAAGAAGTGTTGAAACGATTCAACATGAAGGAGTGCAAGTCCATTGGAACACCTTTGGGAGCAAATTTGAAGTTGATGAAGCTCACGGATGAAGAATTTACTGAAGTTGAAGAAGAAATGAAAGATGTTCCATACAAGACATCAGTAGGTTCACTTATGTATGCAATGGTTGGTACAAGGGTGGATTTTGCATATGTAGTGAGTGTTGTGAGTGAACACATGTCAAAGGATGGACCAATTCATTGGCCAACTATTAAGAAGATCTTGAGGTACTTAAAAGGCACTTTGAACTTCAAATTGTGCCTTGCAGGTAATAGTATTACATTGCATAGATATTGTGATGCCGATTGGGCTAGAGATACAAATAATAGAAGATCAATAATGGGATATGTATTCTTTGTTGGAGTGGGAGAAATTTCATGGAATTGCAAGAAACAACTAATAATTGCAAAGTCTACAATGGAGGCGGAATATATAGTAGCAAGTCATGGTGCAATAGAGGCAATATGGCTAAGACAAGTTTTAGAAGACATTGGAGTTGTGTAGTTGGAAGAAACTCCAATGAAGTGTGACAATCAAGGATGCCTTATATTAACCAAGAATGCAAAGCATCATTCAAGGACAAAGCATATTGATATTCAACATCACTTCATATAGGAGAAGATTGAAATAGGAGTAATTGACTTGAAGTATTGTACAATGGAAGACATGCTTGCTGATTTGTTTACAAAAGCATTGGTCAAGGATAGACATTACAAATTGACAAAGAGATTAGGTTTATTAGCCTTTGACCAATAGCAAAGTGGGAGTGTTAAAATAAATGGAGGATAAATTAGAAGGTAAAAGATATTATCTTAGATAAGTTGCTAATGGTCAAAGGACAGCAAAAGAATAAAAGAAAGTTACCAAAGTGGCGGCTAGAGTTATAGGTGGTGGCTAGGTTTATAGGTGGCAGCTATGATTTAAAGTGGCGGCTAGGTTAAGAGGAATCTAGGATTTATTTGGATGAAAGTAAAATGAATGTTAATCAAAATGAATGTAACTTCTACTTATAAGTAAAAGGTGTTGGAAGTGAAAGGTATCTCATTCTACACTTCTCTTGTGTCTAACCTTGCTGTTTTCTACTTACTTGTGTTTTGCTTATTATGTTTCTTCAATAAAATGCTTATATATTCTATTATGTATTCTCAGCTACTAAAACTTGATTTCTTAAAGATCTATAATATGAATAATTCTAAAAATATTTATTCTAAAATAAGGTTAAATCATACAAAGTTTGATATAAAGATGTTATCAAATTCTTTACATATTAGATAAGATATGTAATGATAATTAACATGAAATTAAATAATATATATATATATATATATATATATATATATATATATATTAATTTTTATATAAATTCAAAATTTAATATATATATTACATATAAAAATCTTAGTTTTTTTTGGCTCATTTATATTTGAGTATTTTCTTTTACTTATCTAAATATTTATTTGTATTACTAAAATTTTAATATGATTCACATTAAAAAATAATTTTATATATGTTTTTTAAAGTATTGTACATAATATTAAAAAAATCTTAAAAATACACACATACACACATACACACACACACACACACACACACACACACACACATATATATATATATATATAGTATTTTTAATACTTGAATTTATTTTATTCTTTGTATATTAATAATTTTAACTAAATTTTTATAATTTTGAAATATATTATATAAAACACAATTTAAGCTAATAAACTCTATATACTATCTAACTAAGAGCTATGTAACAATTTTTTCAACACCTTCTACTACTTGTCAAACTTTTAGTACATGTATCTAATTTGCAAGGCAAGTTTCTTTAATATACAACATATGTCCAACTTGTACCACAAGTGGCCAATGGATTGATCAAGTTTTCAAACTACCTATCACCTACATATACATCTAAAGGCAAATCCGTATCTATTAAGCTTTTAAGAAGCTTATTACAAGAAATTATTAAATTTACATACTTTTACATATTTCTACCTATGCATATAATCTAGGTAATTCTTAGAGTTTATATGTATGTCCAAGACTCCTATCTACCATCTGATACCTATTTATAAGAAATAATATTTAAAATATGTTTTTATTAAACATTCATGATTTTAAGACATGCATATTTTATCTATTTTGTATTGATTTAATAATGTCACTTATATCTATATTTAAATAAAATTATAACATAAATTTTATGAATAAGTTTTTTTATAATTTTGAATATTTTATATTGTATATACAAAAAAAAAGATTGATAGCACTTTCAATTATATTTATACTTTTTTTTACTCTTTCTAATTATAAGGTTTAATATATATATATATATATATATATATATATATTTATAAGTTTTATATTTAATATTAATAACTTATAAGATAATATCTATTTTATTATTATTAAATATTTTATATTTATTACTAATATAATAAATATTTTTTTGGAATAATTAATAATTTATTTTGAAAAAATATATATAGTACTTGTAATTCAATTTTTTTTTGTAATATATAAGATAGTAGATTTTAAAAGATTATTTTTATTTTTCATTATAGATAATTAGAATAATTAGCATTTATTCACTTTGTGCCTTATTCTTAAGGTATTTTGAAAAATCTATAAATATGTTAGTATTTTGATTAAATCACTTCTATCATTATTAATTATTTTATACTCTAATATATTAAATATAAAACTTAATGTTAATTTTTATTATGATTCATATATGTTAAATTATTTCTAATAATATATTTATTATTCTAATATTTGGATGTAATAATTTTTTTTAATCTAAATTTTAAAAGCTCATTTTGTCTTTTAATTTCAGCTTATCTTTAAAGAATATAATTCTTTTGAACATTTAAAAAAAATTCTAGCTATTTTATACTTTTATTTAAAATATTTAAAATAATTATTTTTATAAAATTTTATTTAACAAGAATAAAATCATTAATGATTTAATTACGTATATTTTAAATATATATATATATATATATATATATATATATTTAAAAATTGGAAAGAAGACTTGATCATTTTGAATTAGCAATAGAGAAATTGAAAGAAACAAAATAATAAAATAAAAAAACATTTGATAAAAAGCATTGACTACAACCTAAAGAAATTTAAGAAGATGATTAGGTCTTGCTTTATTATAATAGTCTAGATAACTAACATAGTGCATTACAAAAGTTTTTTAAACTAGTTTAGATCATATGTTTTAAAGAAAATCCATAACAATGCTATATACTTGTTATAAAAACTTGATGGCACAAAATTGAAGATACATATCGCAGACTTGCAAGTCAAGTTATTACACAAAAAAAATACATTTTTTTATTTTCATAAACTTTATTACATTCATTGTGTATAAGTTACTCAATTATTAAAATGATTCAATACAATATATATTTTTAAGCATATAATTAAGCAGTCATTGCTTTAATTCAGCAATGGCAATATATTCTAATATATAAAACAATCATTTGTAATTAGCAAGATTTTTTTACATTACACATATCATAAACATTAGACCATAACAAAATTCTACAAGAGTGGTTTAGAAAAAAATAGGAAAGAATGAATCAAGTATAAACTTGAACAAGTATAAATCTATGAAGTAAACTTAGTATAAAATATAATCATAAAATACCTTAATAAAGCATGTGACAATGCAACTACATGACTATGCAACTTAGCCAAGGTGCAAACTCTTATCCTCAAATGCATGCAAATCAAACTATTGTTCATTCAAACACTCCACATACTCTTGTTGTAATTTTACACAAAAAATCAACTTGGCCATAAGGATGTTATTTTCAAATACTTGTGCTCATGCAGCAATCCATTTAATCCACTACACCCTTAGCAAACCACTCCCTCATTTTAGTGAATTTAGACAATTGCTTCTTTATTACAAGAAGCCAGCAAGGCAAATCTTCATCAACCACCTCATCAACAATGCTACTTGTACTGAAAAAACAATATCACTATCTATAAGCATGCATGCAAGCAACAAAGCATAAAGCCTTCAACAATCACAATAAAAGACAAGTAATAATGAGAGGCTATGTGAAGCTTTGTTTCCTGGGATCTGGTCATGCTGCAGATGAGAATGAGATTGATTGGTGGTTATCATATGTGCAACAAATGAAGCTTTGGCACAGACATAAACTCCATTGGCATAGAAATATGTTGCTGTTAAAGGTGGCTGTCATTATGTAAGAATCCCAATGCTTGATGTGTGTGTGGAACTACTACATGATGTCAACTAAGGAAGTAGATGCCTGCACCATATTGTAAACAACCTCCATATTCAATCAAAATGATCTTGTCAAAGACTACAAAAAAATTCAACCCATGCAGAAGTCAATACCAACTATATTCTTAATATCACAGCTGTAAAATATGAACTTGATTTTGGATGTTCAAACACCATTGATGGGTTGAATTTGAAGCCCTAAGTGAAAAAGTTGACCAATCAATTGGATATGAAGGAACTTGAATTGCAATCAATCACAACTTGAGAGTAAAAAGGCAGCAACAGCAAATAGTTTGCGGATACTACTCCATTTCAAGTACAATTTTAAGTACAATTTTGATCGGTTGGGGCGCTGACTGGTTTCACACCAACAATGAGCAACGCTGTGATCAATGGATTGGAAAACTGCATTAGGCTCAGACGTGGAGTCATTCTGAGTAGAAAACCAAGCTGGATATTCGGTAAATTATTTATGGCCACGTGCTGGGAAGTCTCGCCTCCAGGTTCGAACCTTCGATCACAATGACATCAACTCTAGATTCATTAGCTTCCCTAACATCAATCAGCATTCCGGTTGATTCTCTCTATGTAAAACTTCATGCTCTTCCTCGTGACAAACAATGACAAGATTTTCATTCACTGATCAACCTCCTCTCATCCCCGGGTAATTACTTAACTAGCGTTTAGAAAATATGCGGAGTCTCTCCCTGGTTTGGGATTCCGTATGATTTCTTATGCTTTGAGTTGCTGCAGAAACAGTCCCAGACAGGCAGCTTGAGATGTTTTCGCATAGTCCAAGTGCCTAATGCGGAATTTTCAGCAATCCACCGAATTATGCGCCGCATGGATATGTCATCTCTACTGAGTGAACTAGGGGAAAGAACTGAAGAGTGAAAAAAAAAAAACAAAACAAAACAAAACAAAACAAAAAAAAAAAAAACAAAAAAAAACACAACCATGATTCACCACTGTCTGATTCTTGAATGGATTTACATGACCCTGTCAATGAACAGTACAACAGAACTAACAACCCTCACGTGTGGATCGAACCAGGTTTCAAAATGAGCAATCCATCCGGGATGCTGGACAAAAACCGTTAACAAAACAAACGAACCCTGAACCACGAATGAAGACGATATGAGTAAAGATGGGAGGCAACTGAGAAAGATAAAACAGCACTGTCAAACCCGAAAATTTATTCAACCACCAAGGGGATTCTGAGAAGGGTGTCAACCCCATGCTTTCTGTGGTCGGCGTACAACTGCAACAATCACAGCATGAGCACATCGAGCTCTCCACCGACAGCCTCGACGTGGAGGTTTGAAAGACGGCACCTTTCTTTATTTATCACATAGTCTAAGCATTGGGTATACCCTAGTGTGTCAAAAAAATTAAAAATAAAATAAAATCACAACCATGGGAGGCCCATCGTGGAATCCTTATCCATAGGTTCTCTAACCCTAAACCGCTTTCCTGGAAATTGCCTCTGCACGTCGCTCTACGATTCTAGCAATATGAGGAGTTTTGTTATTTCTCTGCCCTCTTGTACGCCCTCGGGATTCGACTGTGGTGACTTAGTTCTGAGTCAGGTTTACTTTCGCCACCAGAGTCTGATCGATGCTCTTTCGTCTATCCTTCGTGCGTTTCCGGGGCTAGATTCAGTTGCATATTGTCGGTTGATAAGCAGATAAGAAGGGTGCGTTGTGTGAGTCTAGAGTCCTTAAGTGTACATTGTAGAGTCATTAAGTAATTCAAGCGACATCTGTTTGGCCGCCAGGCGAGGTAGTAATTTGGTTTCCACTTGTGGATCGAGGATGTCGGAAATGATATTTGTAAGAGCCTGATCAGGCCGCAGCTTGTCATAGAGTCTCGGGCTCTAATGTTTTGTGTCTGGTGACTGGACTAATAGTACGTAGTCCTCTCTAGATTCTGATTGATGAGTATCTATCCTCGTAGAATGCATTCTTGATCTCATTTTCCTGCTGACACCCACAATTGAAACTTCCTAACTATGTAGTAGCTCAAGTTGGGATCAAAGTGATCAGTTATAACAGATCTCTCTGATAAGGTATGATACAAAAGAAGGTTTGATGTTAGACAACCCCTGGCCAAAGATGGGTCATATGCTTTGAAAAGGGAATTTATTGATGTGAAATAATAGAAATGAAAATAAGAATTAATCCATCACATATGAGCCACCAAGCCCTCCACAAGAGCACCCTTCAGATGGCCATTTGATGCTGCTACCAAATGCGACATCATGTCGAATTCACCTCCAGACCTGCGTTGGGATGATGACACAATCCTTCACATCAGTTATAAACTAATCAAGAAGGGAGTAGAAAATCGTAATCGAGTTATTGTAAGCATCACCCGGTTCACTGCAATTTTCAGTGACAATTAAAAGGTGTGGAAAGTGCTCACGGATCAAAGACGAGCCCACCAGCTTCTCGAAGTATCAACGTCCCTGCAGCGACATCCCTGATTCCAGTTCCGAAAAACTAAAATTAAAATTTATAAAAACGATGATAGTAAAAGAAAAAGAAAGGGTCAAAAGCATACAAGTACAAAAATCTGAAAAAAATAATCTTCACGCAGCTCAAGGAGTCCTTCCCCTCCCATGAGGTACTGTCATGATTCCACGATGGCCCTGGGTTCCACGTCAATCAAGAGTCACTCACCAGGGGCCTCCGAATCCTAATTCGTAGAACATGTCAAGCCTCCCACAGGCAACACCGCACAAGTTCATGGCACAAGAACCACTAAGACGAAGAGACCGTACCTGCAGAAAACGAAAATCGACATGTGAGCTAGCCATCACAAAGCTTGAAAACTAATCGACCAAAAGCGCAAGCAGTAACTTCAGTTTTAACACACCTTGTAGAGAAAGTAGTTGATCAAATTAGAGGTACGGTCCACCGTTTGTTTGTCTCGCTTGACTCCAATCTCAGTGGCGAGCAATCCATTTCCTATGTGCTCTTGGTTTGAAGCTGGAATCACCATACCCAATGGCTTCGAGTTAAGAATCTGAACTTAGTCAAACTATAGTCATAATAATGTGTGGGCAATCAAAACCACCTCAGAGAGATGGTGCTAAGAGCAACTCACCATGGATGCGCTGTCCGTTTAAGAAAGCTCCTTGCCCTTTTATTCCGGTGAAGAGCTGGAGATACAAATCCAACTCGCTCAGAAACGACGAGCTCAGGCTTAGAGTTTATATCTTGATAAGAAAGGAAGATTGTCGGCAGTGGCTTTCAATATGGAATAATTCCCAGACTACATCCACCAAACCTAGAAATCATTTCAATACGTACCTCGTCTAAAAGAGGGTTGTAGACAACGCCCACGACGGGGACTTTGTCGATGACGAGACCAATGGAGACGCACACAAAAGGAAATGAGTGCACAAAATTTGTGGTACCGTCCAGGGGGTCAATCACCCAAGTCGGCGAGTCTGTCAGGACTGGGATTCCGTTTACGGAAGCAGTCTCCTCTCCTATTAACTGCAAGAAAATGAAAACATATGCATCAACAATATCTTGCATTCGCAGAAAGAAAGTCACAAGGTGCAGGGATGGGTGACAGTACCTCATGGGAGGGGAAGGACTCCTTGAGCTGCGTGAAGATCACATCCTCGCAGGCTTTGTCCGTCTCGGTGACAAGATCTACCTGCAGGGAAGTTATACTGATCTGTCAGTTCTGGACGTGAGAGGAAATGAAGTACCGCTAATCCACCCAGAAAACAAGAACAACGAAATACAACAACAATATCAGAAACATCACCAAAACAGAACACACACACACACACAAAAAGAAGAAGAAGAGAATGCAAAAAAGCTTACCAGGCCCTTGTGCTCAACGGCCTTCGCTCTGTGGAAACCGTCCTTGATGATTTGCCCTGCTTTCTTAGCAACTTCTACTGCAACAGCTAAGCAAGACTCCAGTTCCTCTGCGCACATCAAAACATACATTAATCAAGGATCACCAGTAATCAATGAAGAATGCTTAATTTATAGCTAAAGGCGAAACAATGGCGAGACCCGTTGGCCAAGGAAAGATACGAACCAGACTGATGAAGGCCCATGTTGGAGAAGCCTCACTTCGTCTAGTCCAAAGCTGAGCACTTCCACAATTCCTAAAAAGGTGGAAAAGACAACATAAATTTATTTTTCAAATTGAATTATAACAATATTTCTTGAAGTGCAGAATTGCTAAGAAATTGTTTGCGCCATCTGTGGCTATTGCAGAAGTTCACAGAAAGCATAACATCAGCAATTCGCCTATGCTGTAAAATTCCACCATGTCCATGGCCAATGCGGCAATAGAAAGAATCTAATGCAACTACTAACGCTCAGCATAAGGCCACAGCGGAGACAAAATGGAACACCCTTCAATATCCACAACGACTTCTAAGCATGCCTTCCCGAACAATCTCCTCGCTACAAACCATCCCAACGAAACGAGACGAGTACAATGGATGTCAGCGGGGTTCTAAAATACCAAAACGGAGAGTCTCCCTCAAAGCAAAGTTCAATTGAACGAAGAGCAGACATGAAAGAAAGACCAGCCTCGGCCAACTCCGTTCCCACTCCGCAAACATGCCAGGCGGAGCGAACTCCTTGCTGGTGCGACATTCCGAAAGGAACAAAAGCACAAGCTGAATAAATTGTTAGCAGTGGTGCGAAACTAAAACGAAATCCTGTTCGGTACAGTACCAGCGAGAGAAAAGGGGTTCCAGCTACCCAACATTGATCGCAGTCCACACAACCAAAGAGTATGAAACCAAATTTCAAGCGCTAATGGCCAGGACACAGGAGCATCGACAAAGACGCGAACAGCGGACATGAAAAGAAAGCGGCGATCGGAGAGGAGGAAGGCGATGTGGGTGCAATCTGAGAGCATTATTACCTGGTGAGTGGGGGCGTGGGAGTCGTGAAGAAGAGGCAATGCGATGCGATGCGTGGGATCGACAATCTGCTGCTGCGGCACTGCCACTCTCGACGGCACACTCTCTCGGGTGAAGGGCCGGAAGCCGCAATGAGCCTCCCTCTCCCCGCCATCTCTGTTCTGCTTATCCTTCTCCTTTTATTATTCATCCCTCCACTCTTCTTCATCCTGAAAGCCGGCCCTGTTTTGTGAAACATTTTCATTGTGTATCTACATAGTGTGTTGTGAATGTCACCATAGTTTTGCACTCACTTGGTGCAATAATGTATATGCAACCACATAGGATAGTAATAAGTAGTTTCACCTAGCACAGTTATGGATCTTACCTGGTCCACAGAAGAACAAAAATGAATTGTATCGGTTCTTGTGCCATTAGTCTCTATCTATCTTCCAATGCCAGACCTTCACTCTCTGCAACAACCATTGGAATCTTTTGTCAATGGACAATCCTCAAAGCCTGTTTGACTTGCTTAATGCATCTAGTGCCTCTACTCATGCCTCCAGCTAGCTCTTGCCAAAGAAGGCTCTTAAACACTTTTGCAAGGAACTGTTCTTTGTATGGCCCAAAGTACTTGAGGAGATCAAAAAATGCCTTTTCAATACCATCAAATTTCTCAATGACTATGTCTAGTGTCTAGACATAGACATCAACTTTGTTTTCACTCTTCAATGACTACATCTAGTGCCTAGACATGGACATCAACTTGGTCATTACCATGACCAATTAGCATGAAGAGGACACACTAAATATCATTTTTTCTTCTTAATTTTCTTAATGCTCTAAATACAAAATATGACGTAATCAAATGATCTAATGTTTGCCTCAAAGCATCAACATACTACAAAGCTTTCTTACAATTCTTATTCTATAATTGTGGAGCTACCTAGTCATACAAGATTTGATGTTTCAACCTTGTCAAGTTTGTCCTATCAACACCGTAGTAATCACATCAATTCACAAGAACACTTGATCAAATGTTTGAACCAGCCTTCTTGGATCAAATAAACTTGGCTAATGTATCAACATCATCTTTCACTAGAGAAGTTTTTTGAAGCTGTAAGTGGTTTTCATCTAGTTTTAAATGGTGGTTGGTAAGAATTATATGAGATAAACTTCAAGCTCTTTCTAGTAGATTAAAAGCAAGTGTAAGTGTACCAAACTCCTAAGTTATCTTTATTTGTAATAAATCAAAACTTCAAAGAAAAAATCAATCTATTTTATAGCATCAAAGTATTAAAAAGAAAACCTTTCTTTTTGTTCAAAGCACAATTCAAAAGCCTTTTCAAAATATATCGATGCTTTCAAAACTATCTTAATTCTTTGCCATGCACATCTAATTTTAAGAAAGAATATTGTAATGTTTACAAAGTTGGTGCAAGTATTTTCAATGCTACATATAATAGCTCAAAGACATATTCAACTTGACAATTTTTTCTCAATCTTTGTTGAATTCTTGGCCACCCTCAAGATCGTTCATTGTATCAACAATACCATTTTATAAACAAAAACTTAGTTGCTAAGTGTGAATTCTCAAATCTTCAAAAACTTCTATTAAAAGAATTTTCAACCATGATGTAGTTTTTATACATTATTAAAGCTCAAGGATGTTAAAGATGATGCTTTAATACATTCTATAATTTCATTATCTTTGTAAAGTACTTCATGTATAAGACTTTCATTTTCTTGGCTCTCTTACTTATGAATCTTTAATATTATGAAATAAATTATTGAACTTATCTGCAGTTATGCTGTCGTAATACATGAAGTCTTGCTTGAAAATGCTCCAAGTACCTAACTGTGGAAGGTAGAATGGAAATTGTAACAACAAAATCCTAACTTTAATAGAATATTAATTAAATTCTAATTAGATCATAACAATGCTAAGCAAGCTTTAATCAAATTCAAAGAAACCTCAAAGAAATTACAAAGAAATAATAAAAAATCTTAAAGAAATATTAGAATGATCACAAATATATCTCAAATATATTTCAATTCAATCTTAATTTAATCCTAGTTAAAATCCTATTGGACTTCATTCAAACTTTAGGCCAAAAACTAACTAAATCTTAAATCCTAAACAAACTCAAATAAAACCTTAAATCTTAAATCAAATCCTAATCAAATCCTAATCTTAAATAAAAACCTAACCAAATCCTAAACTCTAAATCAAATCCTAACCAAATCCTAAATCAAATCCTAATAAAATCCTAAATCCTAAATTAAATCATAACCAAACTTTAAACCCTAATAAAATCCTAAATCCTAAATTAAATCATAACCATACTTTAAACCCTAAACCAAATCCTAACCAAACTCTAACCAAACCCTAAATCCTAAACCAAACCCTAATCTTAAATCAAATCCTAATCAAATCTTAATCCTAAATCAAATCCTAACCAAACCTTAAATTCTAAATCAAACCCTAATCAAAACTTAAATCCTAAACCAAATCCTAAATCTTAACCAAATCTTAAATCTTAAACCAAATCATAACTAAATCCTAGTAATTTCTATAATAGATTTAAACCTCAATAACTAATGAATGAACTGTTGATCTTAACTCAAATTTTGCACACTTCTTAAAAAATAAATTGAAAATAAGCACAAAAAAAATTGAAAATGATCAAAATTATCAAATAGACAATAACCTCAAAAACATGCTCAAGTATTAGTCGACATCCTTTTCCAACCTTAATGCTAATCTTCTAGAGTCCATATCTCTCTTTTTCACTGTTTGATTGATCTCAAAATTCTCATACACAAAGAAAAACAAGTCTTATATCCTCTCACATAATATCACTCCAATCCAACTAATAGATTGTAAGAAATCTTAAAAACCCTCCTTAGACCTAAAATTCTACTTTCTTAGACCTTGACCTACTTAAACCTCAATAATCCTCAATTCAATCAGTAGATCAAGTTAAAATTTATAATAAATATTAAGCACAACTATGACCATTAATCCACAAAAGTTCACTTATAGAGCTATCACAAAACTCTTGAAATGACTAGAAATATCAATCCTATTTTATTTCACAAAATCCAAGTCATCCAAAAACAATCTTAACTTTGTAAAGCTCTTACAAAGTCATAACAACTCCAAATCATCCAAAACCAATGCTATTAGAAACCTTATCTAGTTTGCTATCAAATCCCATTCTCCAATTTGCAAAAGAAGCCTGGAGTCGTTGATGAGACTTGGTTTTGTGCCTCAGGGTCTGATTGTGATCCTGGTTCATAACCGGCCCTCTCTGGGTATCAATATCTAGTTTTTCTAAATAAATTTTTCTAAAATTTATTCTTAACTTCCTTCTTAAGATTCTCATATCAATTATTTTTCCAATCTACTTTGTTTTGCCTTATTTATGGTCCTATAAAGTAAGTAGAAGTCACCTTTCTACAAAGACAATATTGGTACCTATTAGTTTTACTATCCTTTTGACTATTAATTATATTTCAAAGATAATTTGCTCTAATACTTTGAACTAAGATCTCCTACATTATAATAATTTCCACACTCTTTCACCTATTAGTTGTGTTATATCATGTCAATGTTTCTATTTGAATATTGAAGATAGTCCGCAATGCACTCTATTATAAAAGAAGAGGAGAATCAAAGATGATGAAGTTGCCATTTGAAAGAAATAATTTACTAGATTATACATTAATATTATCACTTTATAAAGGCCAATATATTAACATAAGATCAAGTTTAGATAATAATATATATAGTAATATAAATTAAGATTTTGGTATCACGATTTGGGAAGGGACTCCCAATGTTTGGTGATTTTGCTAGAAGTAGGAACAACTCCTGATGGTGTTCCAAATGTTCTATTCAAAAGAAGTTATGAAGGCCTCAACAATGATCAAATAACTAGGTGTTCTTCTCGCCATGATATGAGATACTACCGATGGTTGAGAGGCCCTATCAATCATCTTTGAAGAGAACAAAGATCAGAGTATGTGGCGAATACAATTCGTTGCATCATAGATTTCCTCAACATATGATAACCGCTGTCGTAATATATGAAGTCTTGCTTGAGAATGCTCTAGGCACCTGGCTGTAGAAGGAAGAATAGAAATTGCGATAACAAAATCCTAATTCTAATAGAATACTAACAATGCTCTAATTAGACTATAATAATGATAAATAAATGTAATCAAATTCAAAATAATTGTCACAACCATAATCATGTAAGCTAATAATTACATATAAAAATAAGTAGAAGTAAGTAAAAGTAGATAAAAGTAAGTTAATTCTATAATATTTAATATAGAAGCTTCCTAAAAACTTCCTACATGCTGCTTTGACTTCATACGTGTCTTTAATTGACTTTTTGGATTAGAAACGTGGTCAACAAGTTGGCCATGTGCCACACATGTTGTTAGCTTGAAGATCAAGCTAACTATGTGGCTCACACGTAGAAAAACTTGCCTTATAAGTCAAGGCATGTGTCCTACAAAGTCAACACATATTGGAGGTCCTATAGAACGTCGCCATGTAGCCCCTAATTAGATAGTATATATAGAGACAAGAGTGAAGGCTTCTTCACTCTTATCAACTCCTTTCTTGCTTCTAGTCTAGTTTCAAGGGTCTCTAGTTTTCTTGTCTTTTGGCAATAGTCATTCTAGTTTTTCTTTTCAATATACATACTTATTATTCATATTTTGTTACTTTTCTTTGAGTGAAGGCTTACTTGTCTGAACTATTTTTTTGTCGAGTTCTTCTCCTTGACAGATTGACAAGAGTGTACTTACAATATCAGAGCTTTGTTTTTCTTGAGTAAGAGTGGATTACCCCTTTCTCTTGACAAGGCATAAGCGTATTAGAAGTTAGCGGATTACCCACTTCTAAACTGATATTGTTCTTAGTATCTTCTTTGTTATCAAGTCTTTCTTTTCTTTTGTCTTGAGCAGTATCAAATAAATTTTTCTTCTTAGTGTCACTATGGCAGAGCTTGTTGAAATGAAGAGTGCAATGGCACAAATGCAAGAGCAAATGAGGGAGTTAATGCTTGCGATGCATCAACTCAATTCACCAACATAGGAAAGAACAAGAATAGCAGAAAGTGGGAATATAGAGATGATCGGAGCTGCTTCAACATCTACAACAAATCACGTTGTCGTGTTGTAACACGAGTATACAGTGAAAATAAAAAGAAAGGGGAATTTTATTAATATTCAGTTACCTCGAATATTGGGAGCATCAACCAACTCCAGTACAAATACTGAGTGGTCAGGTTCAGTCACTCCGTTACAGTCAGCCGGGGCATACTGAAATGCTCCATTCGATTCCAATAACGGGAGTCAGCAGGAAGAGAAGGACCAATTCACACGACGGGTTCGAGGAGCCAATTGGATCCAATTTCGATAATCCAATCCGGGTCCTCTTGCCCAATATGAGACCTGTATTGGTGGGGCAACCCAATGCAGTCTAGTTATGGAAAAATCCAGGTCTTACTACGAGCCTCAGCCAATCTGACGCGAAGACCAATTTGACCCAATTATGCGAGCATCCAGGTTACTACGGGCATCTTTCCCAATATAGGACCTGAATTGGTCGGGCGACTCAATGTGGTCCCGATTACGGGGTTCGATTCTGTTTCAGGCTGTCCTGTTCTCTGTGCCGTTTCAGGGAACGTTGTTTTCAGTAAGTGGATTTCTTAAAGGTAAAAACGGAGGAGAAAGCTTGATGGCGAGAGCCAATTTCGGATCCAAGCTTGAGGTGGGAGCCAATTCCGGATCTAAGACGGAAGATTGAAGAAATTCAGAGGATAAGGTTAGGGGGGATATAGTTTTGAGGGGGGGGGGTTTTTTTTCGGGGGAATCGGGGGGGGAGTGAGTTTTCAAGCTTTTGCAAGGTTACCAGTTCGGTTTCTCATTGGAGGTTTTTGGAAGATCAAGGGAATTAGAGAGAGGAGCTTCATGTTTCGGGTCGGGGAAGGAAAGACATAGAATTTGGATTTTTCTTCTTCGTAGAGTTTTGGGATGGCTGAGGCAATCGCTGCTGAAGTCAGTGTTGTAATAGTGAATCGGGATTTTTAAATGAAGTAGGTTTGAATACTCTTGACTGTTTTGTAAAATCGAATTACGTCTGTGATTGAAGGATTAAAAGGGTGTCTATAGGATTGAGTATGCGGAGTGAATGAAATTTATTGGGTTAATCTAACAGGACAGTCAGTGGATACAAGATCGTAAGTACAAAGGGGTATTGAAGATTAACAGTTTGGGTTGTTCGGGGTTCTTTGTAACGTCTAGAGACCTACCGGCTGGGGCAAAAGAAAAGACTTCGACAAGCAGTCGAAGAGCATCCGTATAGATTTACGGTACATTGTTGCAGTCGTTTATATTCCAACAGTCAAAAACTGATAGACTGCTTGACTATCGGTGAATCTCCATACTACCTTCTACAGCTAGACGCCCGGCGCGTTCTCGAGCAGGAAAGCACATAATACGACATAAGTGGTGAACCCGACGTGAAAGCTTGAGGTGGAAGGTATTGGATTTCGGTTGATTTTATCTTTATTTTTTATGGAAAACGAAAATAAAAATTTTGAAGGATTTTTGGGAGAAGTTTCTGGTGGGGAGTCTTCTAAAGGACAAGGTATGCACATGGATCCGTCTATTGCTAGTTTGTTTCAAGCCTTCTCATTGTCAATGTAGCAATAGCAAAGCAATGATCGAAAGGAAGCTTTGGCAACCAAAGCATTGCAAGTAGTGGTCAATAAAATTGATCAATTTGATGGGAGGAATATTTCAAGGTATTTAAGATGTTATGTTCGTGAAATGGAATTAAATCGGATTTCTGAGAAGAAAATGGTTGCACTATTTGGACTTGCCACGATACCGGAGATAAGGGACCACATTACATCGATTACGGATCGTTGTGGGAATTCATGGGAGGATTTTTCACATGCATTGAAAGACAAATATTTCTTGGAAGATGCTGATCGTGTTACTAAGAAGCTGTTTCTGGGATGGATTGAACGGCCCAATAAGAATTTACAAGCAACAGAGCTACTAAGGGAATTTGAGAGGCAGTACTCTCAATTATCGAAGGTAGAAAAATTGACATTGGAGCCGAACAAAGTTGATCTATTTCTTCAAGCTGCTGATGGAGAATTGCAAGGGAAATTGGAACTCCTTCTTGAAGACAAAGAAGAAGATGAAGGATTGACAACGAAGTGGAAGAACGTTGAAGATGCGGTGGGGTTGCTTACAAAAAAAGAAAGGAAGAAGGATAGGAGCAATATTCCGAAAACAGTACAAGCACCCAAAGCTCCAGTACGTACAACACCACCGACAATTCCTGCAGTTCAACCTTCGACATCCTTGTCAAAGAAAGCAGATATGGGTATGGAAGAAATTATACGAGGAATGCAAGATCTTCAAATCAAATTGGCAAGACTTGAAGAGAATACTTCTATAAACAATTCGAAGAATGTTTCAAAACAAGGATATGTACAAAGATGCATTTGGTGTGATGATGCTTCACACACTAGAAAAGATTGCAATGAATTTAATAATATGATACGGCAGGAAATTATTTGCTGGAAAGATGGGAAGATAGCATTGAAAGATAGGGAGGATCTTCTTCAAACCAATTTTGGCAAGGGAGGAATGAGAGCATTGGTTCAAGATTACTTAAAAGAGCATGAAACAGTTGTACGAGAAAGTGCAAGTTATGGTGCTAGAGTAGATGATGAAATTGGTGGAAGTACGGAAACTAGTGAATTTTGGGCTTCTGCCATTTCTACAATACAAGAAGGAAAATTACCTCGAGAAGCATTATTGAGAACTACAGCTACAATACAAGGAAGAACATGTTGGGAGGATCCTGTTGAGTCTCTTTCAGTTCATGCATATATTGCTAAGAGCCAACATGAAGCTTTGATGGAAGAAAAAAGACGAGGAAATTTTGATGATACTAGAGAAGGAAATTCTTTTAAGAGGCAAACTCGAGGAGACAAGGCTCGGGAGGCAGCTTCACAAGAATTACCTGTAAAGGATACCTCAGCATCATTGGAAGAAAAAACAACGGAGACAAAAGATAAGGGCAAATCAATTGCTTATAAGCTACTTTCTGATATTGAAGCGGCAACAAATTTGAAAGGGGTGTTGGAAGAACGTATATTAAATGCTAAGGTGGAATTCACATTGAAAGAAGTCTTGGAAATTGCAAAGAAGGAGTTTCATGATATTATCATTGACAGCATTAAGCGAAAGAGGCAATTAATGAGTGAAACTGGAATGAGTCATGCTATTGATGCAAGAATATGTAGAAATGAAGAAGAGGTTGATATTGGTTACAAGCAATCAACAAATGAAAAGAATGGGTATAATCAGCAAGTACGTTTCGAAGATTCTAGTGACAAGGAAATAGAAACTTTGAGCCATTATACTCGAAAGCATTGGGCAAGGACAACTACTGAGGTATTGGTGAAGATAGGAGATATAGAAGAACCAATAGTTGCTTTGGTAGACTATGGTTCTGAAATAAATCTCATGTCTAAAGATCTTTATAAGAAGCAAAAATGGCCAATTGATATGGAACATGGATGGGCAATACGAGCAGCTAATAACACACGAGGCGAATTATATGGAGCTTGTCCAGATGTCAAAATTCGGATTGGGGATGTTGCGACGGAGCAACATTTCTTCGTTCAAGATACAACGTCTTATCCGTTGATTTTAGGACAACCTTATATCACGGCAACACGGATGGAAACAAAGATACTTGACGATGGTTCTGCTTATGCAAGGGTACGGAGCGAAGATGGGAGGAAAGCTGTACAATTTCTAACAGTACCTCCTAACCATGAACGGAATCGAGATAGGTTGAGGGAGAAACCATTGCCAAAGATTGTTGAAGGATTTAAGGATTTTGGGGAGGTGCCACTGTAAAGCGAGATTATGGAGGTACAAAAGAGGAGGTACTCTCGCGAGATGAAGGTGCCTTTGATGCGAGTTTTATTGGTATATTGGAGAATGGAAATATTATGTATAAGAAAGTTGATGATTTTAAAAGAAAAGAAAGAAAAAGATTATATGATATTGAAGGACAGTTATGCAAGATAGGTACATTGCAAGATGATGAGAGGATTTTGGGTGTTTATGAAGAAAATGGGCTGGAAGATTCATTGGAATTGATTACATCTATTGGGTTAGGAGATAATGATAAGATTGTTGAGATTCATTCGAGAGAGGTTTATACCATGCTTAAATCTTTTCAAGCACCAGAAGTCACAGTAGAGACGAGATATAAAACGGCAGATAAGAAGGTAAAGCCTGTTGCCGGACCATTACCAAAGGATTTTAAAGAACAAATGGGAGAAGTATCAAAAGAAGCAAGTTTAAGAGATCTAATGAGTATTGGACATCAGTTTACTGAAGAGACTTTTGAAGAATTGAAGATTGGTTCTGATGGTTCTTTATTGCCGGAGGAAATTACTTGCTTCAAAAAGATGTTGGCTAAACAAGGTAGATCGTTTGCCTTCAATTCTCATGAAATTGGGTGTGTGGATCCAAATATTGTAACACCTATGGTTATCTTCACTGTACCACATGTACCTTGGAATCTAAGACCGATTCCAGTACCGAGGGCACATTTACCTAAATTGGTTGAGCTATTAAAAGAAAAGATAAAGATGAAAATATTAGAACCTTCATTTGCATCGTATTCTAGTGGATGGTTTACGGTACCTAAGAAGAATGGGTCACTACGGTTTATTCAAGATATGCAGCCGGTGAATGCTGTAACTGTCAGGAATGCAGGAATTGGACCTATTGTGGATGAATTTGCTGAGGCGTTTGCTGGAAGGGCGATCTATTCAATGGGTGATTTGTATTCAGGTTATGATCAATTTCAACTTGCCGAAGGAAGTAGAGATATGACAACGATGAGAACACCGCTTAGATTGGTTAGAATGTGCACTCTTCCTCAAGGCGCGACCAACTCAGTTGCGCATATGATGAATGGGATGAATAAGGTATTGAGAGATTTTATTCCGGAAAAGACTATGCCTTTTCTGGATGATGTTCCTATAAAAGGGTGCAGAGAAGGAGACAAGGATGAAACTTTAGATACGAGGGGGTGTCGCAGATATGTTGTTGATCATATACAAGATTGTGAAAAGATTTTAACTCGGCTTGGAGAAGTTCATCTTACATTATCGGGTATGAAGTCCGTATTTGGAGTGCGAGAGGTTGTAATTGTTGGACATTTATGCGGATCTTACGGAAGAAAACCAGATCCGACTAAAGTTGATGCAATTGGAAGGATGAAAGAGGATTGTGGTTCTTTAACAGAGGTTCGCAGGTTTTTGGGTGCATGTGTATTTTATCGAATCTGGATCCCTCATTTTGCTCACATAGCGGATCCATTATATGAACTGTTACGCAAGGGTTACCGATTTGAATGGAAAGAAAGGTATATTTAGGCAATGCAAAGATTGAAGAAACTATTGATGTCACCTCCAATATTGAGGAAGGTTGATTATAAGTGTAATAGACCAGTGATTCTTACTGTAGACGCTAGTCCAATTGCCGTTGGATGGACTGTGGGTCAAGATGATTCGAATGGGAGTAGATTTGCAGTTGGATTTGGGGCTAAAGTTTTAAGTATTCGTCAGCGTGCATATTCGCAAGTCAAAAGAGAACTTTGGGGAGTCGTTTCGGCTATGAAAGCTGAAAAGGACTATTTGATTGGGGCAGTAGTAGTAATTGAAACAGATTGCTTGCCATTGCTTGGAATGATTATTAACTGTTCAACGCCAGATATTGCAATGTTGAGATGGATTGCTTATATTAAGTCACTAAATCCAGAATTTAAGCATATCACTGGAAAGGACAATTTAGTAGCAGACATGCTATCTCGAGCAAGATACGAGAAGGAGGACGAAATGGTTGAAGATATTGATGATGTCGGATTGAAATTCTATTCAATATCAAATCTCAACAGAGAAGACAAGCTATTTCTTGAAGAATCTTATGAAGGAGAATTATTGGATATTGGTCATTATTTGAATACCTTGTCTAAGCAAGGGAATTGGTCTACAGAAAAATTCAAACAAATAAGAAAAAAAGCATATGGATTTTTACTTCGAGATGGATTCTTATGGAAGAGACCAAAGAAAGGAATTGGGATGCCACAACGAGTGATAGGCAAAAGGGAAGAAAAACTAAAATTATTAAAGGAGTTTCATGATAGTTTATGGGCAGGGCATAGAGGAATCTGAGCTACTTTTGCTAAACTCAAGGAACGATATTGGTAGAAAAATATGTATCGAGATGTGCT
The DNA here is from genome assembly GCF_059467195.1 of Physcomitrium patens. Classification (NCBI taxonomy): domain Eukaryota; kingdom Viridiplantae; phylum Streptophyta; class Bryopsida; order Funariales; family Funariaceae; genus Physcomitrium; species Physcomitrium patens. The sequence continues at coordinate 4,142,534 of NC_143428.1, read as the reverse complement.
CTCATTTGTAGAGTCATGCGAAATCTGTCAATTGTATTCTAATATCCGACATCGAGATGGTCTTCATCCTACGTATCCTCTGGCTATTCATTTTAAATGGGTTGTTGATTTGGTTATTATGCCGGTTGGGTTATGGCAGATGAGATATTTGGTTTTAGCTCGTGAAGATTTATCAAATCAAGTAGAAGGAAGAGCATTGAGGACAAAATCTACAGAGGGGATTTGTAGGTTTTTGCTTGAAGATGTCATTTGCCGTTACGGGTGCGTAGGAAAAATCACTGCAGATCGTGGAGAATTAAATGCACAAGAAGCTCGTAAGTTCTTTGAAAAATGTGGAGTTAAACTATCACTGACTACTGCTTATAATCCGGAAGGGAATGCAAAAAGCGAACGCGGTCACCCGCCGATTGTGAAAGCATTGGTTAAAGCTTGTAATGGGAAAGTTAAAGAGTGGCCACAACTTTTGTCATTTGCATTATGGGCTAATCGAACAACACATAGTTTGGTGACAGGATATATGCCAGTAGAACTTATGACAAGTCAAAAACCAATTATGCCGATTGAAGAAAAGGTACTTACTTGGAGTATGCTACCATGGGAAGATGGATTGACAAGAGAAGAACTTTTGGCTATTAGGATTCGACAATTGGAGCAAAGAACGGAAGATGTCCAGATAGCATTGGAAAGGTTAAAAAGAGCAAGGTTACAAAACAAGGCGCGATTCGATAAGCAACATCGATTGAGACCAAAAGCAATCGAGGAAGGTGACTGGGTACTTGTTTATGACAATAGTCTGGATAATCAACATAGTACTTTGCGGAAATTTTCAAAACGTTGGTTTGGACCATATGTTATAACAACTGTTCATGATAATGCGACTTACTCATTACAGGAGTTAGATGGTACAAAATTGAAAATACCAATTGCAGGGAAGCGAGTAAAAATATTTAAACGAAGACACGCGGAGATGAATATGGAAGACCTTAATGAAGGTATAGAGATTCCGCAGCAAGAAGATGAAAGTGATATAGATAATGAAGGTGACGAAGACGAACTAGACAAAGACGTAGGGGATATATTCTGAATCAAACAGCAATTGGGTAAAATGGTGCATACTGGAGGATGCACAGGTTCAGAGGGGGTGGATGTCGTGTTGTAACACGAGTATACAGTGAAAATAAAAAGAAAGGGGAATTTTATTAATATTCAGTTACCTCGAATATTGGGAGCATCAACCAACTCCAGTACAAATACTGAGTGGTCAGGTTCAGTCACTCCGTTACAGTCAGCCGGGGCATACTGAAATGCTCCATTCGATTCCAATAACGGGAGTCAGCAGGAAGAGAAGGACCAATTCACACGACGGGTTCGAGGAGCCAATTGGATCCAATTTCGATAATCCAATCCGGGTCCTCTTGCCCAATATGAGACCTGTATTGGTGGGGCAACCCAATGCAGTCTAGTTATGGAAAAATCCAGGTCTTACTACGGGCCTCAGCCAATCTGACGCGAAGACCAATTTGACCCAATTATGCGAGCATCCAGGTTACTACGGGCATCTTTCCCAATATAGGACCTGAATTGGTCGGGCGACTCAATGTGGTCCCGATTACGGGGTTCGATTCTGTTTCAGGCTGTTCTGTTCTCTGTGCCGTTTCAGGGAACGTTGTTTTCAGTAAGTGGATTTCTTAAAGGTAAAAACGGAGGAGAAAGCTTGATGGCGAGAGCCAATTTCGGATCCAAGCTTGAGGTGGGAGCCAATTCCGGATCTAAGACGGAAGATTGAAGAAATTCAGAGGATAAGGTTAGGGGGGATATAGTTTTGAGGGGGGGGGGTTTTTTTTCGGGGGAATCGGGGGGGGAGTGAGTTTTCAAGCTTTTGCAAGGTTACCAGTTCGGTTTCTCATTGGAGGTTTTTGGAAGATCAAGGGAATTAGAGAGAGGAGCTTCATGTTTCGGGTCGGGGAAGGAAAGACATAGAATTTGGATTTTTCTTCTTCGTAGAGTTTTGGGATGGCTGAGGCAATCGCTGCTGAAGTCAGTGTTGTAATAGTGAATCGGGATTTTTAAATGAAGTAGGTTTGAATACTCTTGACTGTTTTGTAAAATCGAATTACGTCTGTGATTGAAGGATTAAAAGGGTGTCTATAGGATTGAGTATGCGGAGTGAATGAAATTTATTGGGTTAATCTAACAGGACAGTCAGTGGATACAAGATCGTAAGTACAAAAGGGTATTGAAGATTAACAGTTTGGGTTGTTCGGGGTTCTTTGTAACGTCTAGAGACCTACCGGCTGGGGCAAAAGAAAAGACTTCGACAAGCAGTCGAAGAGCATCCGTATAGATTTACGGTACATTGTTGCAGTCGTTTATATTCCAGCAGTAAAAACTGATAGACTGCTTGACTATCGGCGGATCTCCATACTACCTTCTACAGCTAGACGCCCGGCGCATTCTCGAGCAGGAAAGCACGTAATACGAAAACGTTCCTTCTCCAATTGTACAACACCCTATAAGCACTAGAGAACCAAGAATTACCTTACCTGAGAAATTTGATGGTACGAGATCAAAGTTTCGAGGGTTCATCAATCAAGTACAATTGGCAATTGAACTTCAACCGCAAAGCTATCCAACTCCAGGATCACAAGTCAGGTTTATTGGCACTCTACTTTCTGGTTCTGCATTATCGTGGTTTTCGTCTTTTCTTGAACAACGAAATTCAATATTGGACAATTTGGAAGCTTTTTTGGCAGAGTTTCGATCTATGTATGGTGAACACGATGCAACTCGTGTTGCAACAAATAAGATCTGAATTCTGCGACAAGGAAATCGTTCAGTAACAGTGTATGCTTCACAATTTTGACAACTTGCAATTGACATCAAGTGGGATGATGCTGCACTCATGAGTCAATTTCTTTATGGATTGCAATACGAAGTAAAGAAATTGATGCTCAACTTACCTGATCCTCAAACTTTGAGTCAAGCAATCGATTTTGCGGTAAAATGTGATAATCGACTTTTCAAATTTTGATCCGAGAATCATTCACGGGAACCTCAACGTTATTACTCAATGGCAACATCAACATCTTTGCCAAACGTACATTCAGAAGTAGAAGACATGCAAATTGACGCGGTACGTTTTAAACCCCTAACTGAGCAAGAAAAGATTCGTCGTCGTCAAGAAGGATTATGTTTATATTGCGGAGAACCTAAGCACACTGCTCAACATTGTCCAAAGAAACAACGCAACTATAAAATGAGGGGTACGGCGGTCAAAGAAGACAACATGTCGGAAAATGGATTCGTCCAGCTACAATAGGGACCGTGCAGCTGGAACCTTATACAATTTCTAATGAAGGTCCTATCCTCTCCTCAGAATCCTCTCCTTGTTTTATAATAGACTTATATTTAGGACCTAAGAATTACAAAGCCTCTGCTTTATTAGATTTGGGAGCCTCAGCATGTTTTTAAGATGAACAATTTGTTAAAAGTCGTAAAATACCCTTTGTACAGAAACCTAAACCAGTACATGTAGAAGTCATAGATGGTCGTCCCTTGTCTTCTGGAGATGTCACTCATGAAACTCATCCTATAAAAGTAACAATAGACGGTCATGATAGCTACATAGCTTTTAACATAATTAAATCCCCGTCCAATCCAGTTATTTTAGGTTTATCTTGGCTAGAAAAATATAACCCTCGAATAGATTCGAATTCGCGTAAACTTGACTTTTTCCAGAGCGTTATTAATAGTTCTACTAACCAAGTAAAAAATTATAAGTCTAGTATAGTAAAACCCGTACTGATAGGTGCAAAAGCATTTATACACGCAGCAAAAGAAGGATCAACTTTTGCTATTTATGCTGCACCTATTTTTGAAAACGTAAAGACTTCAATTGGCATTCCAAGTCAATATCAAGAATATCAAGACGTTTTTGAGAAAAAAAATGCAGATATTCTTGCTGAGCATCGCCCATATGATTGTTCATTCGACCTCAAGGAAGGAACTCAGCCACCATTTGGACTAATTTACAGTTTATCGCAAGATGAGATGGCTGAACTCAAGACATATATTGACGAGAATTTAGCGAAGAATTTCATACGCCATTCAAAATCTCCAGCAGGAGCTCCAATTCTATTCGTAAAGAAAAAAGATGGATCTTTACGAATGTGTGTTGATTATCGAGGACTCAACAAGATCACAATCAAGAACAGGTATCCATTACCTTTGATATCAGGACTCCTTGACCAGTTGAATCAAGCTAAGATCTATACAAAAATAGATCTAAGAGGAGCATATAATCTAGTACGGATCAAAGAAGGAGATGAATGGAAGACTGCGTTTCGAACCAGGTATGGACATTTTGAATATAATGTCATGCCTTTTGGACTCACGAATGCACCAGCTGCTTTTCAACATCTCATGAATGATGTATTTCGTAAATTCTTAGACAATTTTGTCGTCTGCTATCTAGACGATATCTTGATCTATTCTAAGAACGTCGAAGAACATGAAATACATGTTCGTCAAGTATTACAAAAACTTAGAGATGCTGGATTGTACGCCAAGATGGAAAAGTGTGTATTTCACACTACTCAAGTTGACTTTTTAGGATACATCATTTCAAATGATGGTCTCATGATGGATTCTAAGAAAGTCCAAACAATCATGGATTGGAAGATTCCAAGGACAGTAAGAGATGTCCAATGTTTCTTGGGATTTGCCAATTACTATCGGATCTTCATCAAAGATTTCTCACGAGTTGCAGCTCCACTTACACGCTTGACTAGTAAAGATAAATTCCAATGGAATCAAGAAGCGGAAGCAGCATTTGAAGCCTTGAAGACATCGTTTGTCTCTGCACCAATCTTATATCGTGTTGATCTTTTCAAGGCATTTTTTATGGAAACAGATGCATCAGATTTTGCCTTAGGTGCAGTTTTATCACAAATGGAAACAGATGATAAACTTCATCCGATAGCTTTTCATTCAAGAAAATTCTCAGCAGGCGAGATCAATTATGAGATCCACGATAAAGAACTTCTTGCGATCATGGATTCCTTTCAAGAATGGTGTCATTATCTAGAAGGCACTTCTAGTCCAGTCACTATGTATACAGATCACAAGAACCTCGATTATTTTATGTCAACACGCGTGTTGAATTGTCGTCAAGCTCGTTGGAGTATGTCTTTGTCAAGATTCGAGTTCATTATCACTTATCGGCCAGGAAAACAACAAGGTTTGTTTGATGCCCTATCTAGACGTTCTTATTTTGCACCAAAAGAAGGAGATGTAGCTTTTGAGCAACAAAGAACGGTCTTCTTGAAACCAGAGCAATTTCATCTCTGAGCAATGAAATCAACATTGACTGTTGATTCAACTTTTCTCAAGCAAATCCAGTCCAGTATGTCCTCAAACCCTCTTATTTATGATATCGAGAATAATTCTTCCAAGTCTCATGATCCTTCTAAGTTCGAGTTCAAGAATAATCTATTATATTTTGAAGGATGCCTGTATGTTCCAGAAGGAGAAGCACGTTTACGTGTTCTTCAAGCACGTCATGACTTTCCAGCAACAGGGCACTTTGGATATAATAAGACTTTGGAACTCATATCAAGAGATTTTTGGTGGCCACAAATGTGGAAGTCAGTCAAAGACTTTATACAATCATGTGATATTTGTTCAAGATCAAAAATTCCTCGTCATCGACCTTACGGACTTCTTCAGCCATTACCTATACCAGAACAACCATGGTCTTCTGTTTCTATGGATTTCATCACAGATCTTCCAAGCTCAAGATCTTATGATTCTATATTTGTGATAGTAGATCGTTTCACCAAGATGGCACATTTTGTGCCATGTACAAAATCTATCACAGGTGAAGAAACAGCTAAGCTTTTCATTGATAATATCTATCGCTATCATGGATTACCTAAAGATATCATATCGGATAGGGGAACTCAATTTGTGTCAAGATTTTGGAGGACCCTTTTCAAGATTTTAAAAGTGGACATAAAGCTATCTTCGGCTTTCCATCCTCAAACTGATGGACAAACAGAGCGCGTAAACCAAGTCTTGGAGCAATATTTAAGGTGTACTATCAACTACCAACAAGATGATTGGACAACCCTTCTGCCATTGACAGAGTTTGCTTATAATAATACGGTACATTCTTCCACGTAACAAACACCTTTCTTTACCAATTATGGCTATCATCCACGACTTGATACTTTTGATTTTTCAAAAGTTGATAATCCTGCAGCAGAAGATATGGCAAATCGGTTGTCAGAGTTACATACAATAATGAAGACGCAATTGAAAGAAGCTCAAGAACGACAAAAAATAAACGCAGATCTATATCGTAAGGAGCAACCACAAATCAACGTGGGTGATAAGGTATGGCTACTTCGTCGCAATATCAAGACTACTCGACCTTGTGACAAGTTGGACTATCGTAGGCTTGGCCCCTTTTCTGTTTCTGAACAGATCAACCCAGTTGTATATTGGTTACATCTACTGGAGTCAATGAAGATCCATTCTGTATTCCACGTGTCTCTTCTTGAACCATATAAGACAGTGGATATACAAGGAAGAAGACAAATGCCACCGCCTCCTATAGAAGTAGATAATAATGAAGAATTTGAGGTGGAAGAGATATTAGACTCAAGGCGGTGCCAAAATAAGCTAGAATATCTTGTTCATTGGCACGGATATGATATTAGTGAACGCACATGGGAGCCATCCAAGAATCTAGCAAATGCATCAGCTAAAGTCAAAGTTTTTCATCAACGACATCCATCAAAACCAAGATGAAAATCTCTCTTATAAAAGAGACAAGATTGAGACAAGATAACATTCAATTTCCTATCCTTGTTTGTAACTTCTTTGCATTTGTGACGCTAATTAGATGGAGAGCCAACAACCAGCGGATTCAACTCAAGAACCTTCGTTTGTTGACTTGCTGGACGAGACATTACGATTGTCACAATCTTCAAGACGACGCAATCGAGATGAAGATCTTCAAGAACGACATGTTCTTCCTCGAACAGATGGTGAGATACAACGCGTTTGGTATCACGATTTGGAAAGGGACTCTCGATGTTTGGTGATTTTGCTAGAGGTAGGAACAACTCCTGATGGTGTTCCGAATAATCTATTCGAAGGAAGTTACGAAGGCCTCAACAATGATCAAATAACTGGGTGGTTTTCCCGCCTCTGGTATGGGACACTACCGATGGTTGAGAGGCCCTATCAATCATCTTCGGAGAGAATAGAGATCAGAGTATGTGGCGAATACAATTCGTCGCATCATAGATTTCCTCAACATATGATGACCGCTCCTCGTGGAACTCGTCTCTAGAAGGGGGGATAATGTCACGACCATAATCATGTAAGCTAATAATTACATATAGAAATAGGTAGAAGTAAGTAAAAGTACATAAAAGTAAGTTAATTCTATAATATTTAATATAGAAGCTTCTTAGAAACTTCCTAGACGCTGCTTTGACTTCAAAGGTGTCTTTAATTGACTTTTTGGATTAGAAACGTGGTCAACAAGTTGGCCATGTGCCACACATGTTGTTAGCTTGAAGATCAAGCTAACTATGTGGCTCACACGTAGAAAAACTTACCTTATAAGTCAAGGCATGTGTCCTACAAAGTCAACACATATTAGAGGTCCTATGAACGTCGCCACGTAGCCCCTAATTAGATAGTATATATAGAGACAAGAGTGAAGGCTTCTTCACTCTTATCAACTCCTTTCTTGCTTCTAGTCTAGTTTCAAGGGTCTCTAGTTTTCTTGTCTTTTGGCAATAGCCATTCTAGTTTTTCTTTTCAATATACATACTTATTATTCATATTTTGTTACTTTTCTTTGAGTGAAGGCTTACTTGTCTGAACTATTTTTTTGTCGAGTTCTTGTCCTTGACAATAACTCAAAGAAATTTCAAACAAACAATAAAATTCTTAAAGAAATATTAGAATGATTACAAATTTTAGTCAAATATATGTCAATTCAACCTTAATTTAATTCTAATTAAAATCCTATTGAATTTCACTCAACTTTAGACCAAACCTAATTAAATCTTAAATCCTAATAATTCCTAAATCCTAAGTCAAATCCTAAACAAATCTTAAATTAAATCCTATTCCAAATCCTAAATCCTAAACCGAATCCTAAATCAAATCCTAACCAAACTCTAAATCCTAATCCAAATTCTAATCCAAATCCTAATTCAATCCTAAATTCTAATCCAAATCCTAAATCCTAAACCAAACCTTAAATCAAACCCTAACCAAACCCTAGTCCAAACTCTAATCCAAATCCTAAATCAAACCCTAATCCAAATCCTAAATCAAATCCTTACCAAATCCTAAATCTTTAATCCTAATCCAAATCCTAATCCAAAGCCTAATCCAAACCCTAAACCGAATCCTAGCCAAACCTTAATCCAAATCCTAATAATTCCTATGACAGATTTAAACCTCAATATCTAATGAATAAACTTTTGATCTCAATTCAAAATTTGCACACTTCTTAAAAATCAAGTTCGAAGCAAATAAAAACATTTTGAAAAGGATCGGAGTTACCAAATTGACGAAAACCTCAAAAATGTGTTTGGGTGTTAGCCGGCCTGCTTCTCCAATCTTGTTGCCAACCTTCTAGAGTCAATTTCTCTTTTTTGCGCCGTTCGATTGGTTTCAAATTTCTCATGAATATAGGAAAACAAGTCTAATATCCTCTCACACAAGTTTTACTCCAATCCAATCAATAGATTGCATGAAATCTTAAAAACCCTCACTGGACCTAAAATTCTACTTTCTGAGACCTTGACTTACTTAAACCTCAATATCTCTCAGTTCAACCATTAGATCAAGCTCAAATTTACAACATGTATTCAACACAACTATAACCATGAATCCAAAAATATTCACTCATAGATCTACAACAAAACTCTCGAAATCACTCAAAACATAAACCCTATTTTATTTCATAAAACCCAAGTCATCTGGAAAAAAACTCAACTTTGCAAAGCTCTTACAAATTCATATCAACTCCGAATCATCCAAAATCAATACCCATAGAAACCTTATTCAATCTTCTCTCAAATCCCTTTCTCTGATCTACCAAAGAATCTTAGAGTTGTCGTCGAGACTCGGTTTTGTGCCTCAGGGTCTGATTTCGTTCTTGGTTCATAACCGGCCCTCTCCGGGTATCAATATCTAGTTTTTCTAAGTAAATTTTTTCTAGAATTTACTCTTAATTTTCTTCTAAGGATTCTTATATCATTTATTTTCCTAATCTACTTTGATTTGCCTTACTTATGGTACTACAAAGTAAGTAGAAGTCACCTTTCTAAAAGGCAGCATTGGTACCTTTTATTTTTTCTACCCCTTTAGCTATTAACTATATTTCTAAGATAATTTGTTCTAATACTTTGAACTAAGATTTCTTAAATTATAATAATCTCCACACTCTTTCACCTATTATTCGTGTTACATCACGACATCCACCCCCCCTATATCTAAGCATCCTTCGGCATGCGCCAATGATTCTTCAATATATTGATGTAGAATGTTCTTCATCTTGGTACAATTCTTGATCTTCAATATGCTCTTCTATTCCAATCTCAATATCTTCTATTTGAGTTTCTTCTTCATCAAAACAAATGCCTTCATCTCTTTGTTTAAATAACTTGATTCGTTTGCTTGCTATGGGTACCTTCAATTCTGTACCATCAAGTTCTTGTAATGAATATGTTCCATTGTTGTGTGCCCTTTTGACAGTATAAGGACCAAACCATCTCTTTGCAAACTTCTTCATAGTGCTATGTTGATTGTCTAAGCTACTATCATAAACTAATATCTAATCACCATCTTCAATAGCCTTGGGTCGTAATCGATGTTTTTTATCAAATCTTCCTTTATTCTTTTCCCTTGCTTCTTTCAATTTTTTTATTGCTATTTCAATATTATTGGGTCTTCTTTCTAGTTGTTGAATCCGCAATGCTAAAAGTTCTTCTCTGTTGAGATCATTCTTCCAAGGCAATACATCCCATGTAGGTACTACATCTTCTATTGGCATTACTGGTTTTTGACCATATACTAATTGAGAAGGCATATAACCTGTTACCAAACTATGAGTTGTACGATCTGCCCATAGTGTAAATGGTAGTAGTCTAGGCTATTCATGTGCTTTTCCATTGCATGCCTTTACTAATGCCTTAACAATAGGTGAATGCCCACGCTCACTTTTACCATTACCTTTTGGATTATATGCAGTTGTTAAAGAAAGCTTAATTCCTATCCTATTAAAGATTTCTTGTGCTTCCTTTGCATCCAATTCACATCTATCTGCCGTAATTTTTCCAATACAACCATAGCGACAAATAACTTCTTCTAATAGAAATCGACATACATCTTTAGTATCCTTTGTTCTTGATGCTCGTCCTTCAACCATATTTGATAAATCTTCTCGTGCAAGTACCAAATACTTCATTTGTCCAAGTCCCATAGGCATTGCTACTAAATCTACCACCCATTTGTAATGTAAAGCCAAAGGGTATGTTGGATGTAACCCATCTCGATGTCGAATATTTGAATATACTTGGTAAGTCTCACAAGATTCTACAAATTTTGCTATGTCTTTATACATTTCCTTCCACCAATATTTTTTCTTTAACTTAGTGAATGTTGTCCAAATACCTCGATGCCCTACCCATAAATTTTCATAAAATTCTTTAATAATCTTTTATTGAACTTCTAAACCACATATTATCCTTTGTAGTACTTCTCTTCTCTTTTTTGGATGCTTCCATAAATATCCATCATGTAAAAAATATCCATAGGCTTTCTTACGAATTTTCTTAAATTCTAGATCTGTCCAATCTTTTTGTCGTTTTAATGTGCTTAAATACTCTCCAACATCTTTCCATTCATTTTTATATAAATCTCTTAAAAATGCTTCTAATGGTATATTAAAACATACACCCTTTTCTTTTGATAATGCATTGGTATAAAATTTTGTACCCACATCATCTTCTAAATCAATCATCTTTTCTTCATCATTATACCTTGCTCTCGATAACATATCTGCAACTGAATTTTTTTTCCCTATAATATGTTTAAATTCAGGATTCATAGATTTGATATATGCTATCCACTTCAACATAGCAATATTAGGAGTTGAACAACTTGTAATCATGCCTAACAAAGGTAGATAATCTATTTCTATAACTACTGATGTTCCAATCAAGTACTCTTTTTCATTTTTCATAGCTATTACTATATCCCATAATTCTCTTTTGATTTGCGCATATGCCCTTTGCCTAGAATTCAATACCTTTACTCCAAATCTTACTACTTATCTATTTCTTTGTTCATCATCTTGTCCAACCGCCCAACCTATTCCAATTGGACTTGCATCAACTGTTAATACCACTAGCCTTCCACCTTCATAATTTACTTTCTTCAAAGTTGGAGATGAAGAAAAAAGTTCTTTCAATTTTTCCATAGCTTTCCGTTGTTCTTCTTTCCATTGAAATTTTTGATTCTTTCTTAATAACTTATATAATGGATCTGCTATATGTGCAAAGTGAGGTATCCATATATAATAGAAAATACATGCTCCTAAAAATCTTCTCACTTTCATTGCATTTGTACATTCTTTCATTTTTTTAATAATATCAATCTTTTCTATACTTGGCTTACGTCCATATGAACCACATATGTGTCCTACCACCAAAATTTCTTTTACTCCAAATATTGATTTTTTCCCTTATAAGGTTAAATGAACTTCTTCCAATCTTTTCAAAATCTTCTCACAATCTTCAATATGATTTGCCACAAACTTCTTACATCCCTTTGAATCTAAAGTTTCATCCTTTTTTTTTTCTTCACATCCCTTAATAGGTACATCATCTAAGAAAGGCATTGTTATTCTTGGAATAAAATCTCTTAATACCTTATGCATTCCATTCATCATATGTACTACAGAATTTGTAGCCCTTTGTGATAATGTGCACATTCTAACCAATCCTAACGGTGTCTTCATAGTTGTCAAATCTCTACTTTGTATTGCCAATTGGAATTGATTATAACCTAAATAAAGATCACCCATTGAGTAGATAGCTCTTCTAGCAAATGCTTTTGTAAATTCATCCACAATTGGACTTGAACACATATTTCTAATAGTCACTTTATTTACGGTTTGCATATATTGTATAAATCTCATTGTTCCATTTTTCTTTGGCACTATAAACCATCGATTAGAATAAGGTGCTATAGATGGTTTCAAAATTCCTATTTTAATCTTTTCATTGAGTAAATCTACTAACTTAGATAAATGTCCTTTTGGCACTGAAATTTGTCGCAAATTCCATGGTTCATGAGAAACAGTAAAAATAACCATGGGTGCTACAATATTTGGATCAATACACCCAATTTCATGTGCTTCAAATGTAAAAGCTTTTCCATGACGTGAAAGCATATCCCTAAAATATTTTTCTTCACATTTTGTCAAAAATCCATCACCTCCAACATTTAACCCATCTAATGTAACATCTGTAAATTTATGCCCTATCTTCCTTGGATCTCTTAGATTTGGTTGTGTCAATGTTCCACTTATCATTTCTTCACAATGACATGGTAGTAGCAAAGCCACTGGTTTGACCTTCTTTACTACTGATTTATACTTAGTTTCAATATATACCTCTTGGCGACTTAAATTTTCTTTAAATCCTTGAATTTCATCATAAAATTCTTTAGAACATACATTAATAACTCTATTCTCTACTTGTAACCCACATTGTAATAGATAATTTAATTCCCCCATAGTATCTGTAAAACCTATTTTTTCATATGTTCCTGAAATAAATTCATTTTCAACCAATTCTCCATTTTCTTTCAAATTTTTTTCTATATTTTTAATATAACATTTATCCCTCTTTTTCATATTGCCAATAGTCTTAAAAGTCAATACACAATCTTGTGTCATCCTAATAAGTCTGGTAGATAACAATTCTTTTTTTAAATTAAGCAAAAGTATTTCTTTCTCAAATCCATTGCAACTCCGCTTTACAATGGTGTGTGGTAAAAATCCTCAAGGTCTTCAAATTTCTCATTTGATATTGGTTTCTCTCTCAACTTATCACGATTTCTCTCATGATTAGCACAAACAGTTAAAAATTGAACTGCTTCCATTCCATCTTGGCTTCTTATTCTTGCATAAGCTGAACCATCATCCATTACTTTTGTTTCCATTCATGTGGAAATAATATATGGTTGTCCCAATATAATAGGGTATGTAGACATGTCTTGCACAAAGAAATTTTGTTCATGAATAACATCTCTAATTATCACTTTGATATTTGGACATGCTCTATACAAATCTCCCTTTGAATTATTCGCAGCTCTTATCATCCACCCATGTTCAGTATCAATAGGCCATTTTCCCTTGTTATATAATTCCTTTGTCATCAAATTGATTTCAGAACCATGATCAATTAATGCTACAACTGGTTCTTCTAAATTTTCCAATTTTATTAAAATCTCCGTTGTAGCCCTTGTCCAATGACTTCTAGAATAATGGCTAGAAGCTTGAATGACATCTTCTTTTTCTACAAACCTAACTCACAAGACATCTCCAAAATTTTGTATTTCATCTTCTTCATCTTCATTTCTTTCCATTGCTCTTGTTTCTTGTGCATTTGATGACATAGAGTCTCCTATAGATTATCATTTTTTCTTTATTGTATCAATAATAACTTCATGAAACTCACGCTTTGCAATTTTTAGAATTTCACCAATTGTGAATTCAACCTTTCCACTTAAAATCCGCTCTTCCAATACCTTCTTCAAATTTGTAGCTCCTTCAATATCTGATTGTAATTTATAAGCAGGAGCTTTTGCTTTTTTTTTTCCAATTTCCCTCTCTTTTGTAGAAATGCTCTCTATTGTCTCTTCATGTATATAATTCTTTTGTTGTCGTGTTTTTTCTCCCCTTGTAATTCTTTTTGAGGGCCCTTCATTATTTTCATCTCTCCTTCGTTTTTCTTCTATTAATGCTTCATGTTGACTCCTTGCAATATGAGCATCTACAGATAGTCTTTCTACTGGATCATTCCACCCAATAATTTGTCGAATGTTATTACCAACCCGTTTCAAATCATCTCTAGTAAAATTTCTCCTTTTAGCATACTTCATTGCACTTGTCCACAAAGAACTAGATTCTATTGAAAACTCAAGGTTTATACTTAAACATCTACTAGGATCTGCTTCCACCCAATATGTTGATTCTTCATTGCTTGAGATTGTCTGCACTTTAAAAGTATCTCCAATAAATAACTTCATTCCTCCTTTACCAAAATTTATTTTCAATTTTTCTCCATGTTCTTTTGAGTGTATCATACCATCTTTAAAAAAAAACAACTCCTTTACGTAATGCCTCTGTAAATTCTTCACATTCCCTCGTTGAGTGATCTATGGTGTCACACCACATGCATCTATGTACTACACCCTCCATTGGCCTTGGTCTTTGTTTTGTTGATATTCTTGATGATTGACCTTTCTCTTCAAGTTTTCAAATTTTATTTGCAAATCTCTCATCCTACGTATGATTTCATCAATTCCTATTTCTTCTTTTTTTGATGTAGCCATTGAAGGTTGAATTAAAGATGTTGGATGGATACTAGACACCTTTATCTTAGATGGTTGTAATGGTATTTGATCACCCCCCATATCTTTTCTCTTTTCTCTTTTTGTCATCGTCCTTACAGCATCCTCTACCCTTTCCCAATTTGTTGTCAATCCTTCATCTTCTTCTTTATCTTCAAGCATGAATTCCAACTTCTCTTACAACTTTCCATCAATTGCTTGAAGAAAGAGCTCGACCTTACTTGGATCCAATAACTGTCTTTCTTTCTTTGATAAAGAAGAATATTACTTTTCAAACTCCCTTAATAATTCTATTGCTAGAAGATCCTTCTTTGGCTTTTCAATTCATTCAAAAAAAGACATTTTTGTAACCCTATCACTATCTTCTAAGAAAAACTCATCCTTCAAAGCTTGAGAAAATTTCTCCCATGAACCTCCAAAGTATTGAATAAGAAACAAAACTTGATTTCTTATCTCTCGTACAGAGGCTAATTCAAATAATTGAACCATCTTACTTTCTGAAATACACTTCAATTCCATTTCCTTTACATAACATCTTAAATATTTTGTAATATCCTTTCCTTCAAATTGATCGATCTTGTCGACGACCGCTTGTAATGCTTTGTTAGCCATACTCCCTTTGCGATCTTTAACATGTTTCTCTTGTTGTTGCATGAATAAGGTCAAAGCTTCAAACATGCTTGTGGAGTTAGGATAAAAATGCATACCTTGTCCTCCAAATGAAGCTCTTCTTCGAACTCCACTTGAAGCACTATCCAAATTGCCTCCTTCCATTTTCCTTTAATTCCTTCTCCAAAATTCAAATAAACAAAAAAAATAATAATAAATTCCTTCCACCTCAAGTGTTTCACGTCGAGTTCACCAAATATGTCGTAATGTGTGAAGTCTTGCTTGAGAATGCTCCGGACACCTGGCTGTAGAAGTAAGAATAGAAATTACGACAACAAAATCCTAATTCTAATAGAATACTAATAATGCTCTAATTAGACTATAATAATGGTAAATAAACGTAATCAAATTCAAAACAACTCAAAGAAATTTCAAACAAACAATAAAATTCTTAAAGAAATATTAGAATGATCACAAATTTTACTCAAATATATGTCAATTCAACCTTAATTTAATTCTAATTAAAATCCTATGGAATTTCACTCAACTTTAGACCAAACCTAATTAAATCTTAAATCCTAATAATTCCTAAATCCTAAGTCAAATCCTAAACAAATCTTAAATTAAATCCTATTCCAAATCCTAAATCCTAAACCAAATCCTAAATCAAATCCTAACCAAACTCTAAATCCTAATCCAAACCCTAATCCAAATCCTAATCCAATCCTAAATTCTAATCCAAATCCTAAATCCTAAACCAAACCTTAAATCAAACCCTAACCAAACCCTAGTCCAAACTCTAATCCAAATCCTAAATCAAATCCTAATCCAAATCCTAAATCAAATCCTAACAAAATCCTAAATCCTAAATCCTAATCCAAATCCTAATCCAAACCCTAATCCAAATCCTAAACCGAACCCTAGCCAAACCTTAATCCAAATCCTAATAATTCCTATGACAGATTTAAACCTCAATATCTAATGAATAAACTTTTGATCTCAATTCAAAATTTGCACACTTCTTAAAAATCAAGTTCGAAGCAAATAAAAACATTTTGAAAAGGATCGGAGTTACCAAATTGACGAAAACCTCAAAAATGTGTTTGGGTGTTAGCCGGCCTCCTTCTTCAATCTTGTTGCCAACCTTCTAGAGTCAATTTCTCTTTTTTGCGCCGTTCGATTGGTTTCAAATTTCTCATGAACATAGGAAAACAAGTCTAATATCCTCTCACACAAGTTTTACTCCAATCCAATCAATAGATTGCATGAAATCTTAAAAACCCTCACTAGACCTAAAATTCTACTTTCTGAGACCTTGACTTACTTAAACCTCAATATCTCTCAGTTCAACCATTAGATCAAGCTCAAATTTACAACATATATTCAACACAACTATAACCAGGAATCCAAAAATATTCACCCATAGATCTGCAACAAAACTCTCGAAATCACTCAAAACATAAACCCTATTTTATTTCATAAAACCCAAGTCATCTGGAAAAAAACTCAACTTTGCAAAGCTCTTACAAATTCATATCAACTCCAAATCACCCAAAATCAATACCCATAGAAACCCTATTCAATCTTCTGTCAAACTCCACTCTCCGATCTACCAAAGAGTCCCGGAGTCGTCGTCGAGACTCGGTTTTGTGCCTCAGGGTCTGATTTCGACCCTACTTCATAACCGGCCCTCTCCGAGTATCAATATCTAGTTTTTCTAAGTATTTTTTTTTTTTTTTTTTTTTCTAGAATTTACTATTAACTTTCTTCTAAAGATTCTTATATCATTTATTTTTCCAATCTACTTTGGATTGCCTTACTTATGGTACTACAAAGTAAGTAAAAGTCACCTTTCTAAAAGGCAGCATTGATACCTTTTATTTTTTCTACCCCTTTGGCTATTAACTATATTTCTAAGATAATTTGTTCTAATACTTTGAACTAAGATCTCTTAAATTATAATAATCTCCACACTCTTTCACCTATTAATCGTGTTATATCATGACACCGCTCCTTGTGGAACTCGTCCCTTGAAGGGGGGGGTAATGTCACGGACATTCTCATGTAAGCCAAATATTATAGGTAGAAGTAACTAAAAGTAGATAAAAGTAAGTTAATTCTAAAGTATTTGATATGAAAGCTTCCTAGAAGCTTCATAGATATTGCTTTGACTTCATAGTGTCTTTAATTGACTTTTTGGATTAGAAATGTGGTCAACAAGTTGGCCATGTGTCACACATGTTGTTAGCTTAAAGACTAAGCTAACTATATGGCCCACATGTAAAAAAAATTGCCTTGTAAGTCAAGGCATGTGTCCTACAAAGTCAACACATATTGGAGGTCCTATAGAACGTCGCCATGTAGTCCCTAGTTAAATAGTATATATAGACACAAGAGTGAAGCCTTCTTCACTCTTGTCAACTCCTTTCTTGCTTCCAGTTTAGTTTCAAGGGTCTCTAGTTTTTCTTGTCTTTTGGCAATAGCCATTCTACTTTTTCTTTTAATATATATACTTATTTCTTTATATTTTGTTACCTTTCTTTGAGTGAAGGCTCACTTGTCTGAATTATTTTTTCATCGAGTTCTTGTCCTTGATACGTACTTGGTCTGCATTGTGTCTTTCTTTGTGTTCCTATAGTCATTGATATTATGATGAGTAATAAACTTTGTAGGTTTAAAATATTGAAGATTTATAACAACAATAATGTATGGCTAGAAGTGATGTTGATTCATTCAATTTCAGACAAAACATTGAAGTTTTATGTCTATTGAAGAACAAGATATATCTTTGCATTTTATACCTATCAAAATATAAGAAATACTACATATTTTTCTATATTGATAAGAAAAAATAGCAATGCTGTAGAGTCCAAGATTTGACTAACATGAAAAATTCTTTTGTATCAATTTTTCTACTCTAATTAATGTGTTACTTATGCAACCTCAGTAAAAGAGCTTTAGGATGGAAAATACTTGTATGCAGCTTGAGACAACTTATTCTTTGATAAGTAGAATTTGGTTAGATTTTAAAGGCTTCACTCTGATATTCATTATTTGAGATCTCCAATGATGAAGTTTCTACATCTTAGAGGTCTTACCAAACAAGATTTGAATAAAAAAATCTCTAAAAATGATGTCTAAATAATTGGTTGTATAGATGCTAAACCATGTCTCACATCTATCTATTGATTATCATGTCTAAATTGATAGGATGCTAGAATTTACAAGTAAAGAAAAGAAGTAAAGATAACATTAAATAAAAAAATTTAATGTATCTTTTTCTAATATTTTTCAAGATTGAAGGTAGAAGTGATGTCTTCAATATTTATATCCAATCTCCAACCTCTAAAATTGAAAGCATTATAAGATCAACAAAAAGATATAAAAAAAGTGTTATATAATACATTACTCATAAAGAGATCCGAGTTGCTCTCTAAGAAGCCCAAAATCTAGCAGATAAAATTATAATGTTGACTTTTTTCAAGAAAAAAATGAAGTCTAAAAGTACATGAAAAGGTAGAAAAGCTGAAGACTGTATGGTTGAAGTGATTGAAATGATTGATGATGATGTATATAATGTAAAAGCTAAGATTGAACTTGACAATATTTATAAAGAGCTTGATTAGATGTTTTGTACTAGAGAGACTTCAACAACCTCTTGAGCAGTTGTAAAAAGAAGCTAAGTTTTATGACTTGATTAAAAGACCTATTCTAAAGAGACTATTTAGAGAAGGTGGATGAAAGAAGAACCTGCATCTAACAAAATAACTATGCCTTTAGTTGCGCAACCATGTGTACATATAAAGAATCTTCTTATTTTGAAGTATTCAATTAGTCATTATATTTTCAAGAGGGAAATCTTGTAACTCTAGTACTTCTTCAAACATAAGCTCAATCTTCTATAAGAGTGATAAATCTTTAGCTCAAGTGTTTTATGGCTAAAGCTCATGTCATTTTGTAAAAACAAGACTTAAGAGTATAATAAGGGCATCTAAAAAAATCAATGTGAGCATATCAAATATGCTAGTAGCAATGAATATGCAACATCTTTGACCTCAATGTTTTTTTTGGATCAAGACGATGAGCTAATTTAAAGAGGAGATTTTAACTAATTTTTAATATATTTAATATAGCAAAGTGTGGAATTAATTTGTTAGGAAATGGATGAAAATACTTCACTTATAAAGAGGTTTGTATATGAGATATAGTATCCAAAGCACCTTATCCTAGCAAGGTCACTAAAGTCTTTTTTTCAATATAAAATAAAAATTTCTACTATAACTTCACTCAACATTTCAAATGATATCTAAAATTATTTAGCTAGTGAAGTTGAGAGGTCATTAAAGTAAGAGATTTCTATGCAATGTTAGTGCTTTGCCAAAATCACAAAATGAAGCCACATATTTTAAGTTATAAGATAAGTTTTCTATATATGTACCATATAATTAGCTTATTTCATAAGCTATCTATACATATGATATGTAACTAACTTATTAACCAAGTTTCTAACCTAAAACTCAACTATAAATATGTATAAAATTAAAACCATGTATATGAAGCTTCTAAAAAGCTTCTCTAAAAGATATTATGAAATTAATCTATTTTTATTTACTTCTATGTTAGTATATAGATAATAATTAGAATAAATATGTATGTCTATGATAATGTGTCCATAATATTATTCTTCTTTCTAAAGATGAGTTTCACAAGGTACAGTCAATATATGTTGAAAAAATCTAAGATGCAACAAATTGTATTTGCTACATATTCTAATCTTTATTCTTTTTGAAGATGGGTGATAGGTCTTCTCAACCATCAATAATATTCTATACCAAGGCAAAAAGGCAATTCTATTATTTAATTATTGTTGAGGCCTTTATTACTTTCTTCAAATAAAATATTTGAAATATTGTCAAGAGTTGTTCTTACCTCTAATAAATTCACCAAACATCAAAAGTCTCTTCCAAAGTTGTGATATCAAATACATTATATCTTGACATCTATTTAAAGAAAAACATGTCATTTTTAAAGATCTTCATCTCAATTATATTGTCTTGAAGCTTGAGACAATTACAATGTTTTATCTAGCAAGTGAATAAATAATAACTCTTCAATTGAATCTACTAGTTGCTGATTCTTATTTAAGGAAGAACATGTCATTTTTAAAGATCTTTATTTTAATTATGTTGTCTTGAAGCTTGAGATAATTGCAATATTTTATCTAACAAGTCAATAAATAATAGCTCTTGAATTGAATTTGCTAGTTGTTGATTCTTATTCAAGGAAGAATATGTAATTTTTATTGATCTTCATCTCAATTATGTTATCTTGAAGCTTGAGACAATTGCAATATTTTATCTAGTAAGTCAACAAATAATAGCTCTTGAATTTAATCTGTTAGTTATTGGCTCTTTATCTTCTTAGGGCCACAATATATACAAAAGCTATAAATAAAGATAGAAGATAGAATATTATCTTTTTTTGATCTTATTTTTTTATAACAAAAATTTGATATTCTTCATCTAAATTTTGATAGATGTCATTGATGAAAAACTTCCACCTCTTTTGTTATATTTGTAAATTTCTTTGTTGGCTCCTATGTGCATTTATTAATATCATATCCACAACAATGAATAAGATAATCTAACCGATTTTGGTATCGTTCTCATTCTAAGACTTTTTCTACTTCAAATTCTTCATTATTATCTACTTAAATAGAAGGAGGTGGTACTTGTTTTCTTCTTGGTATGTTCATTACCTTGTATAGTTTAAGAAGAGATATATAGAATATAAGATAAATCTTTATTGACTCTAATAAGTATAATCAATAAGAAATTGGATTGATTTATCTACAAATAAAAAAAGATCCAAACTTATAATAGTCAAACTTGTCACAAGAGTAAGTACTTTTAATATTATGTCAAAGTAATCATATCTTATTATTCATATTGAATTGTAGTTGTTCCTTGTAATAGGCACTTGTATTTATCTTTTGTCATTCTTCAGCTTCTTTTAATTGCACCTTTATTATTATATGTAGCTTTCAAAAATAATTTACCAAATCTTTTGACGTAGGATTATCAACTCTTAAAAAGTCAAAAACATTAAGTTGTGGATGATAATTATAACTAATAAAAATATATATTTTATAAATAGAAGAAAGTATCATATTATTATAAGCAAATTCTACCAATGGCTGAAGAATCATCTAATCATCTTATTGGTAGTTGATCATATAGCTTAAATATTGCTCCAAAAATTGATTAATACACTCTGTCTATCCATTAATTTGAGGATGAAAGGCCAAAGATAACTTTATATCTATCTTTGAAATTTTGAAATAGATTCTCTAAAATCTTGATACAAATTGAATCTTCCTATTCAATATAATATCTTTTGAAATAATGTATTGTAAAAAATTGACTTAAGTAATATAAAATATACTCTTTTATAACTTGAGATAGAGTCTTGTATCTCTTAATTTTTCTGACACACAATAAAAATAAAATTGATGTTTTTTTTTTTTTTTTTGTCATTTTAGAATAAATTAAGTTGTCATTTAGACAATAGATAATAAAGTCATCTATAAACTTGTAAAAGATATCATTTATTAAATATTAAAAAGTTGCTAGTACATTTGTAAGTCTAAAAAGTATGATGTTGTATTCAAAATGTCTACATCTAGTTCAAAATCTAGTCTTCTATTCATCTCCTTCTTTGATACGTACTAGATTGTATGTTCTTTATAGATCTATTTTTGTATAGATCTTAACTTGATTCAATTGATCAAGAAGTCTAAATATTAAAGGTAGCACATATCTATTCTTCATGGTGTTTTATTGAATCCTTGATAATTAATACATATTTATAATAAATTATCTTTTTTCTTCAAAAATAAAATTGGAAGTCTTACTAGAAATTTGAAATGGCATATGAAGTGCTTGGCCATATTTTCTTGAATATATTCTTTGAATTCAGCCAATTTATTTTGTGATAAACCATAGATTAGTCCAAACAGGAATTGAGCTCCTTCTTAAAAGTCAATTGAGTAGTCATAGGGATGATGTTTTAAAAGAATATTTATATTTTTCTTTTCAAATACATCTTGAAAAATTTGATATTGGCTTAGAATACCACTTAAAGTATTTCTATCATTAAAAACAAATACGATATAAATGACACAAGATAATCCTTCTTTTGCAGTATGTAAGAAAGCTCTTACACCTATAAATGTAGGTTTAGTTGTATTAAACTTATGACTTTTTACTTGATTAAGTACTTTCTTAATTATGCTTTCAAAAAATTAAGACTATGAAAAATCCAATCTATTTTAGAATTATATTTTTTTAGCCATGACAAATCTAAAATAATTAAATTAGAAGGAGATCTAATGATATTAAATATTAAAAAGCTATTATGACCATTAATTGTTACTTCTATAAGAAAGATTTCATAAGTAATATCTCTTGAAGACAAAAAATGACTATTTATGATTTCTACATGAATAGTTTTAATTCTTTTTTAGTAAAAATATGCTCTATCTTTTTACAAATATTTCATCTAAAAAATACGTTGAGACTCTTAAATCTAATATGGCAGAGGCTTTGTGATGTTTAGGTCTTAAAATAATAATTATTGTAAAATAAAGAGTGAAATTTGAAGAGAGAATAGAACCTTCATTAGATATTATATAAGGTTCCAATTACACAGTTCTTATTGTACTTAGATAAATTCATTTTCTAATATACTATCTTCTTTGACAACCGTACTTCTCATTTTGTAGTTGTATTGTTTTTTTAGACAATCTTGAATACTATGCTTAGATTTTCTATTATACAAACACAATCTTTTTTAAAGACAACAAATATTTTTTTACTTAATAAGTGATTTAAAATATATTACATCAATTTACATATCCTCTAATTTCAAATGTATGTATTGAAGAGATGTTGGTATTACCATTCAATTATAATAACATTGAGGTACATTCATGCAACTCTTGTATTAAAATTTAAAAAATTGATTGTCATATTTCACAACAAAGTCAATTGCTTAACTCAATGTTTAAGGATCAAATAAGTTGAACATTGATTTTTTTATCTCATATTGCAATTTGTTGAAGAATTTGCTAATAAGTACAGTACCATTTTACTTGATATTAATTGCAAGTTGTCAAAATTATGAAGCATATAATATTATTGATTGATTTTTTGTTACAAAATATGGATCTTGTTAATTGCAACATAAATTATATCGTGTTTTCTATACATGGATTGAAACTCTATCAAAAAAACCTCCAAATTATCAAATATTGGATCTTGTCGTTCAAAAAAGATCAAAACTATGATAATGCTAAACTTGAAAGAAATATATTAATGAATTTAACTTACAATCTTGGAGTTAGATAGCTTTAAGGTTGAAGTTAGATAGCTTTGATGTTGTATTTGATTGATAAATCTTTGAAACTTAGATCTTATGCCATCAAAATTTTCAAGTAGTGCAATCCTTAGTTTTTTAACATAAGAAAGATATTCACTATAGGAGAAGGAATATGATTTGGTGAAAATGTTGAAGTAGTTTTAATCATCTCTATATCTTGCTTTCTATTATTCTTATTACTTATTGTAGTGGTAAATTGAATTGATGTATTGCAAACATTAATTTCCTTAATTGCTCTTAGATTTTTGCCATTACATTCTTCAATTCAAGAAGCTTTGTATTGATAATACTTAAAAAAGAAAAGAAATCTAATATTACTCTAGGTAAATAGAAGAGAAGATTTGAGAAAAAAAAAAATATTAAGGACAATATCAATTTAGAAGACGGTGTCGTGATGTAACACGATTAATAGGTGAAAGAGTGTGGAGATTATTATAATTTAAGAGATCTTAGTTCAAAATATTAGAACAAATTATCTTAGAAATATAGTTAATAGCCAAAGGGGTAGAAAAAATAAAAGGTATCAATGCTGCCTTTTAGAAAGGTGACTTTTACTTACTTTGTAGTACCATAAGTAAGGCAATCCAAAGTAGATTGGAAAAATAAATGATATAAGAATCTTTAGAAGAAAGTTAATAGTAAATTCTAGAAAAAAAAAAAAAAAAAAAAAATATACTTAGAAAAACTAGATATTGATACTCGGAGAGGGCCGGTTATGAAGTAGGGTCGAAATCAGACCCTGAGGCACAAAACCGAGTCTCGACGACGACTCCGGGACTCTTTGGTAGATCGGAGAGTGGAGTTTGACAGAAGATTGAATAGGGTTTCTATGGGTATTGATTTTGGGTGATTTGGAGTTGATATGAATTTGTAAGAGCTTTGCAAAGTTGAGTTTTTTTCCAGATGACTTGGGTTTTATGAAATAAAATAGGGTTTATGTTTTGAGTGATTTCGAGAGTTTTGTTGCAGATCTATGGGTGAATATTTTTGGGTTCATGGTTATAGTTGTGTTGAATACATGTTGTAAATTTGAGCTTGATCTAATGGTTGAACTGAGAGATATTGAGGTTTAAGTAAGTCAAGGTCTCAGAAAGTAGAATTTTAGGTCTAGTGAGGGTTTTTAAGATTTCATGCAATCTATTGATTGGATTGGAGTAAAACTTATGTGAGAGGATATTAGACTTGTTTTCCTATGTTCATGAGAAATTTGAAACCAATCGAATTGCGCAAAAAAGAGAAATTGACTCTAGAAGGTTGGCAACAAGATTGGAGAAGGAGGCCGGCTAACACCCGAACACATTTTTGAGGTTTTCGTCAATTTGGTAACTCCGATCCTTTTCAAAATATTTTTGCTTGTTTCGAACTTGATTTTTAAGAAGTTTGTAAATTTTGAATTGAGATCAACAGTTTATTCATTAGATATTGAGGTTTAAATCTGTCAAAGGAATTACTAGGATTTGGATTAGGGTTTGGCTAGGGTTCGGTTTAGGGTTTGGATTAGGATTTGGATTAGGGTTTGGATTAGGATTTAGGGTTTAGGGTTTGATTAGGGTTTGATTTAGGATTTGGATTAGGATTTGATTTAGGGTTTGGATTAGAGTTTAGACTAAGATTTGGTTAGGATTTGATTTAAGGTTTGGTTTAGGGTTTAGGATTTGGATTAGAATTTAGGATTGGATTAGGGTTTGGATTAGGGTTTAGGATTTGGTTAGGGTTTGATTTAGGATTTGGTTTAGGATTTAGGATTTGGAATAGGGTTTAATTTAAGATTTGTTTAGGATTTGACTTAGGGTTTAGGAATTATTAGGATTTAAGATTTAATTAGGTTTGGTCTAAAGTTGAGTGAAACTCAATAGGGTTTTAACTAGAATTAAATTAAGGTTGAATTGACATATATTTGAGTAAAATTTGTGATCATTCTAATATTTCTTTAAGAATTTTATTGTTTGTTTGAAATTTCTTTGAGTTGTTTTGAATTTGATTACGTTTATTTACCATTATTATAGTCTAATTAGAGCATTGTTAGTATTCTATTAGAATTAGAATTTTTTTATTGCAATTTCTATTCTTCTTTCTACAGCCAAGTGCCCGGAGCATTCTCAAGCAAGACTTCACACATTACGACAACGGTAATCCACAACTTCTAACATACTTATGTCTTATCAAGAAAAAAGAGTAATCCACTCTTGATCAAGAAAAGACAAAGCCTTGATATTGTAAGTGTAATCTTGTGAATTTTTCAAAGATAAGAACTCAATAAAAGTAAATAATCAAGTGAGAATTTTTTCAAAAAATTATGACAAAATAAAAAGTAATAAAACATATATATTAAATAGAAATTGGAATGGTTATTGCCAAAAGATAAGAAAATTAGAGACTCTTGAATGTAAACTAGAGCAAGAAAAGAATTGATAAGAATGAAGAAAGCTTTAGTCTTGCCTCTATATAGTACTATCTACCTAAGAGCTATGTGGCGACATTCTATAAGATCTCCAACATGTGTTGACTTTGCAAGCCACATGTTTTAACTTACAAGACAAGTTTTCTATATTTGCCTACATAGTTAGCTTATTCTATAAGCTATCCATACATATGATATGTATCTAATTTGTTGACCAAGTTTTCAATCTAAAATTTAACTTTAAATACATATAAAGTCAAAAATGTGTCTATGAAGTTTCTAGGAAGCTTTTCTAAGAAGCTTCTTTAGAAGATATTATGAAATTAATCTACTTTTATCTACTTTTATCTACTTCTATCTTATCATATAGATAATTGTTAGAATAAGTATGTATATTTGTGACACCAAAATTAGATTCATTGGTCCTTATTCCTACTTTTTCTTTTATATTTGGTTCACTTATCTTAATCTTCTATCCTAATTTTGTTTTGAAAGCTCACACATATATTCTCTTGTATAAAATTGCAAAGTTTTGTAAAAATATTTTTTGATTATATTGTAGCATTTTGGAACCACCACTTGTTTGTTTTGCTTCATTTTTATTTTTTTATTTTTAATTTTTAGTTTTGTCATATATAATAGCACTGAATGTACATGATACTATTGTTTCTTCAAAGAATTTCTACAATTCAAAAAACTTATTCATTAATTTTTCCTGTAGAAGGGGTGTTTTTTAAACAAGGGATTCAATATTGATTTATCTTGATTCAAAATTGATTCCTCATAGAAGTAGTGCCCACAGAAGGGTGGTTTAGATTTGTGGCCCCCTTGCCTTGTGGACTGCAAGAGTCATGCAAGTCCAAATCTCAAATAAAGTTAAAAGGAAACTAGCACCTGGTTTTCAGTGGGCTTGTCTTTCCAACCAACAAATATTGTGTTTTCTTAGATGATTGACATTATTATTGGGGTCCCTGTGGAGCTCCCTGCATCAGCATGATTCAACAATTTATACTGAAATAGAATCTTTGATCAATTATTCTACCAACCTCCATTCTTAAATCTTTGGTATAGGATTTCTTGTGGACATGCATCCATGTTACACATGGAGACTGCCACTTGCATCAAATGACTTGTTGTGAATATATTATTTAGCTTTTACATTAATAGATTTAGTTTTGATTAATAGTATAAAACCCTGAATTTAAATTTATTATTATTATTATTATTATTTTTATTTTTAATCTCATTTTTATTGTGATTTTTATTGATGAATGATTTTACAAGGCTTTGTAAGAGTAACCAATGAACCTGTTTCTATTCAAGTGTTGCAAATATACAATAAATATGTTCTAAACTAAACTATTCAATATGTGATGCACCAGGTTAACCTCCTCTTATTGTCTTTTTCATTATATTTGTTGCACAGATGGATATGTGTAGCAAATCAAGAATAAAAAACGAATTAAAAATATATGTAACAGTATATACAGATAAAAGTTTATTTTCTACACAAGATAAATGAATCAAGCACAGGTAATTAAATTATGAAAATATTAGTTGAAGCTGAATTATTTGCAGAAGTCATGCAAGTGCTTTGTTTTTTCTTTTCTTTTCCACACAATACTTTTCGATTAAAACAAAGCTTGTTTCTCAATTAAACGATTCCAGGAATGTCTTTATCACGTTTTGCTGGAACCAAGATATTAATTG
Source organism: Physcomitrium patens (assembly GCF_059467195.1). Lineage (NCBI taxonomy): Eukaryota > Viridiplantae > Streptophyta > Bryopsida > Funariales > Funariaceae > Physcomitrium > Physcomitrium patens. Next base: position 4,114,699 of record NC_143428.1, on the reverse strand, counting down.
AACATTGCAAATCCTGTTCGAAAGAAATGGCCTTCCCAGAGCACTTTTAAAACTATGGTGATGACCACGGAGAATTTGAAAGGATGCAATATTCAGGAGTCTCACGGCTGTTGTAAGCCACATCCAACCAGCAAGTCCTGATCATGTATGGTCAGCTGGCCTCACGCCTGGCTCGAGGGCCGGGTTTTATCCAAATCTGGCTCGCATGCTTGCAGCAGTGCTCTGTATTCATCACAAGAGAGGATGACAAACAGTCTGAAAACGCTCTATTCATTCTGAAGGATGGACACGCGGGATCTGCTGGCCAGCACCCAATTTCGGGGGTAGCCGGAGAAATGGGTCTCGGATCTCAATAAATCAACCCTAGACCCATTTTGGAAGATTCCAGCGAGGGTGGCGTGTGTGTGGTGGTCAGTTCCTTGACTTTAGATTGAACAGTGGCAGATACTCTCACGCATGTCCAGTCTAGCCGCCGTAGATTTGTCCGGTCGTGTCACGATGAGGTTGACGCAGGAACGGTGGAAGCGTTCTCTAGACTCTCTTCCTCTCTTGCTCCGCCTGCCTACTCCACTTTCTCAGCTCTCTTTCTCTGGTGTCTTCTCTCTCTTTCGTTTCCTCTCTTCTGTTTTTTCGATTCTTCTCTCACCCATCCATCATTAGAAGCTGGTCGCCCAAGCCAGAGGAATCCTTTTTTGGGTTGTTTTCTTCTGTTTTTAACAAAAAGAAATTTAGTTGTGATGCTGATGTTCGTTGGATTTTGTTAGCTCTGAGAGTGTAGTGCTCAACACAGTTCGATACACCTTTGTTCGTGAGTCGTTTCTTAGTTGGGGGAGCATCGGTTTTTCTGCAATCAGTCTGGTGGATTGGTGAATTTTCTCTGGTCGGAGCCTCTCTCTGTTAGCTTTCCGACCTGTGAGTGTACTGCACAACACCGGTAAATTCACTGTTGTTCGTTAGTCGGTACTTTGTTGAGGGTCATTGAAATTGAAGCATTGAGGGGACTGGAGTGGATGCTTGATTGAAGGAAGGTCGTCAAGTTTGTGGCATTGTCAAAAGGTGAAATCACTCTACTTTCTTTTGCTACATCAATTCTTTAGTTTTCTTATTTACAGTACACAGTCTAGTTGTTTTTAGAACTAGTCAAGGAAACGGGTAGTAATGTTGCTGATTTATAAATAAGTTTTATTTTAATTTAAGTAGGAGCTTCATATTAGAGACATAGATATTTGATATTTGATGGTTGGATGTTTAAATAGAGTTTCTATCTAATTTTATTATTTATTAAGTAAAAATATACCAAGTTTTGTATTTAGATTATGAATGACTAGTTATTTTCTCTTTTGATGGTCTTTATAATTTCTTCAAAATATATTATAATTTTTTGGGGGTTTTGAATGCTAATATTGTACAAAATAAAATGAATAGACCAAGCATTAGTGGATATGTAATAATTTTAATTTTATGGATTTTGTCTTATATTCTAGACAAATAACATAAATATATGAGTTTATAATTGAAAAAGACACTCAACAACATAGAATTTTTGTTGGATGATAGTTGAGTATTAGATTGTAAGGCCTTTTGTTGTGCTTTTGTAACTAATCTTGTTTCAAAAAAATTAAAGGTCATAAGTAATTATGAATATATGTAAATTTAATTTAAGTTGTTTGCATTTCAATGGATAATGTAATATGTATGTGCAAGTGATATATTTGTGCCAATTTCTTTAAACAAATGGAGATTTTTTTGGACATGTAATTTTCAAAATTAGGATTTGTAATCGTTCAAAATCAAGATGAAGAATTTTTTAATGCAAGATAATACAAGAACTTTTTGCTTATTTTAGAGAAAATATAGAAGGATACAAAGACAATTTTTAGACCTCATGTTTATGTTTTTTTTGTCACTATTGGAAGATTTATTTTGAATAATTGTGAAGGCAAAGGTAGTGGTGGCAAGTTGTACAAGAGATTGGCAACTAATTATATTACTACAAAGATCAAACATAGAAACATTTTTAGAGATTTTCTTAAAATTGGAATGGTTTTATGATATGATATGTGAGGTTGCAAAAAAAAGGAGCTTATATATAACATTGGAATTTGAAAGATGTATTGAATTTGATCCATGTAATTAGAAAGAAGTTTAATAAGATGAAGAAGAATCATATACAAGATTATGCAATAGAACAAATAAAGCTTTTCATGATTCAAATAATTCAAAATTAATTAATTACATATTATAATGACAAACTTGTATTCAACAATATGAAAATAAAGTAGTGCATAGAATGAAATTTCTTTTAAAATTTCTTCTTCCAAACTTTGGAGAAAGTCCCACAATCTTAAAAAGAGATAACATTGTGGTTGGAAGTGTGACAACATGGTTGGGCTTCAAAAGTATCACAAAAACTACATCATTTGAAGGTCATCATGTAAATAATATTATTGAAAACAAAGCATGTATCAAATCGATTTTGAATCATTCTAATTTCATCAAGGTATTTTATTGTGATTATTAGTTTAAGTCAAGGAATATTAGGTAGTATATTACTAATATGGAAAAAGACAAAAAAAACCTTGTAAGATTACTATTCAAAGATAAAACTTTTGAATTATCATTTTTAAACAAAATTGACATGATGTTATAAATTACAAGTGGAATGTATTATCTCCATGATATGAAGATAGCTCATTGTGACTTGAAGTCTGAGAATATTATAATAATGGACTTTAAAGTTGAGAAAATAAAAAAAGATATTATTTACATTTAAAGTTGATTAACTTTGATATCTCTAAAATTATAATGAAAGAATATGAAGTTCCAACATAAATTTTATCATATATATGTATATATGTATTTATGCATGTATGAATTTATCTATTATTATATATATGAATTATAATAAAATTAAAAATATAATTATTTTTAAAAATGATACATCACTATTTATAATTATGTTTTGATTTACAGATCTCCAAGAATGTCATAAACTTCTAATCAAGTTTACAATCAAGAATTGCAGAATTGGAACAGAAACTTTTCTGAAATCACATAGTATAGTTGAAATACATGGTATAGGTAAGACAACGTTGGTTAGAAATTTTCAAGTTTATATTAAAAGAAATGTAAGCAACGTGAACATATTCTCATTATATGGAAATGATGACAAGATTAAAGATCTTCATCTCGATTGCGTCGTCTTCAAAGTTGTAACAATTGTAATGTCTTATCCGGCAAGTCAGCAAACGAAGCCTCTTAAGTCAAATCTGTTGGTTGTTGGTTCTCCATCTCCTGAGCGTCATAACTACAAAGAAGCCACAAACAAGGATTGAAAGTAGAATGTTATCTTGCCTAGATCTTGTTTCTTTTATAAAGAAGATTTTCATCTTGATTTTGATGGATGTCGTCGATGAATAGCCTCCACTACCTTTGCTGCATTTGCAAGATTTTTATTGGCTCCCATGTGCATTCTCTAATATCATATCCACGCCAATAGATAAGATATTCCAATTTATTCCCGCCTTGAATCTAAGACTTCTTCCACTTTAAACTCTTCATTATTATCCACTTTTATAGGAGGAGGTGGAGCTTGTCTTCTTTTTAGTATATCCACTCTCTTGTATGGTTCAAGAAGAGACACGAGGAATACTGGATGGATTTTTATTGACTCCGGTAGATATAAACGATATGCAACTAGATTAATTTGTGTAGAAATAAAAAAAGGTCTAAACCTTCGATAGTCCAACTTGTCACAAGGACGAGTGGTCTTGATATTGCGACAAAGTAACTATACCTTATCACCCATGTGGAATGGTGGTTGTTCCTTTCGATAGACATTCGCATTGATCTTTTGTTGTTTTTGAGCTTCTTTTAACTATGCCTTCATTGTTGCATGTAGCTCTGACAAATGAATTGCTAAATCTTTTGCAATAGGATTATCAACTTTTGAAAAGTCAAAAATATCAAGTCATGGATGATAACCATAATTAATAAAGAAAAGTGTTTGTTTTGTAGAAGAATGTACCGTGTTATTGTAAGCAAACTCTGCCAATAGCAAAAGAGTTGTCCAATCATCTTATTGGTAGTTAATGGTACATCTTAAATACTGCTCCAAAACTTGATTAACACGCTCCGTTTGTCCATCAATTTGAGGATGGAATATTGAAGATAGTTTAATATCCACTTTTAGAATCTTGAAAAGAGTCCGCCAAAATTTTGATACAAATTGAGTTCTTCTATCTGATATAATATCTTTGGGTAATCCATGATAGCGATAGATATTGTCAAGAAAGAGCTTAGCTGTTTCTTCACCTGTGATAGATTTTATATATGGTACAAAATGTGCCATCTTAGTAAAACGATCTACTATCACGAATATAGAGTCATAAGAATTTAAGATTGGAAGATCCGTGATGAAATCCATAGAAATAGAAGACCATGGTTGTTCTGGAATGGATAATGGTTGAAGAAGTCCATAAGGTCAATGACGAGAATTTTTTGATTTTGAGCAAACATCACAAGATTGTACAAAATCTTTGACTGATTTCCACATTTGTAGCCACTAAAAGTCTCTGGATATCAGTTCTAAAGTTTTATTGTATCCAAAATGTCATATTGCTGGAAAGTCATGACGAGCTTGAAGAACACATAATCGAGCTTCACCTTCTGGAACATATAAGCATCGCTCAAAATATAGTAGATTCTTCTTGAATTCAAACTTAGAAGTATCATGAGACTTTGAAGGATTTCTCTTAATATCACAAATAAGAGGATCAAAAGACATACTTGACTGAACTTGTTTAATGAAAGTTGAATCAACAGTTAGTATTGATTTCATTGCTCGAAGATGAAGATACTTTGGCTTCAAGAAAATTAAATGTTATTGATCAAAAATAGCATCTCCTTTCTTTGGTGCAAAATAAGATCATTTAGAGAGTGCATCTGACAAATCTTGTTGTTATTTTGGTCGATAAGTGATCTTGAATTTGAATCTTGACAAAGACATACTCCAATGGGCTTGGCTGCGATTCAAAACACATGCTAGCATAAAATATTCAAGGTTCTTGTGATCCATATATATTGTGATTGGGCTAGAAGCACCTTTTAGATAATGGTGCCATTCTTGAAACGAATCCATGATTGCAAGAAGTTCTTTATCATGGATCTTGTAGTTGATCTTGGCTACTGAAAAGTTTTTGGAATGAAAAGCTATTAGGTGAAGTTTATCATTTGTTCCCATTTGTGACAATACGACACCCAAAGCAAAGTCTAATGAATTTGTTTCTATAAAAAATGGCTTAGAAAAATTGACGTGATACAAGAATGGTGTAGAAACAAAGGTTGTCTTCAAAGCTTCAAATGCTACTTCTGCTTCTTGATTCCATTGAAGTTTGTCTTTGCAAGTCAAACATGTAAGTGGAGCTGTAATTTGAAAGAAGTCTTTGATGAAGATCCGATAGTAGTTGATAAATCCCAAAAAACATTGGACATCTCTTACCGTTTTTGGGATCTTCCAATCCATAATAGTTTAAACTTTCTTAAGATCCATCATAAGTCCGTCATTTGAAATGATGTATCTTAAAAAGTCGACTTGAGTAGTATAAAATACACACTTTTCTATCTTGGCATAGAGTCCTGCATCTCTTAATTTTTGTAATACTTGGCGAACATGAAGTTCATGGTCTTCTGGGTTCTTAGAATAGATTAAAATTTTGTCTACATAATAGACAACAAAATCACCTGAAAACTCCCAAAAGACATCATTCATTAGATGTTCGAATGCTGTTAGTACATTTGTAAGTCCAAAAGGCATGATGTTGTATTCGAAATGTTCATACCTTGTTCGAAACACAATCTTCTATTCATCTCTTTCTTTGATGATTACCAAATTATATGCTCCCCATAGATCTATTTTTATATAGATCATAGCTTGATTCAATTGATCAAGAAGTCTAGATATCAAAGATAGTGGGTACCTATTTTTTATAGTAATTTTGTTAAGTCCTCGATAATCAATACACATCTACAATGATCCATCTTTTTTCTTCACAAATAAAATTGGAGCTCCTATTGGAGATTTGGAATGGCATATGAAGTTCTTGGCCAAATTCTCTTCAATATATTCCTTGAATTCAGCCAACTCATTTTGAGATAAATTATAGATTGGTCCAAATGGCGGTTGTACTCTTTCTTGAAGGTCAATTGAGTAATCATAGGAACAATATTCTGGAAGAGTATCCGCATTTTTTTTCTCAAATACATCTTAAAAATCTTGATATTGGCTTGAAATGCCACTTGAAGTCTTTCCACCATTAAAAACAAGTGTGGCATAAATGACACAAGGTGATCTTTCTTTTGCAGCATGCAAGAAAACACTTGCACCTACAAATATAGGTTTAATTATAATAGACTTATGACTTACTATTTGATTAACTACACTCTTAGTTATACTTTTAAAAAAATCAAGACTACAAGAAGTCCAATCTTTTTTAGAGTTATATTTTTCTAGCCATAATAAACCTAAAATGATTAGACATTGTACAAGATTCTAGCCGCACGGTCCCTATTGTAGCTGGATAAATTTATTTTCTGACATGCTATTTCCTTGATTGTCGTACTCTTCATTTTATGGTTGTGTCATTTCTTTGGGCAATGTTGAACAGTGTGCTTAGGTTCTCCATAATATAATGTCAAGGACAAAGACTCGATGAGAGAAAATATACACAAAAAGGCTATCTCGATATAATAAATCAAAATATAAACAAGTATGTATATTAAAAAGAAACTGGAATGGCTATTGCCACAAGACAAGAAACTAAAGACTCTTGAACCTGGACTAGGAGCAAGAAAGGAGTTGACAAGAGTGAAGAAGCCTTCACTCTTGTCTCTATATATACTATCTAACTAGGGGCTACGTGGCGACGTTCTATAGGACCTCCAATATGTGTTGACTTTGTAGGACACATGCCTTAACTTATAAGGCAAGTTTTTCTACGTGTGGGCCACATAGTTAGCTTGATCTTCAAGCTAACAACATGTGTGGCACATGGCCAACTTGTTGACCACGTTTTTAATCCAAAAAGTCAATTAAAGACATCTTTGAAGTCAAAGTAGCGTCTAGGAAGTTTTTAGGAAGCTTCTATATTAAATATTATAGAATTAACTTACTTTTATCTACTTTTATATGTTATTATTAGCTTACATGATTATGTCCGTGACATTACCCCCCCTTCTAGAGACGAGTTCCACGAGGAGCGGTCATCATATGTTGAGGAAATCTATGATGCGACGAATTGTATTCGCCACATACTCTGATCTCTGTTCTCTTCGAAGATGATTGATAGGGCCTCTCAACCATCGGTAGTGTCCTATACTAGGGCGGGAAGACCACCCAGTTATTTGATCATTGTTGAGGCCTTCGTAACTTCCTTCGAATAGATTATTCGGAACACCATCAGGAGTTGTTCCTACCTCTAGCAAAATCACCAAACATCGAGAGTCCCTTTCCAAATCGTGATACCAAACGCGTTGTATCTCACCATCTGTTCGAGGAAGAACATGTCGTTCTTGAAGATCTTCATCTCGATTGCGTCGTCTTGAAGATTGTGACAATCGTAATGTCTCGTCCAGCAAGTCAACAAACGAAGGTTCTTGAGTTGAATCCGCTGGTTGTTGGCTCTCCATCTAATTAGCGTCACAAATGCAAAGAAGTTACAAACAAGGATAGGAAATTGAATGTTATCTTGCCTCAATCTTGTCTCTTTTATAAGAGAGATTTTCATCTTGATTTTGATGGATGTCGTTGATGAAAAACTTTGACTTTAGCTGATGCATTTGCTAGATTCCTGGATGGCTCCCATGTGCGTTCAATAATATCATATCCGCGCCAATGAACAAGATATTCTAGCTTATTTTGGCGCCGCCTTGAGTCTAATATCTCTTCCACCTCAAATTCTTCATTATTATCTACTTCTATAGGAGGCGGTGGCATTTGTCTTCTTCCTTGTATATCCACTGTCTTATATGATTCAAGAAGAGACACGTGGAATACAGAATGGATCTTCATTGACTCCGATAGATGTAACCGATATGCAACTGGGTTGATCTGTTCAGAAACAGAAAAGGGGCCAAGCCTACGATAGTCCAACTTGTCACAAGGTCGAGTAGTCTTGATATTGCGACGAAGTAGCCATACCTTATCACCCACGTTGATTTGTGGTTGCTCCTTACGATATAGATCTACGTTTATCTTTTGTCGTTCTTGAGCTTCCTTCAATTGCGTCTTCATTATTGCATGTAACTCTGACAACCGATTTGCCATATCTTCTGCTGCAGGATTATCAACTTTTGAAAAATCAAAAGTATCAAGTCGTGGATGATAGCCATAATTGGCAAAGAAAGGTGTTTGTTGCGAGGAAGAATGTACCGTATTATTATAAGCAAACTCTGCCAATAGCAAAAGAGTTGTCCAATCATCTTGTTGGTAGTTGATAGTACACCTTAAATATTGCTCCAAGAATTGGTTTACGTGCTCTGTTTGTCCATCAGTTTGAGGATGGAAAGCCGAAGATAGCTTTATGTCCACTTTTAAAATCTTGAAAAGGGTCCTCCAAAATCTTGACACAAATTGAGTTCCCCTATCCGATATGATATCTTTAGGTAATCCATGATAGCGATAGATATTATCAATAAAAAGCTTAGTTTTTTCTTCACCTGTGATAGATTTTGTACATGGCACAAAATATGCCATCTTGGTGAAACGATCTACTATCACAAATATAGAATCATAAGATCTTGAGCTTGGAAGCTCTGTGATGAAATCCATAGAAACAAAAGACCATGGTTGTTCTGGTATGGGTAATGGCTGAAGAAGTCCGTAAGGTCGATGACGAGGAATTTTTGATCTTGAACAAATATCACATGATTGTATAAAGTCTTTGACTGACTTCCACATTTGTGACCACCAAAAATCTCTTGATATGAGTTCCAAAGTCTTATTATATCCAAAGTGCCCTGTTGCTGGAAAGTCATGACGTGCTTGAAGAACACGTAAACGATGTCGTGTTGTAACACGAGTATACAGTGAAAATAAAAAAAAGAGAAGAAGAAGGGGAATTTTATTAATATTCAGTTACCTCAAATATTGGGAGCATCGACCAACTCCAGCGCAAATACTGAGTGGTCAGGTTCAGTCACCCCATTACAGTCAGCCGGGGCATATTGAAATGCTCCGTTCGATTCTAATAACGGGAGTTAGCAGGATGAGAAGGACCAATTCACATGACGGATTTGAAGAGCCAATTGGATCCAATTTCGAGAATCCAATCCGGATCCTCTTACCCAATATGAGACCTGTATTGGTGGGGCAACCCAATGCAGTCTAGTTACAGGAAAATCCAAGTCTTACTACGGGCCTCAGCCAATCTGACACGAAGACCAATTTGACCCAATTACGTGAGTATCTAGGTTACTACGGGCATCTTACCCAATATGGGACCTGAATTGGTCGAGCGACTCAATGTGGTCTCGATTACGGGGTTTCGATTCTGTTTCGGGCTGTCCTATTCTCTGTGCCGTTTCAGGGAACGTTGTTTACGATAAATGGATCTCTTAAAAATAAAAACGGAGGAGAAGGCCTTGATGGCGTGAGCTAATTTCGGATCTAAGCTCTGACGGCGGGAGCCAATTCCGGATCTAAGATGGAAGATTGAAGAAATTCAGAGGATAAGGTTATGGGAGAATATAGTTTTAGGGAGGGGAGGTTTTTTTTTTTTTTTCTCTGGGGAATCGGGGGGGAGCTAGTTTTCAAGCTTTTGTAAGGTTACTAGTTTGGTTTTTTCATTGGAGGTTTTTGGAGATCAAGGGGATTAGAGAGAGGAGCTTCATGCTTCGGGTCGGGGAAGGAAAGACATAGAATTTGGATTTTTCTTCTTCGTAGAGTTTTGGAAAGACTGAGGCAATCGTTGTTGAAGTCAGTGTTGTAATGGTGAATCGGGATTTTTAAATAAAGTGGGTTTGAATACTCTTGACTGTTTTGTAAAATCGAGTTACGTCTGTGATTGAAGGATTAAAAGGGTGTCTATAGGATTAAGTATGCGGAGTGAATGAAATTTATTGGGTTAATCTAACAGGACAGTCAGTGGATACAAGATCGTAAGTACAAAGGGGTATTGAAGATTAACAGTTTGGGTTGTTCGGGGTTCTCTGTAACGTCTAGAGACCTACCGGTTGGGGCAAAAGAAAAGACTTCGACAAGCAGTCGAAGAGCATCCGTATAGATTTACGATACATTGTTGCAGTCGTTTATATTCTAGCAGTCAAGAACTGATAGACTGCTTGACTATCGGCGAATCTCCATACTACCTTCTACAGCTAGACGCCCGGCGCGTTCTCGAGCAGGAAAGCACATAATACGACATAAGTGGTGAACCCGACGTGAAAGCTTGAGGTGGAAGGTATTGGATTTCGGTTGATTTTATCTTTATTTTTATGGAAAACGAAAATAAAAATTTTGAAGGATTTTTGGGAGAAGTTTCTGGTGGGGAGTCTTCTAAAGGACAAGGTATGCACATGGATCCGTCTATTGCTAGTTTGTTTCAAGCCTTCTCATTGTCAATGTAGCAACAGCAAAGCAATGATCGAAAGGAAGCTTTGGCAACCAAAGCATTGCAAGCAGTGGTCAATACAAATTGATCAATTTGATGGGAGGAATATTTCAAGGTATTTAAGATGTTATGTTCATGAAATGGAATTAAATCGGATTTTTGAGAAGAAAATGGTTGCACTATTTGGACTTGCCACGATACCGGAGATAAGGGACCACATTACATCGATTACGGATCGTTGTGGGAATTCATGGGAGGATTTTTCACATGCATTGAAAGACGAATATTTCTTGGAAGATGCTGATCGTGTTACTAAGAAGCTGTTTCTGGGATGGATTGAACGGCCCAATAAGAATTTACAAGCAACAGAGCTACTAAGGGAATTTGAGAGGCAGTACTCTCAATTATCGAAGGTAGAAAAATTGACATTGGAGCCGAACAAAGTTGATCTTCTTCTTCAAGCTGCTGATGGAGAATTGCAAGAGAAATTAGAACCCCTTCTTGAAGAAAAAGAAGAAGATGAAGGATTGACAACGAAGTGGAAGAACGTTGAAGATGCGGTGGGGTTGCTTACAAAAAAAGAAAGGAAGAAGGATAGGAGCAATATTCCGAAAACAGTACAAGCACCCAAAGCTCCAGTACGTACAACACCACCGACAATTCCTGCAGTTCAACCTTCGACATCCTTGTCAAAGAAAGCAGATATGGGTATGGAAGAAATTATACGAGGAATGCAAGATCTTCAAATCAAATTGGCAAGACTTGAAGAGAATACTTCTATAAACAATTCGAAGAATGTTTCAAAACAAGGATATGTACAAAGATACATTTGGTGTGATGATGCTTCACACACTAGAAAAGATTGCAATGAATTTAATAATATGATACGGTAGGAAATTATTTGCTAGAAAGATGGGAAGATAGCATTGAAAGATAGGGAGGATCTTCTTCAAACCAATTTTGGCAAGGGAGGAATGAGAGCATTGGTTCAAGATTACTTAAAAGAGCATGAAACAGTTGTACGAAAAAGTGCAAGTTATGGTGCTAGAGTAGATGATGAAATTGATGGAAGTACGAAAACTAGTGAGTTTTGGGCTTCTGCTGTTTCTACAATGCAAGAAGGAAAATTACCTCGAGAAGCATTATTGAGAACTGCAGCTACAATACGAGGAAGAACAGGTTGGGAGGATCCTGTTGAGTCTCTTTCAGTTCATGCATATATTGCTAAGAGCCAACATGAAGCTTTGATGGAAGAAAAAAGACGAGGAAATTTTGATGATACTAGAGAAGGAAATTCTTTTAAGAGGCAAACTCGAGGAGACAAGGCTCGGGAGGCAGCTTCACAAGAATTGCCTGTAAAGGATACCTCAGCATCATTGGGAGAAAAAACAACGGAGACAAAAGATAAGGGCAAATCAATTGCTTATAAGCTACTTTCTGACATTGAAGCGGCAACAAATTTGAAAGGGGTGTTGGAAGAACGTATATTAAATGCTAAGGTGGAATTCACATTGAAAGAAGTCTTGAAAATTGCAAAGAAGGAGTTTCATGATGTTATCATTGACAGCATTAAGCGAAAGAGGCAATTAATGAGCGAAACTGGAATGAGTCATGCTATTGATGCAAGAATATGTAGAAATGAAGAAGAGGTTGATATTGGTTACAAGCAATCAACAAATGAAAAGAATGGGTATAATCAGCAAGTACGTTTCGAAGATTCTAGTGACAAGGAAATGGAAACTTTGAGCCATTATACTCGAAAGCATTGGGCAAGGGCAAGTATTGAGGTATTGGTGAAGATAGGAGATATAGAAGAACCAATAGTTGCTTTGGTGGACTATGGTTCTGAAATAAATCTCATGTCTAAAGATCTTTATAAGAAGCAAAAATGGCCAATTGATATGGAACATGGATGGGCAATACGAGCAGCTAATAACACACGAGGCGAATTATATGGAGCTTGTCCAGATGTCAAAATTCGGATTGGGGATGTTACGACAGAGCAACATTTCTTCGTTCAAGATACAATGTCTTATCCGTTGATTTTAGGACAACCTTATATCACGGCAACACAGATGGAAACAAAGGTACTTGACGATGGTTCTGCTTATGCAAGGGTACGGAGCGAAGATGGGAGGAAAGCTGTACAATTTCTAACAGTACCTCCTAATCATGAACGGAATCGAGATAGGTTGAGGGAGAAACCATTGCCAAAGATTGTTGAAGGATTTAAGGATTTTAGGGAGGTACCACTGTAAAGCAAGATTATGGAGGTACAAAAGAGGAGGTACTCTCGCGAGATGAAGGTGCCTTTGATGCGAGTTTTATTGGTATATTGGAGAATGGAAATATTATGTATAAGAAAGTTGATGATTTTAAAAGAAAAGAAAGAAAAAGATTATATGATATTGAAGGACAGTTATGCAAGATAGGTACATTGCAAGATGATGAGAGGATTTTGGATGTTTATGAAGAAAATGGGCTGGAAGATTCATTGGAATTGATTACATCTATTGGGTTAGGAGATAATGATAAGATTGTTGAGATTCATTCGAGAGAGGTTTATACCATGCTTGAATCTTTTCAAGCACTAGAAGTCACAGTAGAGACGAGATATAAAACGGCAGATAAGAAGATAAAGCCTGTTGCCGGACCATTACCAAAGGATTCTAAAGAACAAATGGGAGAAGCATCAAAAGAAGCAAGTTTAAGAGATCCAATGAGTATTGGACATCAGTTTATTGAAGAGACTTTTGAAGAATTGAAGATTGGTTCTGATGGTTCTTTATTGCCGGAGGAAATTACTTGCTTCAAAAAGATGTTGGCTAAACAAGGTAGATCGTTTGCCTTCGAATCTCATGAAATTGGGTATGTGGATCCAAATATTATAACACCTATGGTTATCTTCACTGTACCACATGTACCTTGGAATCTAAGACCGATTCCAGTACCGAGGGCACATTTACCTAAATTGGTGGAACTATTGAAAGAAAAGATAAAGATGAAAATATTAGAACCTTCATTTGCGCCGTATTCTAGTCGATGGTTTACGATACCTAAGAAGAATGGGTCACTACGGTTTATTCAAGATATATAGTCGGTGAATGCAGTAACTGTCAGGAATGCAGGAATTGGACCTATTGTGGATGAATTTGCTGAGGCGTTTGCTGGAAGGGCGATCTATTCAATGGGTGATTTGTATTCAGGTTATGATCAATTTCAACTTGCCGAAGGAAGTAGAGATATGACAACGATGAGAACACCGCTTAGATTGGTTAGAATGTGCACTCTTCCTCAAGGCGCGACCAACTCAGTTGCGCATATGATGAATGGGATGAATAAGGTATTGAGAGATTTTATTCCGGAAAAGACTATGCCTTTTCTGGATGATGTTCCTATAAAAGGATGCAGAGAAGGAGACAAGGATGAAACTTTAGATACGAGGGGGTGTCGCAGATATGTTGTTGATCATATACAAGATTGTGAAAAGATTTTAACTCGGCTTGGAGAAGTTCATCTTACATTATCGGGTATGAAGTCCGTATTTGGAGTGCGAGAGGTTGTAATTGTTGGACATTTATGCGGATCTTACGGAAGAAAACCAGATCCGACTAAAGTTGATGCAATTGGAAGGATGAAAGAGGATTGTGGTTCTTTAACAGAGGTTCGCAGGTTTTTGGGTGCATGTGTATTTTATCGAATCTGGATCCCTCATTTTGCTCACATAGCGGATCCATTATATGAACTGTTACGCAAGGGTTACCGATTTGAATGGAAAGAAAGGTATATTTAGGCAATGCAAAGATTGAAGAAACTATTGATGTCACCTCCAATATTAAGGAAGGTTGATTATAAGTGTAATAGACCAGTGATTCTTACTGTAGACGCTAGTCCAATTGCCGTTGGATGGACTGTGGGTCAAGATGATTCGAATGGGAGTAGATTTGCAGTTCAATTTGGGGCTAAAGTTTTAAGTATTCGTCAGCGTGCATATTCGCAAGTCAAAAGAGAACTTTGGGGAGTCGTTTCGGCTATGAAAGCTGAAAAAGACTATTTGATTGGGGCAGCAGTAGTAATTGAAACAGATTGCTTGCCATTGCTTGGAATGATTATTAACTGTTCAACGCCAGATATTGCAATATTGAGATGGATTGCTTATATTAAGTCACTAAATCCAAAATTTAAGCATATCACTGGAAAGGACAATTTAGTAGCAGACATGCTATCTCGAGCAAGATACGAGAGGGAGGACGAAATGGTTGAAGACATTGATGATGTCGGATTGAAATTCTATTCAATATCAAATCTCAACAGAGAAGACAAGCTATTTCTTGAAGAATCTTATGAAGGAGAATTATTGGATATTGGTCATTATTTGAATACCTTGTCTAAGCAAGGAAATTGGTCTACAGAAAAATTGAAATAAATAAGAAAAAAAGCATATGGATTTTTACTTCGAGATGGATTCTTATGGAAGAGACCGAAGAAAGGAATTGGGATGCCACAACGAGTGATAGGCAAAAGGGAAGAAAAACTAAAATTATTAAAGGAGTTTCATGATAGTTTATGGGCAGGGCATAGAGGAATCTGAGCTACTTTTGCTAAACTCAAGGAACGATATTGGTGGAAAAATATGTATCGAGATGTGCTCTCATTTGTAGAGTCATGCGAAATCTGTCAATTGTATTCTAATATCCGACATCGAGATGGTCTTCATCCTACGTATCCTCTGGCTATTCATTTTAAATGGGTTGTTGATTTGGTTATTATGCCGGTTGGGTTATGGCAGATGAGATATTTGGTTTTAGCTCGTGAAGATTTATCAAATCTAGTAGAAGGAAGAGCATTGAGGACAAAATCAACAGAGGGGATTTGTAGGTTTTTGCTTGAAGATGTCATTTGCCGTTACGGGTGCGTAGGAAAAATCACTGCAGATCGTGGAGAATTAAATGCACAAGAAGCTCGTAAGTTCTTTGAAAAATGTGGAGTTAAACTATCACTGACTACTGCTTATAATCCGGAAGGGAATGCAAAAAGCGAACCCGGTCACCCGCCGATTGTGAAAGCATTGGTTAAAGCTTGTAATGGAAAAGTTAAAGAGTGGCCACGGCTTTTGTCATTTGCATTATGGACTGATCGAACAACACATAGTATGGTGACAGGATATATGCCAGTAGAACTTATGACAGGTCAAAAACCAATTATGCCGATTGAAGAAAAGGTACTTACTTGGAGTATGCTACCATGGGAAGATGGATTGACAAGAGAAGAACTTTTGGCTATTAGGATTCGACAATTGGAGCAAAGAACGGAAGATGTCCAGATAGCATTGGAAAGGTTAAAAAGAGCAAGGTTACAAAACAAGGCACGATTCGATAAGCAACATCGATTGAGACCAAAAGCAATCGAGGAAGGTGACTGGGTACTTGTTTATGACAATAGTCTGGATAATCAACATAGTACTTTGCGGAAATTTTCAAAACGTTGGTTTGGACCATATGTTATAACAACTGTTCATGATAATGCGACTTACTCATTACAGGAGTTAGATGGTACAAAATTGAAAATACCAATTGCAGGGAAGCGAGTAAAAATATTTAAACGAAGACACGCGGAGATGAATATGGAAGACCTTAATGAAGGTATAGAGATTCCGCAGCAAGAAGATGAAAGTGATATAGATAATGAAGGTGACGAAGACGAACTAGACAAAGACGTAGGGGATATATTCTGAATCAAACAGCAATTGGGTAAATTGGTGTATACCGGAGGATGCACAGGTTCAAAGGGGGTGGATGTCGTGTTGTAACACGAGTATACAATGAAAATAAAAAAAAGAGAAGAAGAAGGGGAATTTTATTAATATTCAGTTACCTCAAATATTGGGAGCATCGACCAACTCCAGCGCAAATATTGAGTGGTCAGGTTTAGTCACCCCGTTACAGTCAGCCGGGGCATACTGAAATGCTCCATTCGATTCTAATAACGGGAGTTAGCAGGATGAGAAGGACCAATTCACACGACGGATTTGAAGAGCCAATTGGATCTAATTTCGAGAATCCAATCCGGGTCCTCTTGCCCAATATGAGACCTGTATTGGTGGGGCAACCCAATGCAGTCTAGTTATGGGAAAATCCAGGTCTTACTACGGGCCTCAGCCAATCTGACGCGAAGACCAATTTGACCCAATTATGCGAGCATCCAGGTTACTACGGGCATCTTACCCAATATGGGACCTAAATTGGTCGGGCGACTCAATGTGGTCCCGATTACGGGGTTTCGATTCTGTTTCGGGCTGTCCTATTCTCTGTGCCGTTTCAGGGAACGTTGTTTATGGTAAATGGATCTCTTAAAGGTAAAAATGGAGGAGAAGGCCTTGATGACGTGAGCCAATTTCGGATCTAAGCTTTGACGGCGGGAGCCAATTCCGGATCTAAGATGGAAGATTGAAGAAATTCAGAGGATAAGGTTATGGGAGAATATAGTTTTAGGGAGGGGAGGTTTTTTTTTTTTTCTCTGGGGAATCGGGGGGGAGCTAGTTTTCAAGCTTTTGTAAGGTTACTAGTTCGGTTTTTTCATTGGAGGTTTTTGGAGATCAAGGGGATTAGAGAGAGGACCTTCATGCTTCGGGTCGGGGAAGAAAAGACATAGAATTTGGATTTTTCTTCTTCGTAGAGTTTTGAGAAGACTGAGGCAATCGCTGCTGAAGTCAGTGTTGTAATGGTGAATCGGGATTTTTAAATGAAGTGGGTTTGAATACTCTTGACTGTTTTATAAAATCGAGTTACGTCTGTGATTGAAGGATTAAAAGGGTGTCTATAGGATTGAGTATGCGGAGTGAATGAAATTTATTGGGTTAATCTAACAGGACAGTCAGTGGATACAAGATCGTAAGTACAAAGGGGTATTGAAGATTAACAGTTTGGGTTGTTCGGGGTTCTCTGTAACAAGTCGATGCTTTATTAGACTCGGGTGCATCTGCTTGCTTTATAGATGAAGAGTTTGTCAAGCTTCACAATATTTCTCTTGTAAAGAAACTTAAGCCTGTCCATGTAGAAGTCATAGACGGACGACCATTGTCTTCGGGCAATGTTATCCATGAAACTAAACCATTGAAGGTACGTCTTGAAAACCATGAGAGCAATATTGTGTTTAATGTTATCAAGACCCCTTCATGTCCTATCATTTTGGAACTATCTTGGCTTGATAGATATAATCCATTGATAGATTGAAAGTTGCGGAAAGTGACATTTCCAACAAACTCCTTGAAGGTGGAATCTGCCAAGACAATGTCTAGAAACAAATCCTTGTTTATAGATGCAAGGGCTTTCATGAAGGAAGCCAAGCAAAATACACCTCTTGTCATCTTCGCAACTTCGACTCGAGAAGATGCAACTCCGACTTTGGTTATTCCAAAGCAGTATGAAGAATTCAAAGATGTCTTTGAAAAGAAGAATGCTGATATGCTGCCAGAGCATCGACCATATGACTGTGCCATTGAATTGCAAGAAGGAGCACAACCACCTTTTGGACCAATCTACAATTTGTCGCAGACGGAGTTGACTGAGTTGCGGAAGTACATTAACGAGAATCTAGCCAAGAACTTCATCCGTCATTCGAAGTCGCCAGTTGAAGCACCAATCTTATTTGTGAAGAAGAAAGATGGCTCACTACGGATGTGCGTGGACTATCGAGGTCTCAACAAGGTGACAAAAAAAGAATCGCTACCCACTGCCTTTGATCTCTGGTCTTCTAGAACAACTTGGGCTTGCAAGGATCTTTACAAAGATTGACCTAAGGCGAGCTTACAACCTTGTGCGAATCAAGGAAGGAGATGAATGGAAGACAGCTTTTCGAACAAGGTATGGCCATTTTGAATACAATGTCATGCCATTTGGTCTTACTAATGCTCCAACGGTCTTTCAACACATGATGAATGACATCTTTCGAGAGCATCTAGACGATTTTGTTGTCATCTATCTAGATGATATTTTGATATTTTCTAAGAACGAGGAAGAACATGAGAAGCACGTTCGTCTGGTACTCAAAAAACTACGGGAGCAAGGACTCTATGCCAAATTGGAGAAGTGCTTATTTCACCAAACTGAGATGGAGTTTTGGGGATTCATCGCGACTACGGAAGGATTGAAGATAGATCCAAAGAAGGTGGAAGCAATCATGTCTTGGGAAGTTCCGAAGACGGTTAGGGACGTACAATGTTTTCTTAGATTTGCTAACTACTATCGGATCTTCATCAAGAATTATTCTCAAGTTGCTGCCTCCCTCACTCGGTTAACGTGCAAGGACAAGCTCGAATGGGGACCTATCGTAGAAAAAACATTCCAAGATTTGAAGATGGTATTTACTATAGCTCCAATCTTGGTACATCCGGACTTTACAAAGGCCTTTTATTTGGAGACAAATGCTTCGGATTTTGCTTTGGGAGCTGTACTTTCACAGATGGGCGTAGATGAGAAGCTCCATCCAGTTGCGTTCTATTCTCGAAAATTCTCTGCTGCTGAGATCAACTATGAGATCCACGATAAGGAACTCCTTGCTATAGTAGATTCTTTCCAAGAGTGGCGCCACTTTCTCGAAAGAACTGCACATCCAGTGACCGTATATACAGATCACAAGAATTTGGAGTATTTTATGTCGGTTCGGGTTTTGAATCGGCGTCAAGCTCGGTGGAGTATGTCGCTATCCAGGTTCGACTTTGTTATTACTTATCGGCCTGGGAAGCAACAAGGGTTGTTCGATGCATTATCAAAGAGATCATATCTCGCGCCAAAGGCTGGAGATGCAGCATTTGATCAACAGTGCACGACATTGTTGAAGCCAGAGAAATTTCGGCTCAACGCAGCTATTGTACCAATTGATGCTGACTTCCTCGACCAGGTACGGGCCGCAACCATTGAAGATTCTCTAGCCCTTGATATCAAGCAACATGCTAGTGATGATAAATTCAAGATGAAAGGAGATCTAGTATATTTTGAAGAGCGGTTGTATATCCCAAAAGGGCCAACACGACTCCGAGTTCTTCAATCTCGTCATGACTTTCCAGCTGCGGGACATTTTGGATTCAATAAGACCTTGGAACTTATTTCCCGCAATTTCTGGTGGCCTCAAATGTGGAAGGATGTGAAAGATTTTGTTATATCTTGTGACATTTGTTCAAGATCCAAAAACCCTCGACATCGACCTTATGGACTTCTACAGCCATTGCCTATTCCGCGCCGACCATGGTCTTCGGTTTCCATGGACTTTATTACGGATCTACCACCATCGAATTCATTTGACAGTATTTTTGTTGTCGTAGATCGGCTTACAAAGATGGCACATTTTGTCCCTTGCAAGAAGACATCGTCAAGCAAAGACACAGCAAGACTCTTTCTTGATAATGTGTATCGATATCATGGTCTACCAGATGATATCGTATCGGATCGAGGAACCCAGTTTGTGTCAAAGTTTTGGAAATCTCTTTTTGAGATATTGAAGGTGGATATCAAGCTTTCTTCGGCATTTCACCCTCAAACGGACGGCCAAACAGAATGGGTGAATCAAGTTTTAGAGCAATATTTACGTTGCACCATCAACTATCAACAAGATGATTGGGTCGCATATCTACCGCTAGCCGAGTTCGCATATAACAACACCCTTCATGCGTCAACTCAACAAATGCCATTCTTTTCCAATTATGGATACCCTCCGAAGCTTGACTTATGGAGTTCGTCAACGATTAACAATTCGGCAGCTGAAGGATTGGTGAAGGAACTTTGACAGCTTCAAACTACATTGAAGCTTCAATTGCAAACTGCCCAAGAATCTTACAAGGCATCCGCGGACAAATTTCGGAATCAGGTACCTAAATTCACGATTGGAGACAAAGTTTGGCTGCTTCGACGAAATATTAAGACCAAGCGGCCATGTGACAAATTGGACTATCGGAGATTGGGACCATTTGTTATCCAGAAGCAGATCAATCCTGTAGCGTATCGTCTGGAGTTACCAGCTACTATGAAGGTACATCCTGTCTTTCATGTTTCTTTGTTGGAGCCTTATCGAGAATCGTCTTTTCCTGGAAGAGTACAATATCCACCACCTAGCATAGAAATAGAGAACCACAAAGAATACGAGGTGGAAAAGGTCCTGGATTCACGGCAAAGACGGGATAAATTAGAATACTTTGTGCATTGGAGCGGTTACGATATTAATGAACGAACATGAGAGTCGGCCGAAAATCTCACGAATGCGCCGCAAAAGGTACAGGAGTTTCATCGACGATATCCTGAGAAATCTAAGCCGATTCGACGATAGCTTCTTACTGAAGCTTGCTCATCCAAAAAACAGAAAAGAGGAGAGGGCACCACCAAAATCCATAGTTGATGTAGTCATTCTCTCCAAGATAGCGTAGAACTTTATTAGTAGCCCAAGTTTGTTCTTATTGTTTTAGCCTTTGAATATGGATAGCCAAGATACTACACTTGTCATGTCATCTCAAGCAACTAGCTCACGAAGACGACCGCGAGATGAAGAACCGCCTGCACCACGACGACGTCGAAGGATTCCGAGTAACAGATCGCTGGTGATTGTATTTGAGGTCGAGCCTGCCTACAATGGTCAGCCAGAAGGAGTGTTTGTAGGACAATTTCACAATGAAGACACAGAGGTTCATACTTGGTCAGAAGTTGAAGGCGTGGGCCACTACCGTTGGCTTCAAGGACCATTGAATCACTTGCCTCGTGAACAACAATTGGAGTTCATAGCAGAGGTTATGCGACAGATCTTCATTTTCTTGCATTGGTATTGACTGACGATAACATTGCTTCTCGGAGACCTCGAAGCTAAAGGAGGAGGTGATGTTAGGGACATAGTCCTTAGACCTTTCTAGAGACAAGTTTCTAGAACCTTCTAGAAAGAAGTCTCTAGAAACTTCCAGAAGATTCCTTGAATATTCTCTTAGAATATTCTTCAAAGATTCCCTAAAGATTCTTTGAAGATTCCCTAAAGATTCCCTTAGAAGGCTCTAGAAGATTCTTAGAATATTCTAGTAGATTCTAGGAAGTTACTTGAGATGCTTCCTAACTCTTGGATAGTTGCTCGAGAAGCTTCATAGTTCTTGGGAAGCTTCTTAATGCGCTTCCTTAGAACCATAGGCCAGTAGTATATATAGGAGTCGAGGTTGAAGAGTTCTTCAGTCTCGACAACACATCTCTTGGAGTTCTAGCTCACCTTTCTGGTGTTGTTCTTGTACTCATCTGTTTAATCTAGTTCTGCCACTTCTTCTTGAACTTCTTGTTAGATTTCAAGTCTGTATTTTGTGTCCGTGACAGTCAGACTTCTTAGAAAAGTCAATTCTTTGACTCAATGTTTGAGGATCAGATAAGTTGAGCATTAATTTTTTTATCTCATATTGTAATCCATAGAAAAATTGGTTAATGAGTGCAGCATCATCCCACTTGATATCAGTTGCAAGTTGTCAAAATTGTGAAACGTACATCGTTACTGATCAATTGCCTTGTAGTAAAATACGGATCTTATTGGTTGCAATACGAATTACATCATGTTCTTCATACATGGATTGAAACTCTACCTGAATAGCCTCTAGATTATCCAATATTGGATCTCGTCGTTCAAGAAAAGATGAAAACCATGATAATGCTGAACCTGAAAGAAGCGTACTAATGAATCTAACTTGCGATCTTAGAGTTGGATAACTTTGGGGTTGAAGTTCAATCACAAGTTGTATCTGATTGATAAATCTTCTAAACTTTGATCTAGTGCCATCAAACTTCTTGGATAGGATAATTCTTGGTTCTCTAATATTAGAAGGGCGATCCACCATAAGAGAAGGAACATGATTTGGTGCAGGTGTTGAAGCACCTCTGATCATTTCTATATCTTCACTTTTTACCAATCTTATTGCTTGTTCTGGTAGTAAATTGAGTTGATGCATCGCAAGCATTAACTCTTTCAATTGCTCTTGCATTTGTGCCATTGCATTCTTTATTTCAACAAGTTCTACCATGATAATACTTAGAAAAGAGAAAATATCTAATATCGCTCAAGACAAATAGAAAAGAGGACTTGAGAAAAAAGAAAATACTAAGGACATTATCAGTTTAGAAGAGGGTAATGCACAACTTCTAATATGCTTATGTCTTATAAAAAAAAAGGAATAATCCACTCTTAATCAAGATTAGACAAAGCTATGATATTGTAAGTGTACTCTTGTTAATCTGTCAAGGACAAGAATATGATGAAGAAAAATAAACGAGTGAGACTTCTCTCAAAGAAAGATGACAAAATAGAAATAACTTGATATATATATTAAGAAAGAAACTCGAATGGCTATTGCCAAAAAGCCAAGAAAACTAGAAACCCTTGAAACTAGACTGGAAGCAAAAAAGGAGTTGACAAGAGTGAAGAAGGCTTCACTCTTGTGTCTATATATACTATCTAACTAGGGACTACGTGGCAATGTTCTATAAGACTTCCAATATGTGTTTACTTTGTAGGACACATGCCTTGACTTACAAGGCAAGTTTTTCTACGTGTGGGCCACATAGTTAGCTTGGTCTTCAAGCTAACAACATGTGTGGCACATGGCCAATTTGTTGACCATGTTTCTAATCCAAAAAGTCAATTAAAGATACTTATAAAGTCAAAGTAGTATCTATGAAGCTTCTAGGAAGCTTCCATATCAAATACTATAGAATTAACTTACTTTTATGTACTTTTACTTACTTCTACCTATTTATATATGTAATAACTGGCTTACATGAGTATGTCCGTGACAATATGAGATTGAAAATCCTAGTAGTTTTCTTTTAAGCTTGGAAGAAAAATCAGTTAATAAAATTTATGAGTATGGAATCATAAGTATTCATGATTTATTATATGACATTGATTGAAGAATTTCTAGAGAAGAATTTGATAGTGAGAAGAGATGGAATGAAAGTAATGAGTCATTTGTCAATTTCATTCATGAGATATGATGTAAATTCTATTAATATATTTAAAATTATAGAATTTATAATATATTGTAATATGGTATTTAGAATTTGTATTTATAAACTATTAATTGATTAACATTAATATTTTATTTTTAGTTCTAAAGTATAATATGCATTATATTACAGGATATTATAAATACTAGAGGGATTTATTTTGTATCATATGGAAATTACTTAAAGTTTTATATTAGTACAAATATTAAATTATTACATATGTATTTATTAAATTTTATAAAATATAAAAGTCTAAAGTTGATAAGTTCATTTATAAAACAATCTATTCAACTAAAGTGATTGAGGATTCAATTTCTTGAAGAAGATTCTATGTTGATATTTGAAGATAATATGAAATTATTTCAAGACATCATGCAATATAAACTTATGATAAAATGGTTGTATTTGAATTAATTGGCTTTATATTTTGAGGTTATTTATTATAGATATATCTATTATGATGAATTTTAAAAATTTAAATTCGAAAAATTGTTCAAATCTTATAAATTTGGATATTATTAAAAAAATAAAAATAAGATTGAAAAGTATTAATTTAAAAAGATTTACAAGTTTGAAAGATGTTATTAGCAAGGTTGAAAATGTAGAAACATTAAAGTATTTAAATTTGAGATTTTGTACAAAAATTAAAAGCATAGGTAATAGTGTATATCATAATTTTTTTTTAATTGAGGTATATATAGGAGATTGCAAATGAAATAGAATTGGACTCTTTTTAAGATCTAAGAGCCTTTCAATCCATAGCAATATAAATCTTATCATGATATAGAATAACATAGACTAAAACAAAATTGAAGAGAATTAAAAAAAAATGGAATATTTTTGATAGAACAAAGTAAAAGAAAATAGAATAAATTTGAATAAAAATATGAAAAATCAAATTTTACTAAGAGAAAGGGATCAAAGCCATACCTAATCGAATATCCAAATGGCTTTGGCCAATTCTATTTATACTTTATTCAACTATCTTAAAACTTTTTAGAATGTTTTTAATAGTGGATCTTACTTAAATAATCATCTTAAGCCCTTTCTAAAATGTTCTAATGTAGATTCTATGTAATCCACTAATTTAACCATAGTTCTAGAAACTTTTAGAAACATGGCTCCAATTACTTATTTCTATATATCAACAATACAAATATCTTATTCCTATCCTATTATAATTAATTTTTCTTTACTAATACAAAACGTCTTCATTTTGCTCTCAATGGTATCTCCAAATTATTTCTTGATAGTGAGTGAGGTTTTGTGTATGTTTCCATATTGCATCATAGTTGAAATAACCTTTTCAGAGGACTTTATATTGCAATTGGAGATATCTATTGTAATAAAAAAGATAACAATCTTTCAAATTATTGTCCACTTCATACTCTTATTGATTATCAATCAAAATTGGTGGTCGTAGTGGTAATTGGTGTTGATTTGGAAAGCACTTTGGCTAAGTATGAAACTCCTTGAATTACAAAACATAGAAGACCAAATAGACTTGAATGTATCGCAAAAGCTCAAGATATTATATAATATAAAAAATTAATACAAAAATATAAAAAGATCAAAGCCGCTAAAGTATCAACTTATGGACTTAGGTTGATATAGCAAATAAAAATTTGGCATTAAAAAGTAATACATGGTCACCTTGCCAAAAAATCTTATGTTATTGATCGTTGTCCACATACTACTTTTGTTGATTTTATGCAATAAGAAGGTAGTATCCTATTTCTTTTAAGGCCATTGTAAGCCGTCATATAAACTCTTTTGTAATCAAGTTATTGGTGTCAATGAAACAATAGA
The DNA here is from genome assembly GCF_059467195.1 of Physcomitrium patens. NCBI lineage: Eukaryota > Viridiplantae > Streptophyta > Bryopsida > Funariales > Funariaceae > Physcomitrium > Physcomitrium patens. The sequence continues at coordinate 4,089,273 of NC_143428.1, read as the reverse complement.
AAATTGCCAGTATAATTGGATGCTCATCAATATTACAAAAGAATGGTAAATAATTGGTACTTGCTTATATATTATCATTATAAGCAAACTCTAAGGGTGCCAAATCTTCATCTCAATCATTATAATGAATTGCTACAAATATTTGTAGCATATCCCTGAAGGTTTGATTTACATGCTTTAGTTTTTTATTTATTTGAAGATAAAAGATTATAGACATAGTAAATCATGTATCCAATAGCTTGAACAAAGCTTGCTAAAAATTTCATGAAAAATATAGACCTTGATTTGAAATAATGAAATAAGGTAACTCATAGTAACAAAAGATAATATTGAAGAAGTTCCATGCAATTACTAGGACATCAATATCAAAATGTATCACAACAAAGTGAAGTTGCTTCAAGAGTCAAGCCTCAAAGATAGCAACCATAATGTGATTGTAAGGCATTTGTAGCAAACATGTAATGAGATCTATGGTCACCTACTTCTAACGTGTCATAGGTAGTAGAATTGGCTACAATAATTCAAGAAATATTATGTTGCATACTTTATTACGTTAGCATGACTTGTAAGAGTACACAAAAGCTTGAACATCTCAATCCAAATCTATCCAAATCTATGTCTTTGAGATCCATTCTAGAGTCTTTTTATACTTTAGATGTCTAAATATTGAAATATTATGTTCTTCTTGAAATATGCATATTTGAAGTATAGCATCATCAAGTATATAAATTTGCTTTTTGAAATAGAGCAAGCCATTACTAATATAGTAATTTTGATATTACATATTGTCTACGTTCAATCAATTAATAATCATATTAAAATAAGCATATCAATACGTAGCTTCTTCTCATTCCACTTTTTTGATTAGATTTAAAATATTACTACTAATAGTAGAATTTTTTACCTTGTCTTTGAATTTAGACTTCAAATCTGGTCTGTATAATAAGGTATCTAACAAGTTATATTTTTGCCTTTGCTTGTAATTAAACTAAATGTCAAAGAACTAAAATTTTTCTTTTCAATGATGATACTATAATTTCATAATTCTAATTTCAAAATGTATAGTAGGGGCCAATGGTCAATCCAAACAATCATTGGCTTTTTCAATAGATAGTATCACCATATCTTTGTAGCATATATAATTGTTAGTTGCTCTCAATCACATACAGAGTAATTTTATTCTATCCTTTTGAGCTTGTGTGATTAATATATTATAGGTTGAAGGTTCCTATCAAAGTTGTATTGAAAGCCCGTGCCAATAGCAAAGTTAAAAGCATCAATGTTAAGTGTATAGGAAAGGTTGGGATCATATGATTGTAATATTGAAGCAATAATGAGTCTGTCCTTCAACTTAACAAAGACTCTTTTTTGCTCCAATTTCCATTCAAATAGAGCATCCTTCTCCAATAGATTTGTTAGTGACATAATAATGTATATAAATTGCCAAACAAAATAATAATGATATCAAGCAAGGCCTATGAATGAGCAAACTTCAAAAGCATCTTTGGAAATTGGCCAATCTTCTATCACTTTTATCTTATCCTACTCCATGTGCATGGCTTTGGAGGATACAACATGCTCCAAAAAGGTGACTTCCAACTTCTAGAGTTCATTCTTTGATTGCTTGCAATAGAAGTGACTATCTTATAGTCAACACAATACTTTTTGTAGATATTGTTCATGCTCTTCAAGAATTTTATTATAGACTAAGATATCATTGATGAATACAATTAAATACTTATTCAAAAGATTTTAAAATAATCTATTTATATAATTTATGAAGGAGTCCATAGCATTGGTGAGGCCAAAAGATAAAACAAGCCATTCAAAACGTCCATGGCATATATAAAATATTGTCTTTTCTATATCCTTTTTATAATAGGGATTTGCCAATAGCCACTCCAAAGGTCCAATTTACTAAAGATAATTATACTTTGAAGTTAGTAAAGAAGATCATTCATGTGTAGAAGTGGACATATATTTTTGACAATCTTCTTATTTAAGCCTCAATAGTCAATGCAAAGTCAAAATCCACCATATTTTTTGGATACAAAGAATATATGTACTACCTATAGTGACGTGTTTTTTTGAATGAGACCATTGATTAAGAGTTCATCCAATATTTTTTGTAAGTCTTCAAGTTCATTTCATATTAGATAATAAATTGACTAACTTTTTAATTTACTCCAAGCAATAATTTTATTTGAAAGTTGGCACTCCATTTGATAAGTCAATAGAAAAGACATCCAAATATTCATGTATGAGCTACTTTGTCCATTCTACTCTTTTGATTGTCTTTTCTACTACTGAAGCAAGATTTGAAACCATCATATATATCAATTGCTTATATTATATTTGCTTCTTCTTAAAGATTATCCCTACAAGTAAGCCTTTAATCACAGATTATTTTTCTACCTTAGTTGATACAAAGGTATGAAGAATTACCTTGTGTCTACTATCTTAGAATCATCATTGCTAGCCAATCAACTTGCTTATTTTTTACCTCTAGCCATGACATACTAAGGATAATATTGTCATAATATAATACAACTAATGAATGAAAGAGAGAAGAAAATATTATACTATAAAAGATCTTATTTTAAAAATTATAAAAAATTATCTTATAATAAAGATAATACTAAAAAAATAATAAAACTAAAAAATATTACTACTACTTTTTTACAAAATAGGCTTCTATTTAGTTTGTAGGACCATAAATAAAACAAAACAGAGTAGATTGGAAAATAAAATGATATAGGCATATATAAAAGGAAGTTAAAAGTAGATTTAAGCAAAATTTACCTCAAGAAGCTAAGGATTGATACCTTAAGAGGACTAGTTGTCAACTTGGGTCGAAATCAAATCCCAAGACACAAAATTGTATACCTATGGTGACTCTGGATTTCTTTGATAGATTGGAGAGTAAGTTTTGAGAGCAAAATAGATAGGATTTTTTATAAGCATTGGTTTTTTGTGATCTGGATTTATATTAACTTTATAAAGCTTTACAAAGTTAAGATTGTTTTGGATGACTTGGATTTTTGTGAAATAAAATAGGATTGATGTTTTGGACAATTTTGAGAATTTTGCAGCAAACATGCAAATATGATTTTATAGATCAATGGATATAATTGTACTTAATGTGTAATGTGAATTCAAGGCCAATCAAATTTTAGATCAAATTATGAAAGATTTTGTGGATTGAGGTCTCAAAAAATGGAGTTTGATGATTAATAAATATTTTTAAGTTCTTTAGCAATTTATCAATTAGATTAAAGTGAATTATTTTTGTGTAGAGATTAAACTTGATTTTTAATAGTTTTAGTGAATTATAGAAGAAATTCAATAGTTCAATAAATTAATATTGGCATTGAAATTTCAACATTCATATTAAAATAAGAAACTAGTCAATACTTGAGTAGATTTTAAGATTTTTCTTTTGATAAGTACAATAATTTTCAAAATCATTGTATTAATTTTGAATTAAGAGATTGAGATGTATATAAAATTTTAAGTAAGATCAATAATTTAATTAATAGAGATTAGAATTCTAGTTTGCCTTAAAATTAGGTTGAATTTATTTAAGACTTAGGATTTGTCTAAGATTTGATTTAGGATTTAGAATTTATTTAAATTTTTTTTTTAAGATTTAGGATTTATTTAAGATTTGGTTTAAAATTTAGAATTTTTCTAAGATTTGATTTAGGATTTAAGATTTATCTAAGGTTTAATTTAAGATTTAATATTTATCTAGGATTTGATTTAGGATTTAGGATTTTTTTAGGATTTAGGATTTAAGATTTATATAAGATTTGGTTTAAGATTTAGAGTTTGTTTAAGACTTATGATTAAGAATTTGTTGTGGATTTGATTTAAGATTTAGGATTTATTTAGGACTTAAGATTTATCTAAGATTTGATTTAGAATTTAGAGTTTAGAAATTAGTTAGGATTTGATCTAAGATTTAGTTAAATTTTATTAAGATTTTATTTATGATTAAAATAAAATTTGGTTAGAATTTATTTAAGATTTTTTTAATATTTTTTAAAGATTTTTTATGTTTATTTTGTAATTTATTTAAGATATCTTTTGGATTTGATTAAAGCTTGATTAGCATTATTAATGTTGAATTGGAGTTTATTAAAGATTATATTAGAATTTTTTGAATCTTATTACGATTTCCTTTCTACCTTCCATAATCAAATGCATGGTATATTCTCAAGTAAGACTTCATGTAATATGACTACGTTATATCTAAGATTTGTTATTCTAAACTTCTTTCTTAAGACATAGGTATCTCTCAACCTCAAGGTTTCTTCTTCACATATTTGATTCAATACATCCTCTTGGTCATTTGCTAGGTATATACTTTTTCTTTTCATCACCTTGATTTTAATCCCAAGTTGATTAGCAATCCTAGTTGAGATGGAATTTTTTGTAGAACTGCAATCCATAAATATTTATGGATCTTTTAATTCTACCTCTTCCTAGATCATAGGTTTCAATTCTCATACAAACTGATCATTCATCTCTACGTCTGAAACATTATCAATTTACAGACATAAAGACTTAAATTGGAAGACATAATCTTATACTGACTTAGATTGTTTAAGGTTAGCCAACTAATTGTATGCTATCTTTTCTAGATTGATGGGCCGAAATTCACTCCTGAGCTTAGTTTCAAACTCCTCCCAATCACAAAATCAACCTTGAACTCTATAGCATTGAACTCAATATTACCACTAAATGGCTACCCCATCTCTCAAATAATTAGTTGCATATATAATTCCTTCAATGGTATTTGCTCCAAATAATTAAAAGTATTTTTGCATGTTGAAGAACCATTGGCATATTATCAAGGATATAAATTAAAAGTTGATGCATAAATCAATGCAATCCATTTCAAAGAAAAAGTGACAAAATAGAAATAAGAAAGTGTATATTAAAAAGAAATTACAATGGCTTATTGCCTAAAGACAAGAAAACTTGAGACACTTGAAACTAAATTAGAAGTAAAAAAAGAGTTGACAAGAATGAAGAGGGCTTTACTCTTGCCTTTATATATACTATTTAACTAGGAGCTATGTGGTGATGTTTTATAGGACCTCTAATATGTATTGACTTCACAAGACACATGCATTAGCTTAAAAGACAAGTTTTTTATGCATAGGCCTTATAATTAGCTTGTTCTTCGAGCTATCAATATGTATGGCACATAGTTAACTTATTGACCAAGTTTCTAATCTAAAAGTCAACAATAAACACCTATAAAATCAAAGTAGTATCTATAAAGCTTCTAAAAAGCTTCTTTAAAAGATATTATAGGATTACTTATTTTTACCTACTTCTATTTACTACTATCTATTTATATAGGTAATTACTAGTTTTTATGTGTATGTCCATGACCTTACATTCCCTTCTAGGAACGAGTTCTTGTTAGGGATATGAATCTCAAAAAAAGAGAATCCTCAATATACTCTTGTGTCATTGAAGAGAACTTAAAAGTCACTCAAAAGATAATATAATATTAACTAGAATAGATATTGCTAAAAATAAGAAGATTAGAAAGTCTTGAAATAAGACTAAAGACCATAACAAAGTTGACAAGAATGAATAAGGCTTCACTCTTGCCCCCATGTATACTCTTAACTAGTAGCTACATAGCAATGTCCTATAGGACCTCCAAAACATGTTAACTTTGTTAGTTATATGTCTTAACTGGCAAAAAAAATTATCTATGTATGCACCACATGGTTAGTTTCTTCCACAAGCTAATATACAAAGTTAACTTGTTCCAGAAGCTACTAACACGTGGTTAACTTATTAATCAAGTTTCAACATACAAACACATCTAAAATCAAAATCGCATCTATGAAGCTTCTAAGAAGTTTTTCTAGAAGACTTTATGAAATTAATCTATATTTATTTATTTCTATCTAATCATATAAATAACTATTGAGATAAATGTATATGTTTGTTACATTATCCGCCCTTCTAGGAACGAGTTTCATGAGGAGCAATCATTATCTTTCATGGATATTTGTAATTCTTGATCTTGATTTTGATAGATGTCATCGATGAAAGGCTTCAACCTTCTTTATTGTATTTGTAAGATTCTTTGGTGGCTCCCATATTCACTCATCTAATATCATATCTATGTCAATGAAGAAGATATTTGAACTTATTTCAGTGCTGCATTGAATCTAACATTTCTTCTACCTTGAGCTCTTGATTATTATCCATTTCTATAAGAAGAGGTAGCATTTATCTTCTTTTCAAGATATTCACTATTTTATACAACTCAAAGAACATGTGAAATATAGGGTGGATCTTTATATACTTTGATAGATGTAATCGATAAGTAATAGGATTGATTTTTTCATAAATAAGAAAACGTCTCAGCCTACGATAGTCTAATTTATCACAAAGACAAGTAGACTTGATATTGCGACAAAGTAACCATACCTTGTCACCTATATTATATTGTGGTTGCTTCTTGCAATAGGCATCTGTGTTGATCTTTTGTCATTCTTGAGCTTCTTTTAATTGTATCTTTATTTTTGTATGTAGCTTTGATAAAGGATTTATTAAATCTTCCACCACCAAATTATCAACTTTTAAAAAGTCAAAAATACCAAGTCATAGATGATAACCATAATTGGCAAAAAAAGGTGTTTATTGAATAGAAGAATGTACTGAATTATAGTATGCAAACTTTGCCATTGGCAAAAGAGTTGTCCAATTATCTTGATAATAGTTGATAATACAACTCAAATAATGCTCCAAAACTTAATTCACCCATTTCATTTGCCCATCAGTTTGAGGATGAAAAGCCGAAGAGAGTTTTATATCTATCTTTAAGATCTTGAATAGGATTCTCTAAAATCTTGATACAAATTGAATCTCCTTATCTAAGATAATATCCTTTGACAATCTATGATAGTAAAAGATATTGTCAATGAAAAACTTAGCTATTTCTTTACTTGAAATAGATTTTGTATATAGTATAAAATATGGTATATCAATTTGATGAAGTGTCCTATAATTACAAATATAAAATCATATGAACTTGAGAATAGAAGATCCATGATAACATCCATAAAAACGGAAGACTATGGTTGTTCTAGAATTAGTAACAGTTGAAAAAGTCTATAAGGTTGATGGCAAAGAATTTTGGATCTTGAACAATTATTGCATGATTGTACAAAGTCTTTAACTATCTTTCAAATTTGAAACCACCAAAAATCTCTTGATATTAATTCTAGAATCTTATTGTATCCAAAATATCTTGTTGTTGAAAAGTCATGATGTTGTCATACTGTAAATGCTTACAATATGTAAAAATTATTTAAAACATATTATTTGTTGATAAATCTAAATGTATGTTAAAATGACTAGTAGATTAAATTAAAAGGAGTTGGTATAAAAAATTTTACTTTATTTCTTTACTTCTTTTGATTTTGACATTACAATATATATATATATATATATATATATATATATATAGGACCTAAATGTTTAGTAGGAAGCCTTGGGAGAAGGTGGAAATCTAAGGATGAAAATCTAAACTAGTAGGAGGCTAATTGAGAGGGATGAAAGCAAGGCATGGTCGGATGAAGGCAAGGAATGGGGAACTTCATCCCTATTAGTTGAATACCATGCCCACGACCTTAAGAAGGGTTTCGGCGACTTCAAAGGAGGCATTCAAAGATTACAAACTAGAGTTGTAAATTTTAGGATTTGGGATACAATTTGTGTGCAAAAATTAGAGGATTTGGAATTAGAATGAAGAAGTTATAGCCGTTTGAAGTTAAGGTGTTTATTTAAGACATACTATTACTCTTTTGAGGGTACGAAGAGTTTTATAGTAGCTTTTGAAGATCAAAAGGTGCGACTAGAACAGTGATTTCAAGGCCTACATCTTTCATGAAAGAATTATTGCTTTTGGAGTTCATATGAAGGAATTGTAAGGAGTTGAAGGCGGCGCTTCTAAATCAAAAGCAGTAAGTAAGCGGGTTTGTTTGTAATAATGGTTGGAGCCATAACTTGAGTTTTCGAACGAATTTTTGGCTCAAACTTTTTGAAGAATGTAAAATTTTGTGTTAAGAAGCTATACATATAAATTTCGTGGCATTTGATCTTATATTTTGTGAGATATGAAGAAAATTGCATGCAAATATATAAAGATAAGGGTTTGAAGCGACTATTAGGATTTTGAAGATATCTCAAGATTTGCAACGAATTTGCGGTTGAAAATTGTTGTAGAAGTTAATAAAAATACATCAGTACCTCATATAAAATTTAAGTTTTTTTGGACGGTCGGATTAGGAGATATGAGGTGTGTAAGTTTGGAAAAATCTCCACATAAGAATAAACAATGTTTTAGAAGATTTTATCATATTTTGGAAGTTGTGGATTACTTGAGGATTGTGTATTTGGTGTAATTTCTCAAAAAAAAAAAATTATATATAAACTTAGGGCTTCCCTTATTTTCAAGCTTGATTGAATAATTAGTGACAGCTAGAAACCCAACGTTTTCTTGAGGCAAACTCTCTCTACCTCGACAACGTGCTTGAAGAATACATAAATGTGCTTCTCCTTCTAGAATATATAGATGTCCTTCGAAACAGATAAGGTTGTTCTTGAATTCAAAATTTGAAATATTATGAGAATTAGAAGAAAGTTTTTTGATATCATGAATAAGAGGATCAAAGGACATACTTGATTGAATTTGTTTGACAAAGGTCAAAATAATAGTCAATGTTGATTTCATTGCTCGAAGATGAAAATACTTTGGCTTCAAGAAGATTATTTTTTGTTGATCAAAAGATATGTCTCTTTCTTTTGGTATAAGTTTAGACTGTCTAAAAAGAGCAACTAATAAACCTTGTTATTTTTCAGGTCAATATGTGATCTAAAAATTGAATCTTGATAATGACATACTCTAACAAGCTTGGTGATAATTCAAAATATAAGTCGACATGAAATACTCAAGGTTGTTATGATTTATATATACTATAATTGGACTTAAAGTGCTTTGTAGATAATGATGCTATTTTTGAAATGAATCTATAATTACAAGAAGTTCTTTATTATGAATCTCAAAGTTAATCTTTGTCGCTGAAAATTTCTTCAAATAAAAAGCTACTAGATGGAATTTGTCATTTGTTCCCATTTGTAACAATATTGCACTCAATGCAAAGTCTGATGCATCTATTTTTATAAAAATGTCTTAAAAAAATTGATGCAATACAAAGTTGGTATAAAAATAAACTTCTTCTTTAAAACATCAAATGATGCTTCTACTTCTTTATTCAACTCAAGTTTATTTTTACAAGTCAAAAGTGTAAATAGAGTTGCAACTTGAAAAAAAATTCTTGATAAAGATTTTGTAGTAATTAGCAAAGCTCAAAAAGCATTGCACATCCCATATTATTTTTGAAATCTTTCAATCTATGATAGTTTGGACCTTCTTAGGATCCATCATAAGACCTTCATTACAAATGATGTATGCTAAAAAATCAACTAGAATAGTGTAGAGTATACACTTTTTTATCTTAGCATATAATCTTCTATATCTAAGTTTCTGTAATACATAACAAACATGAAATTCATGTTCTTCTATATTTTTAGAATAGATTAGAATGTCATCTAAATAGCAAATGACAAAATCATCTAAAAACTCACAAAAAACATCATTCATTAGATCTTAAAAATCAACAGGTGCATTCTTAAGTCCAAAAGACATGATATTATATTCAAAATGTCCATACTTAGTTCAAAAAGTAGTCTTTTATTCATCTCTTTCTTTGATATGAACTCAGTTGTATGCTCTTTATAGATCTATTTTTGTATAGATCTTTACTTAATTCAGTTGATCAAGAAGTCTTGAAATCAAAGATAAAAGATACCTATTTTGATGGTGATCTTATTGAGTCCTTGACAATCTACATACATCTGCAAGGATCCATTTTTTTTCTTCACATATAAGATAGGACCTCCGACTGACGATTTAGAATACCGTATGAAGTTTTTTGTCAAGTTTTCATCAATGTACTCCTTTAATACAACCAACTCATTTTGCGATAAGCTATAAATTGGTTTGAATAGTGGTTGAGCTTCTTCTTTTATATCAATTAAACAATTATAAGATTGATACTTTGAAAAAATATCTACATTCTTTTTTTCAAAAATATCTTTGAATTCTTGATATTCGTTAGTAATATCACCTGATATTTTTCCACCATTAGAAATAGACATTGTATGTATAGCAAAAGATGATCTTTCTTTTGCAGCATGCATAAAAGCTCTCACAGTGATTAGTAAAGGTTTGGATGTATTAGACTTATGTACTTCTACTTCACTAAGTCGATCTTGGATTATACTACCAGAAAAATTAAGATTATGAGAAATTCAAATTATTTGAGGATTATATTTTTCTAGCCACAATAATCCTAAAATAATCAGATGGAAGGAAGATCTTATTATATTAGGTACTACTATGCTCTTATAATCTTTAATTGCTACATCTAAAAGAATAGTCTCATTGGTAATATTTCCATAAGACAACAAATGACCATCTATGACTTCTGCATGTATAGATTTAGTTTTCTTGACTAAAGGTATTTTTTGATTTTTGACAAAATCTTTGTCTATAAAATAAGCGGAGGCTCTTAAATCTAGTAAGGCTAAGAATTTGTGATTTTTAGGTCTTAAATATATATCTATTTTAAAACAAGATGAGAGATCTGAGGAAAGAATATGACCTTTACTAGATATTGCACATGATTCTAGCTGCTTAATTCCTATTGTAGCTAGAGAAACTCATTTTTTGACACATTATCTTCTTTGATAATTAAGCTCTTCATTTTGTAATTGTGTTGCTTCTTTAGACAATCTTGAATAGTGTGTTTAGCTTCTCTACAATATAAACACAAACCCTTTTGGCAACATCAAATCTTTTTCTATTCCGTGAGAGATTTAAAATATATCATATCAATTTGTATTGGTTTTGGCCTCCATGAATACATTTTAGAATACTTAAGAGCCATTGCCATTATTTGACTTATTCCTCTTAAGCCAAATCTTTGTTCTTGATGCCTTTCAAATAATCAATTGTCGCATATAATGGCTTAAATAATAAATTATTCTAAAGATTTTACTTTAGAATTTATTAATAATAAATCTTTGATGCTATCCTTCAACCCATATTAAAATTGATTGATGAGTGTTTTGTCATTACAGTCCTCATCACAAGTAAGGTTTTAGAATTCAATAGCATATGTGGTGGCTGATAGTGATCCTTGTCATAAAAATAAGAGTTTGATTTTTGCTACTTGTTCTCAATTACTTTCTCTAAATGTGGTCGTAAATACTTCTAGGAATGAATTCAAATTATAAAAAAATCATGAATCATTTTTCATTAAAAGTACAAATCAAGAGAGAGCAATTTTTGATAAAAATGCGTGTATGAATCCAACTTGAATAAATCCATTAGGATATTGGAAAAAGTGGAACCATAGATAGATCTTGATTTGTTGTAAAAATCTTTAAAATTTTGATCTTGTTCCATCAAATTTCTCAAGCATATTAATCCTTATCCATGTCATACGTGTAGAAGCAAAATTCTTTGGATTTGGTTATGAGATTAATGTATTTGCTTCCTTCAATTGCATAACTTCTTGCCATAGACTCTGAACTTCTTCCATAGGTATAGGCATAATACGTCCATAATTCACATTAAAAATACATGAGAATCCTACTCTAAGAGTATTGACAAGCTTATGAAGATCTGCAGTAGTTGCAAATCTATTCTCACTTCCACTAGGTGTAGCGTCCATGATCTTTTCTTTCATAGATAACTCAAAAAAATCCAAAAAGTTAAATTAGAGGAGGGTAATCTACAACCTCTAATAAAAATTATCATAAAGAGAAGTAATCTACTCTCTTTAAAGAAAGATTGGTGTTAGAAAATAAGATTTTTTTTGTTTAAAAAGTCAGTAGTCCACAACCTTCACAACACAATAATAAAAGTGGACGTAATCTATTCACTTCTAAAATAAGATAAAAATAGTATATTAGTATTATTGTCAAATTATTAGGCACATAAATCTGAAAGAAAGAGAATCCTCAATATATTCTTGTGTCACTAAAGAGAACTTAAAAGTCACTCAAAAGGTAATATAATATTAATTAGAATGGCTATTGCCAAAAACAAGAAGATTAGAAAGTCTTGAAATAAGACTAAAAACTAGAGCAGCATTGACAAAAGTGAAGAAGGCTTTATTCTTGTTCCCATATATATTCTTAACTAAGAGCTATGTGGCAATGTACTATAGAATCTTCAAAACATGTTGACTTTCCTAGTTACATATCTTAACTTGCAAGATAAGTTATCTATGTATGCGTCAAATAGTTAGCTTGTTCTATAAGTTACTATATAGAATTAATTTGTTCTATAAGCTACCAATATGTGGTTAACTTGTTGGCCAAGTTTCCAATCTACAAACATATTTAAAGTCAAAATCACATCTATAAAGCTTCTAGGAAGCTTTTCTAAAAGACTTTATGAAATTAATCTATATTTACCTACTTCTACCTAATCATATAAGTAACTATTGAGATAACTATATATGTCCTTGACAGTTCCACGAGGAGTGGTCATCATATGTTGAAAAAATCTATGATGCCATAAATTATATTCACCACATACTCTGATCTTTATTCTCTTTGAAGATGATTGATAGGACCTTTCAACTATCGATAGTGTCCCATATTAGGACAAAAAGACCATCCTATTATTTGGTCATTGTTGAGGCCTTCATGACTTCCTTCAAATAAAACATTTGGAATACCATCAGGAGTTGTTTTTACCTATAAGAAAATTACCAAACATTGGGAGTCTCTTCCAAGGTCGTGATATCAAATGCATTGTGTCTTGCCATTTATTTGAGAGAGAACATGTCATTCTTGAGGATCTTCATCTCGATTGCATCATCTTGAGGGTTATAACAATGTAATGTCTCGTTCAACAAGTCAACGAATGAAAGCTCTTCAGTTGAATCCACTAGTTGTTGGTTCTCTATCTCTTTAGTGTTACAAATAAAAAGAAGCTACAAACAAGGATTGAAAGTAGAATGTTATCTTGCCTAGATCTTTTTTTTTTATATAGAGAAGGTTTTTATTTTGATTTTGATGGATGTCATCGATGAAAAGCCTCTACCTTCTATGCTGCATTTATAAGTTTCTTTGTTGGCTCCCATGTGTATTTACTAATATTATATCCATATCAATGAATAAGATATTCTAACTTATTTTGGCACTACTTTGAATCTAATACTTCTTTTACTTCAAATTCTTTATTATTGTCTACTTCTATAAAAAGAGGTGGCACTTGTCTTCTTCTAGGTATGTCCATTATCTTGTATGATTCAAGAAGAGACGTGTGGAATATTGAAAGGATTTTAATTGACTCTAATAGATGTAAACGATATGCAACTAGATTGATTTGTACAAAAATAAGAAATGGTCCAAGTCTATAATAGTCCAACTTGTCTCAAAGATGAGTAGTCTTGATATTGCAAAAAAGTAATCATACCTTGTCACGTACGTTAAATGGTAGTTGTTCCTTTTGATAGACATTCACATTGATCTTTTGTTGTTCTTAAGCTTCTTTTAACTGCGCCTTCATTGTTACATATAGCTCTAACAAAAGATTTGTCAAATCTTCCCTCGTAGGATTATTAGCTTCTAAAAAGTCAAAAATATCAAATTATGGATGATAACCATGATTAGCAAAGAAAGGTGTTTGTTTTGTAGAAGAATGTATCAAGTTATTATAAGCAAACTCTGCCAATGGCAAAAGAATTGTCCAATCATCTTATTGGTAATTGATGGTACATCTTAAATATTGCTCCAAAACTTGATTAACATGCTCTATTTTTCCATTATTTTGAGGATGGAATGCCAAAGATAATTTTATATCTACTTTTAGAATCTTAAAAAGAATTTGCCAAAATCTTGATATAAACTAAGTTTCTTATCTAATATGATATCCTTGGGTAATCCATGATAGCGATTGATGTTGTCAAGAAAGAATTTAGTTGTTTCTTCACATGTGATAGATTTTGTATATAGTACAATACATGCCATTTTGATAAATTGATCTACTATCATGAATATAGAATCATAAGAATTTGAGATTGAAAGATCTGTGATAAAATCCATAGAAACAAAAGACTATGATTTTTCTGGAATGAGTAATGATTGAAGAAGTCCATAAGGTCAATAACAGGGAGTTTTTGATCTTGAATAAACTTCACATGATTGAACAAAGTCTTTTACATCTTTTCATATTTTTCGCCATCAAAAATCTTTAGATATAAACTCCAAAGTCTTATTGTATCCAAAATGCCTTGATGCTAGAAAGTCATGACATGCTTGAAGAACACGTAATTATGTTTCTTCTTTTGAAACATATAATCAACCTTAAAAATAGAGTTAGTTGTTTTTGACTCAAACTTAGAAATATCTTAAGATTTAAAAGAAAGATTCTTCATATTAACAACAAGAGGATCAAAAGATATACTTGATTGGATTTGTTTCAAAAGAATTGAATCAACAGTTAATGTTGATTTCATTACTCAATGATGAAAATGCTCTTGTTTCAAGAGAATTGTTCTTGATTGATCAAAAGATATATCTCTTTCTTTTGGTGCAAGATAAGAATATCTAGAAAGGGTGTCTAACAAACCTTGTTGTTTTTCATTTTGATACATGATCTTAAAATCAAATCTTGATAAAGACATGCTTCAATTGGCTTGGCAAAAATTCAAAATACATGTTGATATGAAGTACTCGAGATTCTTATAGTTTTTATAAATGATGACTACATTAGGAGCGCCTTCTAGATGATGACACTATTCTTGAAATGAATCTATGATTGCAAGAAGCTTTTTGTTATGGTTTTCATAGTTATTCTTAGCTGCTGAAATTTTTTTGGAATAAAAAGCTACTAAATAAAGTTTATCATCTATTTCTATTTATACTAATATATCATCTAAAGCAAAGTTTGATATATCTATTTTTATAAAATAATGCCTTAAAAAAATTGACGCAATATAAGTTAGGTGTAAAAATAAAAGTTGACTTGAAAGCTTCAAAAGATGCTTCACCCTCTCTATTCCACTCAAGTTTGTCTTTATAAGTGAAACGTATAAGTGAGGTTGCAATTCAAGAAAAGTCTTCGATAAAGATCTAATAATAGTTGACAAAGCTCAAAAAATATTAAACATCTCTAATCATTTTTGGAATCTTTCAATCTATAATAGTTTGAACTTTCTTAGAATCCACCACAAATCTATTATTTGAAATGATATATCATAAGAAGTCAACTTGAGTAGTGTGGAATATACACTTTTTTATCTTGGAATAGAATCTTATATTTCTTAATTTTTGTGATACACAACGAACATGAAGTTTATGTTCATCTATATTCTTAAAATAGATCAAGATATCATTCAGATAATAAACTATAAAATTGACTAAAAACTCTTAAAAAATATCATTCATTAGATGTTGAAAAGTTTTCGATATATTTGTAAGTCCTAAAGGCATGACATTGTATTCAAAATATTTCTATCTCATTTGAAACATAGTCT
Organism: Physcomitrium patens; assembly: GCF_059467195.1. NCBI lineage: Eukaryota > Viridiplantae > Streptophyta > Bryopsida > Funariales > Funariaceae > Physcomitrium > Physcomitrium patens. The sequence goes on along the minus strand of NC_143428.1, from coordinate 4,073,614 downwards.
TTCATTCATCTCTTTCTTTAATACATATTAGATTATACACTCTTTATAGATCTATTTTTGTATAGGTCTTAGCTTGATTGAATTAATCGAGAAGTCTAGATTTCAAATGTAGAAAGTACCTATTTTTGATGGTGATTTTTTTGAGTCCTCAATAATCAACACACATCCGCTGTCATAATACATGAAGTCTTGCTTGAGAATGCTCCAAGCACCTAGTTGTGGAAGGTAGAATGGAAATTCCAACAAAAAAATCCTAACTTTAATAGAATATTAACTAAACTCTAATTAAATCATACCAATGCTAAGCAAGCTTCAATAAAATTCAAAGAAACCTCAAAGGAATTACAAAGAAATAATAAAAAATCTTAAAAAAATATTAAAATGATTACAAATATATCTCAAATATATTTCAATTCACTCTTAATTTAATCCTAGTTAAAATCCTATTGAACTTCATTAAAACTTTAGGCCAAAAAATAACTAAATCTTAAATCCTAAACAAATCCTAAAGCAAATCTTAATCAAATCCTAAATCAAACCCTAGAAATTCCTACAATAGATTTAAACCTCAATTATTAATAAATGAACTGTTGATCTTAAGTCAAAATTTGCATGTTTTTTAATAATTAAATTAAAAACAAATACAAATTTTTTTGAAAAGAATCGAAATTACCAAATAGACGATAGCTTCAAAAACGTACTCGGGTTTTGGCCGACCTCTTTCTCGAACCTTGATGTTAATCTCTTAGAGCCAATATCTCTTCTTTTCATTGTTTGATTGATCTCAAAATCTGCATACACATAGAAAAACAAGTCTATTATCCTCTTATATAAATTTTACTCCAATCCAATGAGTAGAATGCAAGAAATTTTAAAAGCCATTACTAGACCTAAATTTCTACTTTCAAAGACCTTGATCCATTTAAACCTCAATAATCCTCAATTCAATTATTAGATCGAGCTAAGATTTATAAAACATATTAAAAACAACTATGGCCATTAATCCACAAAATTTCACCTATAGATCTATTACAAAACTCTTGAAATCACTAAAAACGTTAATCCTATTTTATTTCATAAAATCTAAGTTATCTAAAAATAAACTTGACTTTGTAAAGCTCTTACAAAGTAATTACAAATCCAAATTGCCCAAAACCAATGCTCATAGAAATCCTATCTAATTTGCTATCAAATCCTACTCTTTGATCTACAAAAGAATCTCCGAGTTGCCATAGGTGCTCGGTTTTGTGCCTCAAGGTCTGATTTCAACCCAGGTTGATAACTAGCCCTCCTCGAGTATCAATACCTGATTTTTTTAGGTAATTTTTACTAAAATTAACTCTTAACCTCTTCCTAAAGATACTTATATCAGTTATTTTTTCAATCTATCTTATTTTGTCTTATTTATGGCTCTATAAAATAAATAGAAGTCACTTTTATAAAAAAGCAGTACTACTACTAAAATTTTTACTACCTTCCTATCTTTTATCCATATTTTTTTACTTTATCTTTTAACTTGGCTCTTTTATAATAAGATCCATATTATCATCTTTTACCATATAGTCATGTTACAATACGAAACCGCAATGATCAATCTTTCTTCTTTATAAATAAGATTGGAGCTCCTATTGGTGATTTTGAATGGCAAATAAAATTCTTGGCCAGATTCTCTTCAATACATTCGTTAAATTCAGCTAATTTATTTTATAATAAACTATATATTGGTCCAAATGGCCATTATGCTCTTTCTTAAAGATCAATTGAGTAGTCATAAGAACAATGTTCTGAAAGAATATCCGCATTCTTTTTCTCAAATATATCTTGAAATTCTTGATATTGGCTTAGAATACCACTTGAAATCTTTGCATCATTAGAAATAGGTATGGTGTAAATAATACAAGATGATTCTTTTTTTGTATCATGTAAAAAAGCTCTTGCATCTATAAATATATGTTTTATTATGCTATACTTATGACTTTCTACTAGATTAATTTCACTCTTAGTTATACTTTTAAAAAAGTCAAGAATACAAGAAATTTAATCTATATAAAGATTATACTTTTTTAACTATAATAAATCTAAAATAATTAGATTAAAAGTGATCTAATTATATTAAAGATTAAGCAACTACTATGATTATTTATTGCTACATCTATAAGAAGTGTTTTATGAGTAACATCTCCAAAAGATAATAAACGACCATCTATGACTTTTACATGAATAGTTTAGTTTTTTGTACTAATGATATTTTATGACTTTTAATAAATTTTATGTCTAAAAAATAAGCTGAGGCTCTTGAATCTATCAAGGTAGAGGCTTTATAATTATTAGATCTTAAATGTACAACTATTATAAAATAAATTGCTCGACTTAATATTTGAGCATCAATTTCTTTACTTCATATTGTAATCCACAGAAAAATTGACTAATAAGTGTAGTATCATCTCACTTGATATCATTTGCAAGTTATCAAAATTATGAAGTATATAATATTACAGATTAATTACTTATTACAAAATATAGCTCTTATTGGTCACAACATGAATTGCACCATGTTTTCTATACATGGATCAAAATTTTGCCAAAAATATCTCTAGATTATTTAATATTAGATCTCATCATTCAAAAAAAGATGAAAATCATGATAGTACTGAATTTGAAAGAAGTGTACCAATGAATCTAACTTGTCATTTTGGAATTGAATAGCTTTGAGGTTGAAGTTCAATCACAAGTTGTACTTGATTGATAAATCTTCAAAATTCTAATCTTGTACCATCAAACTTCTCAAGTATGGCAACTCTTGGTTCTCTAATACTTGAAGGATGTTTCATCATGGATGGAGGGACATGATTTGGTACAAATATTGAAGCAACTCTAATCATCTCTATATCTCCACTTCTTATCATTCTTGTTGATCCTTATAGTAGTAAGCTAAGTTAATGCATTGCAAGCATCAACTCTCTCAATTGCTCTTATATTTGTGCCATTGCACTCTTCATTTTAATAAACTTTGCCATAATACCTTGTGATTGAACTTCAACCTTAAAACTATCTAATACTCAGAAAAATATCTAATATTATTGAAGACAAGTAGAAAAAAAGACTTAAGGACAAAGAAAATACTAAAAACAATATCAATTTAAAAAAAGATAATCCACAACTTCTAATAGGCTTATGTCTTATTATGAGAAAGAGGTAATCCACTTTTAATTAAAACAAGATAAAATTCTGATATTATAAAAGTATTTTTATCAATCTGTCAAGGATATGAACTAGAAGATGATGCATAAACCAATGAAATTCGTATCAAAGAAAAGGTAACAAAATAGAATAAGAATGGATGTATATTAAAAAGAAACTAAAATGGCTTATTGCTAAAAGACAAGAAAACTTGAGACTCTTGAAACTAAACTAGAAGTAAGAAAGGAGTTGACAAGAGTGAAGAGGGCTTTACTCTTGCTTCTATATATACTATCTAAAAAGGAGCTACGTGGCAATATTCTATAGGACCTCTAATATGTGATGACTTTATAAGACACATGCCTTAGCTTATAAAGTAAGTTTTCTACGTGTAGGCCACATAGTTAGCTTGTTCTTTAAGCTACTAACATGTGTGGCATATGATTAACTTGTTAACTAAGTTTCTAACCTAAAAGTCAATAATGGATACCTATAAAGTTAAAGCAACATCTATAAAACTTGCTCAATTTTAACCTAGTAGATATTGATTTTCTTGTCCTAGAAGCTTTCATTTGTCCTTATAGAGTAGTTATCTAGCCGAGAAGGTATTGTATTTGAATCTCCATTTAGAATTGCTTTACCATATCTCTCATGTTGTAATTTTCTTACTAGATTTTATTATCGTAATATCTTTTTTTCTTTCAAATAACTTCTTAAAAATTACTTGTAGTAGCCCTAAAATAATACATGTTGTAACTACAATAACTGACCTTGTATTATATAGTGGCTATCAATAGACTAATTAAGATCATATGAACACTCATGTTGAAATCAATAAAACAAGACTAGACTCCCTTTAATATCTAAGCTCCTTCCAATCTATAGCAATATAAATTTTATCACAATGTAGGATAGCATAGACCAAAACAAAATCAAAGAGAACAAAATAGAATGAAATATGAAAGATGAAACAAAATAAAAGAAAATAGAACAAAATTGAATAAAAAGTTATAAAAAACAAATTTTACTGAGAAAAAGAAAGCAAAATCATACTTAACCAAATATCTAAATGGCCTTGGCCAGTCCTATTTATACTTTATCCAATCATCCTAGAACTTTATAGAATGTTTCTAATGATAAGCCTCACTTAAAAAATTATACTAAATCCTTTCTAAAATATTCCATGGTGGGTCTCATATAGACAACCAACCTAGCCTCTATAAAAACTTCTAAAAACTTCTAAAATCATGGCTTCAACTACCTATTTCTATATGTCAATAATACAAATATCTTATTCATATTCTATTACAGCAAAAGCTTGTATGAAATATGTGAAGCCTTTAAAAAGTTGAAGAAACTTGAAGTACTTGAGTTCAAAAATTGGATCAATCTAGATAAAATACTTGCAAGGATAAATATTTTAAAAAAATTGAGAACATTAAATCTGGAAGGAAATATAAATTTAAAGAAGATGCATTTAAAAATAAAGAAGATCTTAAAGTTTAAAAAATTATTATTTAAAAATTACAAGCAGATGAAGATTGCACAAGATGCATTTGAAGGATTGACATCATTAAATGTCTTAAACATAAGTGGATGTAAGCAATTAGAAGTGGCGTCAAAAAGCTTTCAGCATCTTACATGTCTTCAAGGATTATATTTCAATAATTGCATCAACTTGAAGAAACTAGATGCAACATATACTAATATGAAGGCTTTGAAAATATTATTATTTTTTTTAGATGTAAGAATTTAAAAGAGATACCATTAGAATTAAAAAATCTTTCTAACTTAGAAAAATTATCATTTAAAAATTACAAGAAGATAAAGATTATACATGATGTATTTGAAAGATTACCATCATTGAATTTTTTAGATATAGATAAATGTGAGCAATTAAAAGTGGTACCAAAAAGCTTTGAGCATCTTACATGACTTCAAGAATTACATGACTTCAAAAATAATTCAAAGTTCAATGATTGCATCAACTTGAAGAATCTAATGCATCATATGCAATCATTAAACTTTAATTCTGCTATTTATCTAAGCTAATGATGCATTTAAAGGATTAACATTATTGAATTTTTTAGATGTGGATGAATGTGAGTAATTAAAAGTGGTACCAAGAAGCTTTGATTACCTTACATGTCTTTAAGAATTATATTTTGACAATTGCATCAATTTGAAGAAATTAGATGCAACATATATTGGTATGAAGGATTTGAGAATATTATCATTTTTAAGATGTAAGAATTTAAAAGAAATGCCATTGAGATTGAATAAACTTTTTAAGTTAAAAAAGTTGTAGTTTACAAATTGGAAGAAGCTAAAGATTATACATGATGCATTTGAAGGATTGACATCATTAAATATTTTAAGTATGGGTAGATGTAAGCAATTAGAAGTGGTACTAAAAAGCTTTGAGCACCTTACATGTCTTCAAGAATTATATTTCAAGGATTGCATCAACTTGAAGAAATTAGATGCAACATATGATAGAATGAAGACTTTGAAAATATTATCATTTTTAGGATGTGAGAATTTAGAAAGGATGCTATTGAGATTGAAGAATCTCTCTAAGCTAAAAAAGTTGTAGTTTACAAATTGCAAGAAGCTAAAGATTATACATGATGTATTTAAAGAATTGACATCATTGAATATCATAGATATAGGTGGATGTGCATTATTGGAAGTCGTGTCATTAAGCTTTAAGTATCTTACATATCTTCAAGAATTATATTTCAATAATTATATCAACTTGAAGAAACTAGATGCAACATATGATAATATAAAGGTTTTGAGGATATTTAGGTTATAATGGTTAGAATTTAGAAGAAATGTGTTTGGAATTAAAAAATCTCTTTATGCAAAAAAAAATTGTTTGAAGATATTAAGAATCTAAAGATTATAAATTATGCAATCCAAATTTTTTTTTTATTGAATGTCTTTGATATAAGTGGATATAAGGAACTACATGTGAAATTAAGAATCTTTGAGCATCTTAGATGCTTTCTAGAATTATATCAATTTAAAGAAATGAGATGGAATATTTGATAGCATGTTGGAATGAAAAATTGAACAGTATTTTGAATGTGAGATTTTTGAAGGAATGCCCTTAGAATTGATAAAGCTTTTCAAGTTAAAAAGTTTTAATTGATAATTACAAGATGGTGATGATTGCACAACATATATAAGACACATTGTCATGATTAGTTTATTTGAATAAGAATATTTATTAGCGATTGGGAGTAGTAAGAAGATATTTTAATTACCTTAAATTTATTAGCGATTGGGAGTAGTAAGAAGATATTTTAATTACCTTAAATTTATTAAATTTTTTTTTACAAAAAAATTATTATATAAAAAAATAATTATGCAATATTTGATGCCATGCTGGAATTAAATTTATTGAAATATAATCATTAGATATAGATTTAGGATTTTCTATTACTACTAAAATATATAGAATGCATATAAAGACTTTTTTATGTATTTATATAATTAAAAATTAGTTAGTATAAATTATTTTTGTTATTAAATAAAAAATAGTAGTTATTTTTAATATATAATATGTGTTATGGCAACTTTATTACCAAAGTTTGAACAATTGTGTTTTTGAAGATGTTCCAAATGTGTGGTTGAACATAGAGTATTTTACAAAAACACAATAAAATTCGAAAATATAAAATATAAAATAGAATAATATAAATTTTTATCTAAATAATACCTCAAAAGAAATAAGGTATAGTAAAAAGGGAAAATGAAAATAAAAATAAACCATTCTATCTCACACTCGAAGTTCGAAGAGGCACGGGGTTTCTTTTTTTTCTTTCTTCTTCTGTTTTTCCTTCCGGATTTCACTTCCCAATTTCACCTACTGATTTCTCTAATTTTCTACTAATTTCTCTAGTCTTCCTGTTTTCTCGGAGGTCTGTCCTCGAAGCTTCCTCCTGTGTGGTTGACACTCCCAGAAGAGGTCGACGGGGGTGCTAGTTGATTGTTACAGTGTGCGGTGGACACCGGTGGTGTTCACAATGGTGCTGCCCAGCGGCAAAGCTACTTCGATCGACTCTTACTGGGCGTGGAGTGTTGGTGGCTGCGTGCGGTTGCGGAGCGGCTGGATTTGGAGGAGCGCCAAAGTCTCCTTTTTCCTTCCGAGTTGTGATGGTGGTCCGGCACTGGACTACGTTTGTTTTTTGCTTGTGCTCCGTGGCAAGCAGCGGTGTAGTCACCCTGTTTGTGTTTGGAGCAAGGAGCGGAGGTTAGTCTGTCCTTCTATCGTGTGGGGATCCTGCAACGTGAAATGCGGCGTGGTTAAGGCTGTGCGGCCATTAATGCTGGAATCGGGTTGTTTTCCTGTTGGTTAGTCAATCTCTGGGGGTACAGGTTGTTGCGACGGGGGTCCAGCGCCTAGATCTCTGCTGGGTTGTGATTCAAGGTTGGGTGTTTCGAAGGCGGCGCGGCCTTGGTGGTAGTTTTTATTTTATTATTATTATTAATTATTTGACTTGCAAATTGGCGGAGTAGTCCTTGACGATCGAGAGCTCCGTTTTTGTGTGGTTGCTGCGGTCGGGGTTGCTGGATGTTCCCGACGATGTTTTTTCTTTTTGGGTATTGAGCTGGTCCAAGAGCTTGCTGGAGGAACTTGAGAGGTATCAAGAATTGACGCGGTTGCATAACTTGAGGGTGATTCCTTGACAAGGAAGTGGCGCATGTTCTGGTAGACTTTGCCTACTGGTCAATGACTGGGCTGTGATGGCAAATTGTGGTAAACACATGAAGAGATTGATAATACAATTTAGATAAATGTGCATATGCATTACTATATACAATCTTTAATGCAATATTTATTGATTAATATGATTACTATATGTAATATTTATTGATTAAAATGATTACTATATGCAATATTTATTGATTAATATGATTACTATATGTAATATTTATTGATTAAAATGATTACTATATGCAATATTTATTGATTATAATGACAATACTACCAAAATGTATAACATGAAGATGGTGGAAGAGGGATTTGTCACACAACAAAGGTGTGTGTTAAAAGTTCTTATGTTAAAAAAGACAAAAATACATATTTTCTATTTTATTAATAAATGTGACAAATAAAAATATATATATCTTCATTTAAGCATGCTCCACAAAATATTAGTTCTTTGCTTGCTTATTGTAGCAAATGAGGTTTGTACATAACTTGATTAAAATCTTATATAATTCTAACAATGGAGTTATTCTATGTTATCAAGTTGCACACCTTGGTATTTAGAGAGTAGACATGTATTGTATGTTAGATAGGATTATGATACAATAATGGTTTACACTTGGCATAATTTTGTAGAACTTAAGGCAAAGCTCATTAGTTAAAATATTTTCCATCTAAAAGGACCTTGTTTCTTATTAATATTGACCTCTTTGAAAATTAGATTGCATTTATTCTTATTATAATAGCAATTTTAGAACATTAGTAAGAAAGATCAAAGTAACTATCTTCTACATATCTTTTTACATTATTTAACTAAAGTTGATGTACTAAGAAGAGTTCATTTTTCAACCTTACAATAACAAAGCATAGTATGTATGTCTTGTATTTAATGCATATACACAAGAAAACACATTGCTTGAGCTTGTTTGATATTCAAAAGTCAAAAGATGCACTATATTAGAAAAATTTAAGCCAAAAAATATAAAATAAAAAATTATATATATATATATATATATATATATAGTAGCAACTTAATTTCTCATCATAAATAATCATTGATAGCTTTATATAATTTTTAAATTACAATAAAACCAAAGATCAAAGGTCATATGCCTCATATCTAGACTCTTTTTTTATTAGTTGTGCACTTGTAGCAGCTTGAAGGCAATATGTTATGTTTAATTTGATATGCTTGTTAGCATATCAAATCCAAGACTTATAGTTTACTTGGTTCAAATGCACAACTTAAAGTAATGATATTCTACGTTTAAGTCCTATTAAGTTTCTATAGAACCAAAGTAATAAAATTAGATTAAAATGAATGTGTAACACATTGAATGTAGAAACTTGAACATAAACCTATGGTAAGATGTTCCTTAACAAAGCTCTATTTCATTTAAGGCAAAGCTAAGTTGTGTACAAATAGTATAATAGGTTTTTGTCATCACATCATTGCTATCATTATTACTATTATAAATTCATACGTTGACATTTTATTTATATATAATAATTTTAAATATAAAAAATAAAAAATAAAAAATAAAATAAAAATAAAAATAAATGGTTCAGTATCTAATTATTGGTTTTTAGATATTCTATTAGAAAATTGAGAGAAATAAGATGAGCGAACAATGTTTTATAACAAATATTCTTTTTTACTTTCTATACATGGTGGAAGAAGAAGGCAGCAACCATACTGAGATGGTGGAATTAGAGTATCCTTGCTTTGCAATGATTCTCCAAACTTCATTTTTCAGCTCAATGTAATGTCATGTTGGGTGGATGAATGTGATTGTGTTGTTCTTCTTTGGTTCTTATTGATGAATGAACTTTCATTAAGTTATTAAAGAATTTAGTCAACTTCTTTAGTTGTTAAAATAGACATCAAATAAGCAAGACATATTATCTTAAGACTTGGACAAAATCTAACAATGGATTAATTTAAGATTTAGATGGATTGATTCATATTCTTTTTCTATATGTATATATATATATATATATATATATACATATTTTTTAAAATTAAATAAATGTTACAACTAAAAAAATATCTTGTAGATAAATTTTCTTTATGATAATTTTTTATTAGCTTTTAAAGATCTCCATAAAATGATTGTTTTATTTACATAAAATTTATATCATCTTGCTTACAATTAGATAAAATAAGAATAAGAAAAAAAATAAAATACTAATTTTCAATAACTTCAACTCACCAAATTATATTAATTATAAATTTATTTATGTTTATGCATATGCATATAGATATATATATATATATATATATATATATAATGTTAAAAAGGCATACAAAAGTATTATTATCTTAAGTTCTTCATACATTACAACAATTTGTATAGGTGCTTAGATATAATATGTTAAATTTTAAAAATTAATATTAAATAAAATCTATTTACAATGAATTTATAGGTTTATTCACAAAATTATGTGTATATATATAGGATGTTGCTAATGCCACCATAGTTTTTGCTATTGCCACCATAACTTGCTATCTACCTTATACCAGTAAATTTTTTGTTAATGCTACTATAAGCTATTCTAAACTCATGTTGCACACTACAATGCACTATATGAAACATTGCTAGTGCACACCACAATATTACAAATTGGTATTCTACTATGTGGATTATGATATTGAATCCAAGTATAAGATAGCTTATAATAGCAATAGCAAAAACCATGGTGGCATTAGTAGAATCTTATTTACACGTATATATATATATATATATATATACATATAATTCTTTTTTACATATTTTTATTTTTTAATAAATTCTGAAATAATTCATTTTTTCTCAAAACAAATCATAATGTTAACATTAATATTTGACAACTATATCTATATCTATACATATATATATATATATATATATATAGATATATAATTTTTATGCATGAATAGATGTTATTTTCTTAAATTCATTATTTATTACTCTTTATTTATTTAAATATTCATTTATTATTCTTCAATTATAATTATCAAACATATAGAATAAAATTGAAGGTTGTAATTCGAATTACATTATATAAGTACATTTACTAAGTACATTTGCATCTAAATGTAATTTGGAATTACATTTAGATAAATACATTTGAATTACATTGAGCAAGATCATTTATCACTTTTATGCTTCTTTAATTAATTTTTCTTTAGTAGAGTACATTGCTTATCTATATATACATATATTATGAATAAATAATTAGGTACGGTTTGGCCTTTGATAATTTTTAAGAGTAAATCAGTACGGGTATTTCATTCAAATCACTTGAGTTTTGAAAACTTAATAATAATTTAAACGAACTTTCATAATTATATTTCTTGATGTCTAAACAATGAAAAAAATTATTTATTTTTTGAATAATGGAAAAATTAGCCACTACTACAAGCAAATAATACCATTTACTGGATTTTAGAATCTTTCTGGATACAAATGCTATCATCAAAGTTGAAGAAATTTTATAAAAAGACTGAAGATCAGTAATTCATAGCTTCACGTAATCCTAAGACACAACTACATTTGTAGTTGTATGTTATCAACTTATATCAAACAAAGTCCTTCAGGTTGTTTCGAAAAAGCATGTTTAAGGAAATCGAGAGTAAACTTGAGAAAACATTTTCAGTAGAGATGAAAGCGTAATTCACTCCGTGTATTTTCTTTGCCCTCTTTACGAAGGCTTCTATGTCAAGTTCGCCAAAAACGACAACAACTAACACCATAATCCCATTGATAATTGCAACAATCCTAGCTAATCAAGTGACTCAACAATGCTGACCAATCACAGACAATTTTCATCTCCCCATATTGTTCATGTGAACCCCTTCTAGTCTGTGGGGTACAACACGAAAATATTTGAACAGGTGGCTTTCAAGGGTGATTAAACAGCCTGATTTCCAATTGAATTCTTACTGAATGAATGCTTTCAATCCACAGAATAATAAAAGGTCGATAAAAGAAACAAACAAACAAACAAGAGATAAAGCAGGCAAAGAGTAGGAATCCGTCATAAAAATCAAAAGCTCCGATAGCAATCTCTCTTGAACCTCACGCAAAGGCTTGTTTCATTGCTTACAATATTCAGCGTTTTCCAACTTTCGCAACATCCAAAGCGGCAAGGTTCCAGCAAGGCAAACAATATGCAGCCTGAATCCACAAAGCTGCACATTCATCTGTGAATACTGGAATTCAGAAGGGAATGTCATGGCTACTTCGAGCTACATTGCAACTAGTAGTTTGCACTTGCAGTCTGCACAGTAAATGGTGATTCTTGAAATGCAAAAGTAGTGAACAAAAACAGCCTTCAAATGCATAAATAAGCATTGGAAAGGAGAGTTTCATGAGATTTGAATATGAACAATATTTACCATCAACAGGTTAGAAAACCCAACGCCAAGATCAGCTATGGAGTCTACAGGTCGGAGCAGGTTGTGCTCTCGTTTGCTACCTCACCGACAGAATCGCCCATCTGACCTTTGTTGTTCTTAAAAACGACGGTCTCCCCAGGGCCTCTTTCTTGCATAGCCTTCCGCATGGCCTCACTTGGGATGATCCTTCGGCGCCTGCGAAATCATACATGACAGCGAACATATTACGAGGAACAGAACCCACGGGCATTTTCAGGGTTGTCGAAAAACGAAATTAGCATACATGTGAATCCATACAAAACACCCATCCAGAGCTTGTCACCAAATGTTAATCTTAAGAGAGTCCAGGCGCTGGCAATCATCCGGCTATTGGACTATACCTTCTCAAAGTGGGCTGCTGGGGATCAGGTTGGAAATGAGGGCCTTCGTCCCAACCCTCACAAGTAATATCACCGTTCTCATCATAGTAACAGATGATACCTTGGGATTCGTCCTTGAAAACCTGCATCGTCGGCAAGTTTAGGGGTCAGAAAACAGCACTTGTGGCAGGAAACCTCGTGTATCCCAAACACGAAAGATACCATGCAATAAGCACGGCAGGTAAGATACAGTCACACAAATGAGAATGGAACACAGAAGACCAAGACTAAGACTAAAGCGCACCGTGGACTCCTTCTCGGGGATAACGCCTGCAGGTCCGACCTCCGATGAAGCGCGGCAGATCGATAGACGCAGTGACTTGGGAACCATCTTAACCGTAGCCAGTCGTTGGGAAGGGGGAGGGTTCCTGGAGGAGATGGAAATTGGAGGAGAAGCACAATGAGGCAGACATCGCTGCAACAACATCGCCATGCTGCAGCCTTTTACACAAACTTTCAGTGACAAGCTGAAGAAAACAAGGCGATTCTCACAAGAACAAAAACTTGGAACTGGAGACGATAAGATTGAGTCTGCAAGTGCTGAGAGGAAGCTAGAATTAGACGAGTGGGCAGGATGCCAACTAAAACTTCAACAAGGGTTTGATGAAGGAGTGCAACAGATTTAGGGCTGCAAACTCCACACCCACCGTCACTGTCGGATGGGACTAGTGAGGGGTTTGTCTGACGGGCCCCACGGGATGATTCCTAGGGGTTTGTCTGACGGGCCCCACGGGATGATTCCTAGGGGTTTGTCCCCACGGGATAACGCTACTCAGCAGCTGCTTTTTGTATCCGCCATCTTTAGACTGTTATATTTTATTAATCTGGATGCGGAAAATCATCTTTCATACGCAGTGTGTGAACAATTATTAGACGTCGCATGGTAAGTCACCTACATTCCGTTTTTTTTCTTTTAAGAGTTTCTTCTTCAACTTCAGATGTTCAGGCTCTCATCGATCTGGAAAACGAGGAGTGTATTGATCGAACCAGCTTTGATCCTGTGTTTTCCTGTGTCAATCATAAGCCTGCTACTCTTTTTCCAGTAAATTTACCAGAATTGGAGTACATATATATATATATATATATACACACACAAGCATAGAAGGAATGTTTACTTTGGATTTCTCTCCCAGAAAATTAGTTTCAAATCAGTAATTCAGGCTCTCAATCCAGACAATTTTGCTTCTAAAATGGTTTTCGAGTGGAGGAATTGGATTGTGGCACCAACTGTAGATTGTGTTGACAATCTAGACACATTCTAGACGGTTTTGACAAGACTGCTGAGGTTGGCTGAAGAGAGCTTCAAAATGCTTCTGCACCACTGCACAAGCATGCAATGCTTGGGCTCATGTCACCTACATGGAAATCCTCCACCAAGTCTCTGCAATTTGTGCCCTACTTGGACGTTTATTGCCATCAGGTGACACAACTTGTGTATGCATTGGCAATTTTCCATTTCCAAGTTATCATATAAAGGATTGTGTTTCTGTAAATGTTTTCTATTAAGCAACATTCAGCTTTATACTTCGTTTGCTAGTTTGAGATGTTTGGTAAATTTATAGAAGAAATTCCTTGGATGTATCAATCAAAGTGTTATTAGAGATTGCAACAATTTTTGTATTCACTTATTCGCAGGATATTAGGGTGCACAAAGTGAGGAGAATATTGACAAGGATTAAACATAGTGGATTGATATGGTCCTATCAATGTCAATAAATTCAACATATCTTGATGATGACATTGATGTTCATGGAAGAAGCAACTTCTAAGGTTTAATAATATATATATATATATATATATATATATACACACACACAAAAACAAAAATAGAAAAAATAGAGATGTAGGACTAAGAAGGATAAATTGTTGCATGTCGATTGGTACATTGAGTAGTGCATGAAAGACATAGGGAGACTAAATATTAATTGGGCAATTATCTTAATGTGCATTGATAAGAATGAGAGATTGAATTATACCTCATGATATACTCTTAAAGTGTGAATTAAGTACATTTTGACAAAAAGATGATGTAATATTAAACTAAAGTAGCTATTACAAAAAACAAGAAGACTAAAAAGTCTTGAAACAAGACTAAGGACTAGAAAAGTATTCACAAGTATAAAGAAGGCTTCATTCTAGCTTCCATATTTATTCTCTAACTAGGAGCTACATGGTAATATTCTATAGGACTTCTAACATGAGTTGACTTTGTTAGCCACTGTCATGGACATAAAACTGAAGAAAATTCTATAAGGTTTTAAAAGATTTCAAAAGGTTCTAGAAGGTTCCAAAAGATTTCAAAAGATTCTAGAAGATTCTAGAACATACCAATAGGTTCTAAGAAGAATCTTGAAGATTTTGAAAGGTTCCAGTAGATTCTAAGAAAGTTCTAGAAGATCATAGGAGGCCTTAGAAGGTTCTAAAAGGCTTTAGATGATTTAGAAAGTTGCCAAAGAAGGATCTTAGGCTTGTTTTGTTCTCAAGCTTCCTAAAAACTTTTCAAAAAGCTTCCTAGGACCTAATATATATAGGAGTTGAGGCTGAGGGAATCCTCAGTCTCAGCAACTCACTTCTTGTGGTTTAGTTAGGACCCTCTTAGTTTGTATCTAATTATTATTCTAATGAGCTAATTTTATTTTTAGTCTTGAATCCTTATCTTGTATACGATCCCTAAAAATTTGTCAAGATTGCCATAAAAGAATATTAGGAGCTTGATCTTTCTTGATAGAGAGTGGATTACTCCTCTTCTTGGAAGTATTATAGCATTTTAGAGGTTGTGGATTATCTTCCCCTAGACTAATATTGTTCTTTTTTTAATATTCTTTTGATTTCTTTTCTTTATATCATAGATTAGGTTTTACCTCTTTTGAAGGTGTGTATTTCTTTGATTTCTATGGCAGAAGGTAAAAAAGTCAATATAACAGAGTATAAAGAGATCAAGTTAGATTTTATTATTAATGCTCTTGAAGCATTGAGGATTACGACAAAGACTTTTTCAAAGCATAATGAAGAACTATATATAACTATACATAATAGTCAATAAACTTAATTGCCTCAATCACCACATCAAATTAGAATAGAAGTTTCAAATTTTTAAATGACTATATCTACTTCAAACATGGGAGGTGCATCTATTCAAGGTAATGATCTGACAATAATAACAACAAAAGAACCAAAGATCAACCTTCCAAAAAAGTTTGATGGTACTTGTTCAAAATTTTGTGACTTTGTAAACTAAATACGACTAATCACTTTACTTCAACTTCAACGATATTCCACTAAAGTATTTCATGTTGGTTTGGTTAGAACCTTGCTCTTGGATCAAGTTTTATCTTAGTTCGTCCCATTATTTGAAAAGAATTCTTCTATATTGCATGAATTTGAAGCATTTTTGGCTGCATTTTCAAAAGTATTTGGTGAATATGATAAGATTCATTCTTTAACAACTAAAATTCGAAGCCTTCAATAAAGAACATGCTCTACATCAACGTATGCCTCAGATTTCTAACAATTAGTAAGTCATATAAATTAGAGAGAAGATGTATTGATGAGCCAATTTCATTGGAAATTAAGAGACGACGTCAAGGACTTATTGTTGTCTATGTCAAATCTTCTAACACTCAATGAAGCCATTAATCAAGTTGTGAAGTACGATAACCATTTATTTCAATGATGATAAGATAAATGTTCTTCAGTTACGTCACATGTATAGACCAATTATTCTGCAACTTCTTCACCATCTAACTCTAATGAGTAGTTGGAAGCAAAAGATATGCAGATTGATGTAGTTTGCTTCAAACCTCTTTTTGAACAAGAAAAAAATCATCGAAGGAAACTTGGCCTATGCTTATATTATAAAAAACTTGGCCATAAGATTAATAATTATTCAGAGAAATACCAGTATATATATCAAATGAGGAGTGCGGTGTCATACTGTATATGCTTACAATATGTAAAAATTAGTTAAAACATATTATATGTTGATAAATCTAGATGTGTATTAGAGTGGCTAGTAGATTAAATTAAAAAGAGTTGGTATAAGAAACTTTACTTTGTTTCTTTATTTCTTTTGATTTTGACATCAAATATATATATATATATATATATAGGACCTAAATATTTAGTATGAAGCCTTGGGAGTAGGTAGAAGCCTAAAGATGAAGATTTAAACTAATAGGAGGTTAATTGGGAGGGATGAAACCAAGGCATGGTTGGATGAAGGTAGAAATAAGGATCTTCATCCCCATTGGTCGAAATCCATGCCTAATGGGCTTTTAGGAGGCTGCCTGCGACCTTGATAAGGGTTTCGGCGACTTCAAAGAGGCCAATAGGAAATCGAAGGCAAGGGTTGTAAAGTTTAGGATTTTTACTACAATTTTTGTGCAAATTTTATAGGGTTTGGAATTAAAGTGAATAAGTTATAGCCGTTTGAAGTTAAGGTGTCAATTTGAGACCTACTGTTACTCTTTTGAGTTTAAGAGGAGTCTTACGAGAGCTTTTGGAGATCGGAAGGTGCGGCTAGAAGGACAACTTTAAGACATACATCTTTTGCGAAGGAAATTTTGCATTTGGAGTTCATGTGAAGGAGTTATAGGGAGTTAAAGACAGTGCATTCAAATCAAAGGCAGTAAGTGAGCGGTTTTGTTCAAAATAGTGTTAGGAGCCATAACTTGAGTTTTTGAATGAAATTTTGGCTCAAACTTTGGAAGAATGTAAAAATTTGTGTTGAAAAGCTATCTATACAAGTTTCGTGGCATTTGGACTTATGGTTTGTGAGATATGAAGAAAATTGCGCGCGGATATATAAAGATTAGGGTTTGAAGCGACTGTTAGGGTTTTGAAGATATCTCAAGATCCGCGACGAATTTGCGGTTGAAATTTGTTGTACAAATTAATAACAACATATCAGTACTTCATGTAAATTTTGATCTTGTTTGGACGGTTGGATCAAGAGTTATGAGGTGTTGAGGTTCAAGAGAATTTCCACAGAAGGATATACAAGGTTTTAGAATACTTCTACCATATTTTGGGTGTTGTTGGTTATTTAAGACTTAAGTATTTGGTGTAATTGTCCCAAAAGGAGAACTTATATATATAAAATTAGGATTTCGTTATTTTAAGCTTGATTGAGCAATTAGTGACAGCCAGAAGCCCAGCGCTTTCTTGAGGCAAAACCTCTCTACCCCAACAGCGACTACATCATCAAAAGCATTGCAAGAAAATGAGGGCTTTGAGCCAGAATAAGGACCATGCCGTTGGATTCTTTACTATCACAAATTAAAAAAGGTCTTGTACTCTCTGTCAACCTTTCTCGTTGTTTTACTATACCTATGTGGTTAGAAATTAAAGAAATAGATTGTCATGCATTACTTAATTTGGGTGCCTCTGTATGTTTTATTGACAAAGAATTTTCTAGCTCACACAAAATCTGTATAGTCAAAAAATCCAAAGTTGTACATATAGAAGTAATAGATGGTCGACCTTTATCCTTTGGAGACATCATTCATGAAACAATTCTATTAAAAATAATCTTTGACAACCATAGCAACCAAGTAATATTTAATGTTATCAGATCACCATTAAGTTTAGTCATTTTAGGATTCTCTTAGCTTAAAAAATATAATCCACGAATAGATTGGATATCATGAAAGTTAAAATTTTCTCTAGTAGATCATAGAACCTCTACATCAATGAAAAAGCTTTTAACACCCGACAAGCCAAAACTTAAACAACATTTATTTATTGGACCTAGAATATTTGTAAGGGCACACAAACAAAGTACTACGTTTATTGTATAGACAAATCCATAATCAGAACTTGTAGTTGCTACAACAATAATTTTAGAGGCATATAAGGATTTTGTAGATACATTTGAAAAAAAAAATACGAATATCCTGTCAAAGCATTGCCCTTATGATTGTGCGATTGACCTTTAAGAAGGTGCTCAACCACTATTTGGACCCATCTACAATTTATCCTAGAATGACCTTGCAACTTTAAAATAGTATATTGAGGGAAATTTGGCTAAGAATTTTATTCGACATTCTAAGTCACCAATTGGTACTCTAATATTATATGTGAAGAAAAAAGATGGATCCTTACGAATGTGTAATAATTATTAAGGTCTTAATAAAATCATGGTAAAGAATTGATATCTATTGTCGTTAATATCTAGACTTCTTAATCAACTGAGCTAAGCAAAGATCTTTATGAAAATTGATCTATAAGGCATGTATAACTTGATATGCATTAAGGAGGGAGATGAATGGAAGACAACATTTTGCACCAGGTATGGACATTTTGAATATAATATCATACCTTTTGGACTTATCAATACTCCAGCCATATTTCAACACTTAATAAATGACATATTTTGTAAGTATCTTGATGACTTTTTGTGATCTATTTAGATAATATTTTGATCTTTTCCAAGAATCTGGAAGACCACAAAAAACATATCTGCCTTATATTGGAAAAGTTACGAAGTATTGGGCTATATATAAAATTAAAGAAGTATGTATTTGATGCACCTCAAGTCAAATTTGTTGGATATATTATTTCCAAAAAAGGCCTTTTTCTGGATCCAAAGAAGGTACAAGCAATCATCAATTGAGCAAAGCCAAAAATTATATGTGATGTCTAATGCTAACTTGAATTTGCAAACTTCTATAAGATTTTTGTTAAGAATTACTCCAAGATTGTTGTTCCATTTATACGGTTGACATACAAGGACAAATTAGATTGAGGCTCCAAAGTAGAGAAAGCTTTTCAAAGCTTAAAAGATGCTTTCACAACAGCTCTAATTTTGTTACATCCAAATTTCAACAAGTCCTATTTTATGGAGACTGGTGCCTTAGACTTTGAATTGGTAGTAGTTTTATCATAATATAGAGAAGTTGACAAACTTTATCCAATTGCATTCCATTCTAAAAAATTCTTAGCGATAGAAATTAATTATAAAATGTACAATAAAGAGCTATTTGCTATCATAGATTCTTTCCAAGAATGGTGCTACTTTCTTCAAGGCACCTCTCATCAGGTGATTGTATATACAAATCATTAGAATCTTAAATACTTCATGTCAGCCTGAGTATTGAACCATTACCAAGTACATTGGAGTATATCTTTATCACAATTTGACTTTTGCATCATATATCAAATCAGGAGCCAACAAGAGTTATCAAATGTATTATTAAGACATTTCTATCTTGAATTAAAAGAAGACAAGGTAACATATGATCAACAACAAGCAATCTTATTAAAACTTGAGCAATTTCATCTTTGAGCAACAAATGTATCAATACTTGTAGATTTATCATTTCTTGATCAAATTTGTAAAGCCTCAAATATGGATCTTCTTATTCTTAATATCAAGCGTCTTGCCAACAACTTTCTTGAAGAGTCTTCTAAATTCAAGTATGAAGATAATTTCTTGTTCTTTAAAGAACGTTTATTCGTTTGTGAAGGACCAACTTACATATGCATTCTTCAAACACGCCATGACTTCTCTACAACCAATCATTTCGGATTCAATAAGACATTGGAACTTCTGTCTAGAGACTTTTGGTGGGCTAAAATATTGAAGGACGTTAAGGAATTTTTACTATCATGTGATACTTGTTTAAGGTCAAAGAATCCTTGATATCAGCCATATAGACTTCTTCAACTCCTTTCTATTCTAAGAAAACCATGGTCATCTATCTCTATGGATTTTATGACAAATCTCTAACCATCAAACTTATTTGAGACCATCTTCATAGTTTTTGATCAATTGACAAAGATGACATATTTTATACATTACAAGAAGTCAATTACCAGTAAAGAGACTGTAAGATTCTTTATTGACAATGTCTATCATTACCATGGATTGTCATATGACATTATATTGGATCATGGGCCACAATTTGTATCAAGGTTTTGGAAGGCACTTTTTAAAATTTTTAAGGTTGACATCAACCTTTCTTCTACCTTCCACCCTCAAACTAATAGCCAAATGGAGTAGTTCATCAAAATTCTTGAGCAATATTTGAGGTGCACCATCAACTATCAATAAGATCATCAGACTTTCTACTTGTTGTTGGCAAAGTTTGTATGTAACAATACAATCCATGCATCTTCATAGTAAACACTATTCTACTCAAACTACGGTCATCATCCACAATTGGATATGATAGAGCCTTCAAAGTCGACAAATCCAGCAATAGAGGAGCTTGCTACAAAGATGGCCAAACTTCAAGCAACCATGAAGATTCGGCTAGAAAAGTCTCAATAACATAAAAAGCTATTGGTGAATGAATTGAAGAAGGAACATCCTCCATTCCAAATTGGTGACAAAGTATGGCTTCTTCTGAGCAATATAAAAATTAAAATGCCATATTATAAGTTAGACTATCGAAGGTTGGGACCATTTGTGATTCAAAAACAAATTAATTACATAATTTATCACTTGGAGTTACCTTCATCCAATCTTTTATGTTTCACTTTTAAAAAGATATAAAAAATCCAACATATCAAGTTGAAGACAACTATTACCTCCTATAGTTGAAATCAATAATTATCTTGAATTTGAGGTAGAAAAGGTATTAGATTCAACGATAAGATATGAAAGGCTTGAATATCCAGTCCATTGGCGTGGATATGATATCAACAATCATATATGGGAATGAGCTGGCAACCTTATAAATGCACAAATGAAGGTTCAAAGGTTCCATCAATGACATCCATTAGACCAAAAGAGGCAAAATAAAGAATATTAGCTTAGTAAGATGGCTTCACTATAAAGATTCTTAATTCTTAGCCTCATAAATAAGGAGAGGAAGCAACCTCTAAAGAAGCAATTGTTGTCAAATGTTTAGAATAGTATAACTCAGTAGTTTGAATTCATGACCATAGCTTGTTTATATTCTTTTGATCTTATTTGTTTTATATGATACGGATAGTCAAGAAATAGACGCCTTGCTAGTCATACCATCTCAACTAAGTAGCTTGCGGAGATGACTCTGAGATGAAGAGCCACTTGAACCACAAAGATGTTGAAAGATATCTAATAATAAGTCATTGGTAATAAAGTTTGAAGTAGAACTTGCCTATCAAAGACGTCTAGAAGGAGTGTTTACAAGATTTGTTTACTTGATTTGTTTTCAAGCCTCGTAGATACTTCTCAAGAAGCTTCTTAGGATCTATTATATAAAGGAGTCGAGGTTGAAGAGATTCTCAATCTCAACAACTGACTTCTTGTAGTCTAGTTAGGACCTTCTTACCTTATATCTAGTTATTGTTCTGATGTCGAGCTAACTTCATTTCTTAGTCTTATATCCTTGTCTTCTATATGGTTTCTAATAGCCACATGTCTTAACTTGCAGGTCAAGTTATCTATATATGTGTTACATAGTTAGCTTGTTTCAGAAGCTACTACATGTAGTTAATTTTTTCTACAAGCTACCAACATGTGATTAACTTGTTTGCAAAGTTTTTAACCTATAAACACATCTAAAGTCAAAATTATATTTATGAAGCTTCTAAAAAGCCTTCCTAGAAGACTTTATGAAATTAATTTATATTTATCTACTTCTATTTAATTATATAAGTAAATATTGGAATATATATATATATATATATATATATATATATATATATATATATTTCCATGATATTATCTCTCTTTTTAGAGACACGTTCCATGAGGAGCAATCTTCATATATTGAAGAAATCCAAGATGTGCCAAATTGTATTTGCCACATACCGTGATCTTTATTCTCTTCAAAGATGGTTGATAGGCCCTCTTAGCCATTGATAGTGTCTCATATGAGGATAAAAAAATCACCCTGTTATTTGGTTATTATTGAGGCCTTCGTAACTTCTTTCAAACAAAAAATTTGGAACACCATCAAGAGTTGTTTCTACCTATAATAAAATCACCAAATATCGGGAGTTGCTTTCAAGGTTGTCATATCAATACATTATATCTCGCCATCTATTCAAGGAAAGTCATGTTCTTCTTGAGGATCTTTATTTCGATTTTTTTGTCTTGAGAGTTGTAACAATTGTAATGTCTCCTTTGATAAGTCCGCAAAAAGAAGCTCTTTAGTTGAAGCTATTGGTTATTAATTCTCCATCTCATTAGTTTCATAAATACACAAAAGTTATATAAAAAGACACATAGTAGAATGTTATCTTCTTTTGATCTTATTTTCTTTATATCAAAGATTTTTTTATTTTTCAACTTAATTTTGATAGATGTCATCAATAAAAGGCTTCAACTCTCTTTGCTATATTTAGAATATACTTTAATGACTCCCATGTAAATTCATTCATATCATATCTATGCCAATGAATAAGATATTCTAACCTATTTTGGCATTATCATAATACATAGCATTTGGCTTGAAAATGCTTTAGGCGCCTAGTTGTGGAAGATAAAAGAAAAATTGCAATGAAAAGTTCTAAAAATTCTAATAGATTCTTAAAGAAATTACAATTAAAGATTAACAAATATAATCAAATATCAATCAAATTCAATCAAAATTTCAAAAGAATTACATAAGAAGTACAAAGTATTCCTAGAAATCCTTTAAAAAATCAAAAAGAAATAACATAAAAATTTAAAAATATACTAAAATAAAAACCTTAATAAAATATTAAAATAGAAATCTTAATTAAATCCTAATTAAAATCTAATCAAATTCTAGTCAAATTCTAATCAAATCCTAACCAAATCCTAAATAAATCCTAAAAAAATCCTAATCAAATCCTAAATAAATCTTAACCAAACTCTAATCAAATTCTAAACAAATCCTCACCAAATTCCAAATAAAACCTACACAAATCCTAACCAAACTCTACATAAATCCTATTCAAATCTTAAAAAAATTCTAAATAAATTCCAAATAAATCCTAGTCAAATCCTAATCAAATTCTATATAAATCCTAATAAAATTCTAAAAAAAACCTAACCAAATCCTAAACGAACCCTAGATAAATCTTAATAATTCTTACAGCACATTTAAACCTTGATAACTAGTGAATGCACTATTAATTTTAACTCAAATTTTGCACACCTCTTAATAATTAGGTCGAAAAAAAATCATAAATTTTTTGAGGAAGATTGAACTCATCAACAAGAAGATCGATCCTAATATTTGCTTGGATAATGGCCGGCTTCCTTCTCTAATCTAAATGTTGAATTTCCACCGCCAATATTTCCTTATCAAACTATTCAATTGATTTCAAATTTTTCATATATGTAGAAAAATAAGTCTATTACTTATACACATAATTTTTACTTCAATTCAATTTTTTGATTGCAAGAAATCTTAGAAATCCTCATTGATCCTAAAACTCTACTTTTTGAGACTGTGATCTACTTAAACCTCAATAATCCTTGATCCAACCCTTGGATCAAGTTCAAATTCACAACAAATATTGAACACATATATACCCACAAACCTTCAAAATTTTATATCTAGATCTAATGCTAAACTTACAAAAATCTCTAAAAAATATTATCCACTTTATTTCATAAATCCACAGACACCCCTAACAAATTCCGACTTTGCAAAGTTCTTACAAAGTCAATATAAATTCAAATCACCCAAAACCAATGCTTCTAAAAGACCTATCAAGTCCGCTCTAAGATCCTACTCTTCAATCTCCAAAAGAATCCCAGAATCGTCATTGGAGCTTGGTTCTATGCCTTAGGATTTGTTATGATCCTGGTTCATGACTGGCCCTCTTCGGATATTAATATCTAGTTTTCTTAGATAATTTTTACTAAAATTTATTCTTAACTTTCTTTTAAAGATGCCTATATCATTTATTTTTCCAATCTACTTTAATTTGCCTTATTTATGGTTCTACAAAGTAAGTAAAAGCCACTTTTTTAAAAAGGTAGCATTCCTACTAAAAGTTTTACTATCTTCTTATATTTTATCTATATTTTTTTATTTTATCTTTTAATTTGGTTCTTTTATAATAAGATCCATATTATCATCTTTCACCATATGATCATCTTACAACATGACAATGACACCTTGAATCTAAGACTTCTTCTAACTTAAATTCTTAATTATTATGTACTTCTATAAGAGGATATTCACTATCTTCTTCTCGAAATATTCACTATCTTATATGGTTGAAGAAGGGAGATGTAATATACAAGTTGGATCTTCATACACTTTAGTAGATGTAATCAATAAGCAACAAGACTGTTTTGTTTACAAATAGAAAAAAATTCTAGCGTACAATAGTCCAATTTATTACAAAGATGAGTAGTCTTGATATTGTGATAAAGTAACCATACCTTATTATTTATCTTGAATTTTGATTGTTCCTTGCATTGGGCATCTGCATTGGTATTTTGTCATTCTTGAGTTTCTTTTAATTGTGTCTTTATTGTTACATGTAGCTCTGACAAACAATTTGCTAAATCTTTTGCCACATGATTATCAACTTTTGAAAAGTTAAAAGTATCAAGTTATGAATGGTAACCATAATTGGCAAAAAAAGGTGTTTGTTGAATAGAAGAATATACAAAATTATTACATGCAAACTCTACCAATGGCAAAAGAGTTGTCCAATCATCTTAATGATAGTTGATAGTATACCATAAATATTATTTTAAAACTTGATTTATCCATTCTATTTATCCATAAATTTAAGGGTAGAAAGCCAAAGAAATCTTTATATCCACCTTTAGAAATTTGAATACGATTTTTCAAAATCTTAATACAAATTGAATACTCCAATCTCATATAATATCTTTTAGCAATCCATGACAGCAATAGATAGTATCAATGAAAAACTTTGCTATTTCTTCACTTGAAACATATTTTGTATATGATAAAAAATGTGCCATTTTGGTGAAGTGATATACGATTATAAATATAAAGTCAAATGAACTTAAACTTAGAAAATGTGTAATAAAATCCATAGAAATGGAAGACCATGGGCGTTTGGATATAGGCAATGGTTGGAGAAGTTCATAGAGTTGATGACAAGGAGTTTTTGATCTTGAACAAATGTCACATGACTGGCCAAAGTCTTTTACTGCCTTCCACATTTGCGGCCACCAAAAATCTCTAGATATAAGCTCTAAAGTCTTGTTGTATCTAAAATGTCATAATATTAAAAAGTCATGATTTTTCAACATTATTATGATGTAAAACAACTAATAAATGAAAGAATGAAGAAAATATCATATTTTTGAAGATCTTATTTCAAAAATATTGTAAAAAATTATCTTGGAAAAATAGACAATAGTCGAAGGGTAGAAAAATTAAAGGTGCTAATATTGCCTTTTTTTCAAAATAAGCTTCTACTCACTTTGTAGGACCAAAAATAGAAAAAAATAAGGTAGATAAAAAAATTAAATAATATAAGAATATTTGGAAAGAAGTTAAAAGTATTTTGTAGTAAAAATTACCTTAGAAACCTAAGAGTTGATACTTGAAGATAACTAGTTATGAACCTAGGTCGAATTCAGATCCTATAGTACAAAACTAAGCTCCTATGGCAATTCAAATGTTCTTTTGTTGATTAGAAAGTATGATTTGAGAAGAGACTTAATAGGATTTTTATAGATACTAATTTTGAGGGTTTTGGATGGATAATGAATTTTTAAGAGCTTTACAAAGTCAATGTTGTTTTTAGAGACTCTGGTTTTTGGAAAATAAAATATGGTAGACATTTTTGATAATTTGAAGAGTTTGATAATAGATTTATAAATAAATTTTTTTGAGTTTATAGATGTAGCTATGCTTGATGTGTGTTATGAATTTTGGATTTGATTAAACAGTTAAATTAAAATGCATGAAGGTTTTTGTGGATTATGGTCTCAAAATTCAAGATTTGAAGACCAGTGAGGTTTTCTTAAATATCTATCAATCCGCTATTTAGATTGAAGAAAAAATTTCATAGACATAGTCAACTTCATTTCTAATAAGTATATAAAGTTTGGAAACAAAGTAATAATTCAATTAAGAGTAATTGGCTCTAAGAGATTGGCATCAAGGTTAGAGAAAGAGATCAACCGACATCCAAGTATATTTTTGAGGATATCGTCTATTTGATAATTTCAATCTTTTTTAATTTTTTTTTTGATTATTGTTAATTTAATAAGTAAAGAATGTATAAAATTTGAGTTAAAATTAATGATTCAAATATTATTTATTGAATTTTAAAATCTATTGTAAAGTTGTTAGCATTTTTTTTAAGATTTAAATAATTGATTAGGATTTGGTTAGGAATTAAATTTTGATTAGAATTAAGATTCGATTTGTTTTAAGATTGATTTGAATTTTTTTAGGATTTTTTAGGATTCTTTAGGATTTTTTTAGGATTTCTTTTAGATTTCTTTAAGATTTGGTTATTTTTTATTTTTTATTTTTTATAATTTATTTCAAAAATAAATATAAAATATAAAATATAATATAATATAATAATAATAATAATAATTCGACTTAGATGTTTTTTAAGATTTTATAGTAATTTATATATAATTTTATTAGAATAGTTACGACTTGTTATAAATTCCTTTTATCTTCTACAATCAACTGCCCATCATATTCTCAAGCAAGATTTCATATAATACAACAACATGCTTAAAGAACACATAAACATGCTTCTCTTTTTAGAAGATGTAAGTGTCTTTTAAAATAGAGAAGATTGTTCTTGAACTCAAACTTTGAAACATCATGAAACTTAGAAGAAAGATTCTTGATACCATGAATAAGAAGATCAGAAGACATACTTGATCAAATTTGTTTGACAAAGGTCAAATCAACAATCAATGTTGATTTCATTTTTCTATGATAAAAATGCTCTAGCTTCAAGAAGATTATTCTTTGTTGATCAAAAGATACGTTTCATTCTTTTGGTGTAAGATAAGAGCATCTAAAAAGAATATATAATAAACCTTGTTATTTTCTATGTCAATATGTGAACTTGAAATAAAATTCTAAGAATGACATGTTCCAACAAGCTTAGCAATGATTCGAAACATGTGCCAACATAAAATACTCAAGGTTCTTGTGATATGTATATAGTATGATTAGATTTTAAGCGCCTTCTAGATAATGATGCTATTCTTTAAATGAATCCACAATTATAATAATTTCTTTATCATAGATTTCATAGTTAATCTTAGTTGCTAAAAGTTTTTTAGAATAGAAAGCTAATGGATGGAGTTTATCATCTATTCTCATTTGTGACATTACCACACTCAAGACAAAGTCTGATATATCAATTTTCACAAAGAATGCCCTGAAAAATTTGATGCAATACAAAGTTGGTACAGAAGTCAATTCCTTCTTTAAAGCAACAAACAATGCTTCGGCTTCTTTATTCCAATCAAGTTTGTCTTTACAAGTCAAATGTGTAAATGCAGCTATAATTTGAAAAAAATTCTTGATAAAGATTCGATAATAATTTACAAACCTCAAAAAGCATTACACATCTCTTACTATTCTTGAAATCTTCCAATCTATGATAGTTTGGATCTTCTTTGGATCCATCAAAAGGACTTCATTAGAAATGATGTATCCCAAAAAGTCAACTTAAGTAGTGTGGAATACACACTTTTTTATCTTCATGTATAATCTTGAATCTCTTAGTTTTTGTAATATATGATGAATATAAACTTTATGCTCTTCTATATTCTTAAAATAGATTAAGATATCATCCAAATAACAAATAATAAAATCATCAAGAAACTCAAAAAATATATCATTCATTACATGTTGGAAAGCAATTGGTGTATTCATGAATCCAAAAGGCATGACATTATGTTCAAAATGTCCATACTTAGTTCAAAAAGCATTCTTCCATTCATCTCTTTCTTTGATGTGGACCAAGTTATATACTCGTTATAGATCTATTTTTGTAGAGATTTTTTTTTGATTAAATTGATCAAAAAGTTTTGAAATCAAAGATAGAAGATACATGTTCTTTATAGTGATCTTGTTAAGTCCTTGATAATCTACATACATCCATAGAAATTTATCTTTTTTCTTCACAAATAAAATAAGAGGGTCGATTAGAGATTTAAAATGGCGTATAATGTCCTTAGTTAAGTTCTCTTTAATATACTTTTTAAATGCAGCCAATTCATTTTGTGATAGAATATAGATTGGTCCAAATAGTGGTTGAGTTTTTTATTGAAGATCAATGGTACAATCATAAAGATGATGTTCTAGAAAGTTATCTACATTCTTCTTTTTTAAAATATCCTAGAAATCTTAATACTGATTGGGAATACCACTTGATATCTTTTCACTATTAATAATAGGCATGGCATATATAGCAAAAGTTGTGCCTTCATTTGTAGCATACATGAAAGCATTTGTACTTACCAATAAAGGTTTAGATAAACTAGACTTATAGATTTCTACTTGCCTAGGAGGACCTTAGGCTAAACTATGGGAAAAATCGAGATTGTGAGAAATCCAATCCATCTGAGGATTATAACTTTTTTACTATGATAATCCTAAAATAATTGGATTAAAAAAAATAATAATCATATTAAAGATTACTAAACTATTGTAACCACTAATTACTACTTCTACAAGAATAGTTTTATGTGTAATATCTCTAAAAGATAATGAATGTCCATCTATTACTTCTACATGTACATATTTGATTTTTTTAACTAAAGATATATCTTATTTTTTAACAAAGTCTTCATCTATAAAATAAGTTGAGGCTTCTAAATCCAACAAGCCTAAGACTTTGTGATTTTTTAGTCCTAAATAGACTCCTATTGTAAAACAAGGTGAAGGATCAGAGGAGAAAATAAGACCTTTACGAGATGTTGCATATGATTCTAGCTACACAGTTCCTATTATAGCTGGAGCAACTCATTTTTTGATACAATGACTTCTTTGGCAATTGTGCTTCTCATTTTATAATTGTATTATTTCTTTGGATAATGTTAAATAGTATGTTTAGCTTTTCCACAATATAAGCATAAGTCTTCTTTACATTGTTGACTCTTTTCTTACTTTGTAAAGAATTTAAAATGTATTGTATCAATTTGCATTGATGCTGGCTTTGATAAATAAGTTTCTAAAAACTTAAAAAATATTGTCATTATTTGATTTGTTCTTTTTCAAAAATATCTTTATTCTTGGCATCTTTCAAATAATCAATCATCACATGCAATGGCTTGAGTAATAAATTATTTTAAAGATTCTATCTTAGGCATAGTCAACAACAAGTCTTTGACATTATCCTTTAACTCATATTGAAATTGATTGATAAGAGCTTTGTCATCCCAATCCACATCACAAGCAAGGTTTTGGAATACAATAGCATATAAGGTAGCTGACTATTATTGTATTACATGCTATCTAGCTTAAAATGTACTTAGCATCTGACTGTGGAAGATAAAATGATGTTTTACAAGTATCCAAGTAGTCTAGTGGATTTCAACTATTTAAATACGAACTATTTTGGATTTCAATATAAAAGCTTAATCCCAATACAAAGTACTTAGAACACTATTTTTAATAGCTTCTAGATATTACAAGCATAAATTTTTTTGTTATTTGTTATATTTATTTCTATTTCATTTATTTATTTATTTATTTTATTTATTTTTTAAAATCCTAATCCTAGACAGAGAGCCTTGACAAGCTGTAATTCTCAATCTGTCCATTCAATTGTTGTGAGACTTCTACCACTAGTGTCTTTACAAGTCTTCTAAATGCTCAAGAAGTTCAATCCAAACTAACTTATAAATTTTAAGAAAATACCGTAAATCCACGCTGAAGTCCCTTGACCACCGTCTAGAAGGTTGATGACAAACTTTAACTTGTAATTTCTCCTTCTCTGACCATTAACTCTCATTCAAATTTTGTGTAGAGCTCCACTTTTGAGTCCTCGAATTATCGTGTCAAAATTCACCTTATTTCAACTGGTAGATCTCAGATATTACAAAAATCCTAAACAACTCCAATATGCCAACTTTTGATACATCTTTATACTAATGATCAAATATCCTCTATCCTTACGATAAGATTAATACAAATTTTTGTATGCACTTGGCATACTCAACCATCTAGACACCTCTAAAATTTCAACCACAGATATCTCTTCAATTTTATAAAATAGTCAAGAGTACCAACCGTTACTTTATTGCAAAAATCCAATTCACCAATACAAACATTGACTTTGAGCAACGATTGCAAAGTCCTTCCAAATCCTATGAAACTTAATTCTACACCTTTCAAAGGAGCTTGAAGCTAGCTCTTCAATCTCAAAATCTTGATCTCTAAAAGCCCTCTTTTTTTTCCTCTTCTTTCCTTTAATTCTAAGAGGTTTCCTATTCTTCAGTCCTAGACTCCGAATTGGAACAGTAGACCTACCTCCATGGAATTTCCACCTCTAAGAAGATCTTTTCACAGAAAGAATATTTTTCCAAAATGACATAGAAAACAAAACAGCTTGAAATGGAACCAAAGCCTCCATATTTGGAAACTCATTGGGTTGCTCAACCGAGTCAGGTCTCATACTATGTAAGAGGTCCATACCAAGATCTTGATTGGATATCCCTGTAATTGAGTCAAATTAGCCCTTCACATCAGACTTACCTGAATATTGAATTGATCCTTTCTCATTTTGCTGACTCTTGGTTAGAACAGCTTGGACTTATTCCACCTAATTTATTGGAGAATCTTGAAGACTTCAATTTATTCCCTCAATTTTTTCCTGGCTTTGGATCTGCTAATCTCGATTATTGAAATTGAACGGAGTATTATGTTGCTGATAAGTATACTCCTACTGCTTGTTATTTCTACACACTGGCATGTAATTGTCACTCGCTCTAGGATTGGAACATTTACTAGCATAATGACCAATCTGTTTACAACAGAAACAACGAAGTCATCTTTTTGCACCTCCATCAAGCATATTGGGTGTCTCCACTAGTACATATCTATTAGGCTTGTTCCATGTAGGATTAGAAAATGATCCTGGTTGTTTCGTTGGTACGAAGGATACTTGGTTTGATGACGTCGATAGAGCATACGCTGTTGTCACGTTCGGTGGTACAGCTTGCAATGGGATGACATTAACTAGCCCCTGAATATTGGCACAGGAATTGGCCATTGCTTCTAACATCTAAGATGACTAAATATTAATAAAACTTTTTGATTTATATTTTCACCATATAATCATGTTGCAACCCAACACCGTGATTCTTATTGTAAAAATAAAAGTTTGGTATCTACTACTCTTTTTCAATCACTTTTTTCAAATATGGCCATAAATACTTCTAAGAATGAATTCAAATCATAAAGGAATTATGAATCTTTTTCTATTAAAGATACAAATTAAGAGAGAGCACTTCTTGATAGAAGTGCATCTATGAATTTGACTTAAGTGAATCCATCAAGGTATTAAAAAAGATGCAACCTTAGATAGAGCTTCAGTTATTACAAAAATTGTTAAAACTTTGATCTCGTTCCATCAAACTTCTCAAGTATACTAATCCTTGTTTTAGTTATACTTGTAGAAACAAAACTCCATGAATTTGGTTGTAAGGTTGATCTACTTGCTTCCTTCAACTACACAACTTCTTGTCACAGACTTTGAACTTCTTCCATAGATGTAGGCATAGTATCTCCATGATTCACGTTAAAAATGCATGAGATGTTCACTCTTAGAGTATTGAAAAGTTCATAAAGAACTACAATAATTGCAAATCTATTTTCACTATTGCTAAGAATATCATCCATAATCTTTCTTTCCATAGGCAACTCTGACAAATTCAAAAAGTTAAATAAGAGGATGATATTTTGTAACATCTAATAGAAATTTTTACATAGAAGGGTAATCTACTCTCTTTAAGAAAAAGATCAATATTAAAAAAATAAGATTTTTTTGTTTGAAGGTAGATAGTATACAACCTTCAAAATACAACAATAAAAGTGGAATAATGTTAAGGACACACATTGAAAGAAGATACATAAAGTTGTGAAATCTATATCAAAAAGAAAGTGACAAAATTAAAAAAAGTATGTATATATCACGGATATATACATGTAAGCTAGTAATTACCTATATAAATAAGTAAAAATAAGTAGAAGTAGATAAAAGTAAGTTAATTCTATAATATCTTCTATTGAAGCTTTTTAAAAGCTTCATAGAGGCTTCTTTGACTTTATAAGTATTTTTAAATAATTTTTTGGGTTAAAAACATTGTCAAGAAGTTGGCCATGTACCACACATGTTATTAGCTTAAAGACTAAGATAATTATTTGGTCCATAAGTAGAAAAACTTTCCTTGTAAGTCAAAGCATGTGTCCTACAAAGTCAATACATATTGAAGATCCTGTAGAACATTGCTACATAGTCCCTAATTAGATAGTATATATAGAGACAAGAGTGAAGCCTTCTTCACTCTTGTCAACTCCTTTCTTGCTTCTAGTCTAGTTTCAAAAGTCTCAAGTTTTCTTGTCTTTTAGTAATAAGCCTTTCTAGTTTCTTTTTATATAAGTACTTCTTTATTTTTATTTTGTCACTCTTTCTTTGACATAGATTTCATTGGTTTATAGATCATCTTTTAATTCATGTCCTTAATAAATTGACAAGAATACACTTACAGTATCAGAGCTTTGTCTTGTCTTAATTAAGAATAGATTATTTCTTTTTTATGATAAGACATAAGCTTATTAGAAGTTGCAGATTATCTTCTTCGAAATTGATATTGTTCTTAGTATTTTCTTTGTCCTGAAGTCCTTTCTTCTACTTGTCTTGAGTAGTATTAGATATTTTTTTTAGTATTATTATAACACAGCTTGTTGAAATGAAGAGTGCAATGGCACAAATGCAAGAGCAATTGAGGAAATTGATGCTTGTGATGCATCAACTTAACTTACCACTACAAGGATCAATAAGAATGGTAGGAAGTGAGTATACATAGATGATTAAAGCTACTTCAACATCTATACCAAATCATATCATTCGACCCACGATGGAACATCTTTCAAGTATTAGAGAACCAAGAATTGCTTTGCTTGAGAAGTTTGATGGTACAAGATCTAAATTTTGAGGATTTATCAATCAAGTATAACTTGTAATTGAACTTCAACCTCAAAGCTATCCAACTCCAGGATCACAAATTAAATTAATTTGTATACTTCTTTTAACTTTAATACTATTATGTTTTTATCTTTTTTTGAATGACAAGATCCAATATTACATAATCAAGAGGTATTTTTGGTGGAATTCTAGTCCATATATGAAAAACATGATGCAACATATGTTATAATCAACAAGATCTGTATTTGTGACAAGGCAATCAATCTATAATATAATATACTTTATAATTTTGTCAACTTGCAACTGATATCAAGTGGGATGATGTTGTACTTATTGGCCAATTTCTCTATAGATTACAATATGAGGTAAAAAAATTGATGCTCAATTTATCTGATCCTCAAACATTCAGTCAAGCAATTGACTTTGCTTTGAAATGTGACAATTGAATTTTTAAATTTTGATCTAAGAGTCACATAAATAGACCTCAATGTTACTACAATTTGATGGCAATACCAACATCTTCTTCTCACATATATTCAGAAGTAGAGGATATGTAAATTGATGCGGTATGTTTCAAACCTCTTACTGAGTAAGAAAAGATTCGTCACTGTCAAGAAGGATTGTGCTTATATTGTAGAGAACCTAAACACACTGCTCAATATTACCCAAAGAAACAAAAAAATCACAAAATGAAGAGCACATCTGTAAAAGAAGACAAAGTGTCAAAAAATAAATTTGTCTAGCTATAATAGGGATCGTGCAGCTGAAATCTTATATAATTTCTAATAAAAGTCCCATCTTCTCCTCAAAATCCTCTCCTTATTTTATAATAGATGTATGTTTAGGACCTAATAAATATAAAGCCTGCACCTTGATAGATTCAGGAGCCTCAACTTGTTTCTTAAATGTAGAATTTGTCAAAAGTCATAAAATATCGTTAGTACAAAAAATCAAACATGTTCATGTAGAAGTCATAGATGGTCATCCATTGTCTTTTGGAGATGTTACTCTTAAAACACTTCCTATAGATGTAGCAATAAATGGTCATAGTAGTTGCGTAATCTTTAATATGATTAGATTTTCTTTTAATCCAATCATTTTAGGTTTATCATGGTAAAAAAAGTATAATCCTTACATAGATTGGATTTCTCGTATCCTTGACTTGTCTAAAAGCATAATTAAGAGTGAATTTAATCTAATAGAAAGTCATAAATCTAGTGCAATTAAATCTATGTTTGTAGGTGCAAGAGCTTTTTTGCATGCTCCAAAAGAAGGATCACCTTGTGTCATTCATGCCACACATGTTTCTAATGATGTGAAGACTTCAAGTAGCATTCCTAGCCAATACCAAGAATTTTAAGATGTATTTGAAAAGAAGAATGTAGATACTCTCTCAAACATCATCCCAATGACTACTCAATTGACCTTTAAGAAGGAGCACAACTGCCATTTTGACCAATCTATACTTTATCACAAGATGAATCGATTGAACTCAAGAAATATATTGAAGAGAATCTGGCCAAAAACTTCATACGCCATTCCAAATTACCTGTCGAAGCTCCAATCTTATTTGTAAAGAAGAAAGATGGATCATTGCGGATGCATGTTGATTATCGAGGATTCAACAAGATCACCATCAAGAATAGGTATCTTCTACCTTTGATATTCAAACTTCTCAATCAATTGAATCAAACTAAGATCTATACAAAAATAGATCTATGGGGAGCATACAATCTAATCTAAATTAAAGAAAGATATAAATAGAAGACTATATTTTAAACTAAATATAGATATTTTGAATACAACATTATGCCTTTTGGACTCACAAATGCATTGACAACTTTTCAACATCTAATGAATGATGTTTTTTGAGAGTTTTTAGATGACTTTGTTATCTGTTATCTGGATGACATCTTGATCTATTCTAAAAAAATAGATGAATATGAACTTTAGAATCATTGTATATTATAAAAATTAAGAGATGCAGGACTCTTTGCCAAGATAGAAAAGTATGTATTCTATACTACTCAAGTCAACTTCTTAAGATACATCATTTCAAATGATGGACTTGTGATGGATCCTAAAAAAGTTCAAACTATTATAGATTGGAAGATTTCAAAAATGGTAAAAGATGTCCAATTTTTTTTAGGCTTTGCCAATTATTATCGAATCTTCATCAAAGACTTCTCTCAAGTTGTACCTCCACTTACACGTTTGACTTGCAAAGACAAACTTGAGTAGAGCAAAGAAGTTGAAGCATCTTTTGAAGCTTTGAAGTCAACTTTTATTTTTGTACCTCTCTTATAATGCATTGACTTTTTTAAGCTATTTTCTATGAAAATAGATGCATCAAACTTTACTTTACATGCCGTATTATCACAAATGAGAATAGATGATAAACTTCATCCAGTAGCTTTTTATTTCAAAAAAATTTCAGTAGCCAAGATTAACTATGAAATCCACAACAAAGAACTTCTTGCAATCATAGATTCATTTCAAGAATGGTGACATTATCTGGAAGGCGCTTCTAATCCAGTCACCATATATATGGACCACAAGAATCTCGAGTACTTTATGCCAACATGTGTTTTAAATCATCGCCAAATCCGTTGGAGCATGTCTTTAATAAGATTTGATTTCAAGATTACATATCAACTCGAAAAACAATAAATTTTGTCAAATGTCTTTTTTAGATTCTCTTATCTTATACCAAAAGAGGGAGATGTATCTTTAAATCAACAAAGAACAATTCTCTTGAAGCTAGATCATTTTCATCTTTGAGTAATGAAATCAACATGGACTATTGATTCAATCCTTATGAAACAAATCCAATCAAGTATGTCTTCTAATCTTCTTATTCACAATATGAAGAATTCTTCTTTTAAATCTCAAGATATTTCTAAATTTGAGTTCAAAAATAAGCTACTCTATTTGAAAAGGTCGATTATATGCTCCAAAAAGAAAATTATGATTACGTATTCTTCAAGCCCGTCATGATTTTTTAGCAACAGGATATTTTAGATACAACAAGACTTTAAAGCTTATATCCAGAGATTTTTGGTTGTTCCAAATGTGGAAGGATGTGAAAGACTTTGTTCAGTCATACGACATTTGTTCAAGATCTAAAACTCCTCGTCATTGACTTTATGGACTTCTTCAACCATTATTCATTCCAAAACAACCATGGTCTTCTATTTTCAGGAATTTTATCATAAATCTTCTAATCTTAGGTTCTTATGAGTCTATATTCATGATAGTAGATCATTTTACTAAAATGGCATATTTTGTATCATGTACAAAATCTATTATACATGAAGAAATAGCTAAGCTCTTTCTTGACAATATCTATTGCTATTATGGATTACCCAAGGATATTACATCAAACAGGAGAACTCAGTTTATATCAAGATTTTGGTAGACTCTTTTCAAGATTCTAAAAGTTGATATAAAACTATCTTTGGCATTCCATCCTCAAACTCATAGACATACATAGCATATTAATCAAGTTTTGGAATAATATTTAAGATGTATCATCAACTATTAATAAGATGATTGGACAATTCTTTTGCCATTAGCAAAGTTTACTTATAATAACAAGATATAATTTTCTACAAAACATACACCTTTTTTGCCAATTATAATTATCATCCATAATTTGATACTTTTGACTTTTCAAAAGCTAATAATCCTGTGGTAGAAGATTTGGAAAATCATTTGTCAGAGCTACATACAACAATGAAGGCACAATTAAAAGAAGCTCAAGAACAACAAAAGATCAATGCAGATGTCTATCAAAAGGAACAACCATCATTCCACGTAGGTGACAAGGTATGGTTACTTTATTGCAATATCAAGACCACTCGTCCTTATGACAAGTTAGACTATCATAGGCTTAGACCATTTCCTATTTTTACACAAATCAATCCAATTGCATATTATTTATATCTACTAGAGTCAATGAAAATCCATTCAATATTCCATGTGTCTCTTTTTGAACCATATCAGACAATGGACATACCAAAAAGAAGACAAGCTCCACCTCTTCTTATAGAAGTTGACAATAATGAAGAGTTCAAAGTGGAAGAAGTCTTAGATTCAAGGCGGCACCGAAATAAATTAGAATATCTTGTCTATTAGTACAGATATGATATTAGTGAATGTATATGGAAGCTAGTAAAGAATCTTGCAAATGCAGCAAAGATGGTGGAGGCTTTTCATCGACGACATCTATAAAAATCAAGATAAAAACCTTTGTTATAAAAGAAAGAAGATCTAGGCAAGATAACATTCTACTTTCAATCTTTATTTGTAGTTTCTTGGTAGTTGTGATACTAAAGGGATGAAAAATCAACAACCAGTAGATTTGACTAAAAAGCCTTTGTTTGCTGATTTGACGGATGAGATAATGTGATTATTACAACCTTCAAATCAATGCAATTGAAATAAAGATCCTCAACAATGACATATTTTATCTCGAATAGAGGGCGAGATACAATGCGTTTGGTATCACAACCTTGAAAGAGACTCCTGATGTTTGGTAATTTTATTAGAGGCATAAACAAGTCTTGACGATGTTTTAAATATTTTATTTGAAAGTAGTTATGAAGGCCTCAACAATAATCACATAACAAGGTGGTCTTTCTACTCTAATATGGAATACTATCGATGGTTGAGAGGCCCTATCAACCATCATCAAATAGAATAAAGATCTGAGTATGTAGTGAATATAATTTGTTATATTATAGATTTTATCAACATGTGATGATTGCTCCTCATGGAATTTGTTCCTAAAAAGAAAAATAATATCACAGACATATGCATATAAGCTAGTAATTACCTATATAAATAGGTAAAAATAAATAAAAGTAAGAAAAATTAAATTAATTCTATTATATCTTCTATTGAAGCTTTCTAAAAGCTTAATAGAAGCTGCTTTGACTTTAAAGGTATCTTTAATT
This sequence comes from Physcomitrium patens, assembly GCF_059467195.1. Taxonomy (NCBI): domain Eukaryota; kingdom Viridiplantae; phylum Streptophyta; class Bryopsida; order Funariales; family Funariaceae; genus Physcomitrium; species Physcomitrium patens. Next base: position 4,034,920 of record NC_143428.1, on the reverse strand, counting down.
GACTTTTTGGATTAAAAATATGGTCAAGAAGTTGGCTATGTGCCACATATGTTATTAGTTTGAAGACAAAGATAACTATGTAGCCTACACATAGAAAAACTTGCCTTGTAAGCCAAAGCATGTGTCCTACAAAGTCATCATATATTAGAAGTCCTATAGAACATTGCCTTATAGCCCCTAGTTAGATAATATATATAGAGACAAGAATAAAGCCTTCTTCACTCTTATGAACCTTTTTCTTGCTTCTAGTCTAGTTTCAAAAGTCTCAATTTTTTTTGTCTTTTGGTAATAAGCCTTTCTAATTTCTTTTTATATAAGTACTTCTTTATTTCTATTTTGTCACTCTTTCTTTGACATAGATTTCTTTGGTTCATAGATCATCTTTTAGTTTATGTCCTTGATAATATATTCAAGGAAGAACTGGAATGGCTATTGCTAAAGATTAGAAAACATAAGACTCTTAAAACTACACTAAAAAATAAGAAAAGAATTGATAAGAATGAAAAACGCCTCATTCTTGCCTCTATATTTATATTAAACTAAGAAATACATGACAACATGCTCTAGGACGTCTAATATGCATCCAACTTACAAGACACATGTCTAATTTGCAAGGCAAGTTTTTTAGGTGTGCAGCATATGTCCAACATATACTACATGTGATCAATATGTCGACATGTGGCCTCTTTGTTGGACAAGTTTTCAACCTATCAATCACCTATAGACATGTATAAAGACAAATCAGTGTCTATAAAGCTTCTAACAAGCTTTTCATAAAATATTATCATATTTATCTATTTTGACTTACTTCTACTTATTCTTATTATCTAAATAAGTATCAAAATAAATATTTATGTCCATGACATTATCCTCCCTTCTAGGGACGAGTTTTATGATGACCAATAATTACATATTGATGAAGTCTAAGATGCGCTAAACTATATTTCTCACGTACTCTGATCTTTACTTCTTTTGAAGGTAGTTGATAAGTTCCTTCAACCATGGATAATATCTCATACTAAGACGAGAAGACCATCTTGAAAATTTGAATATTATTGAGGCCTTCATAACTTCTTTCAAACAAAATATTAGTAATACCATTAGGAGTAATTTCTACTTCCAAAAAAATCACTAAATATCTTGAGTTCTTTCCAAGGTCGTGATACCAAATGTGTTGTATCTCACCATCTATTTGAAAAAGAACATGTCATTCTTGAGGATCTTCATCTTGATTTTTCCATCTTAAAGGTTATAATAGTCACAATGTATTATTTGGTAGCTCAACAAATAATAGCTCTTGTATTGAATTTGCTAGTTGTTGGTTCTCCATCTCCTAAGTACTAAAAAATTCAAAAAAATAATGATACAAGATAGAATGAAATCTCCATTGGGCTTTCTTTCTTTCATATCAAAGAATTTTTTGATTCTTCATCTTGATTTTGATGGATGTGGTTGATGAAAAGCTTTAACTTTAACTGATGCATTTTCTAGATTCCTAGATGGCTCCTTTATGCATTCATTAATGTCATATCCATGCCAATGAACCAGATATTCTAACTTATTTTGACACCGCATTGAATCTAAGACTTCTTCCACTTCAAATTCTTTATTATTGTCTACTTTTATAAGAGGTGGTGGCATTTGTCTCTTTTTTTGTATATATATTATCTTATATTGTTCAAATAAAGACACATAAAATATAAGATAGGTTTTCATAGACTTTGTTAGGTATAATCAATAAGCAATTGGATTGATTTATTTACAAATGGTGAATGGTCCAAGACTATAATAATCCAGTTTGTCACAAGGTCTAATAGTTTTAATATTATGACGAAGTAACCATACCTTATCTTCCACATGAAATTGAGGTTGTTCTTTGCGATAGACATTTGAATTGGCTTTTTGTTATTCTTAAGCTTCCTTTACTTGTATCTTCATTATTACATATAGCTTTGACAATCGATTTGCCACATCTTTTGTTACAAAATTATCAACTTTTAAAAATCAAAAGTATCAAATTAGAGATGATAACCATAATTGGAAAAAAAAAAGTATTTGTTGACTAGAAGAATGTACCAAATTATTATAAGCAAACTCTGCCAATGGCAAAAAAGTTGTCCAATCATCTTATTGATAGTTGATGGTATACCACAAATACTACTCTAAGACTTAATTTATCCATTCTATTTATCTATCAATTTGAGGGTGGAAAGCCAAAAATAGTTTTATATCCACCTTCAATATCTTGAAAAGAATTCTCCAAAATCTCAATAAAAATTAGATTCTTTTATTTGATATAATATCCTTTGATAATCCATGATAGCAATAGATATTATCAAAAAAGAGTTTAGTTCTTCTTTCATCTGTAATAGATTTTGTACATGGTACAAAATGTACCATCTTGGTGAAACGATCTATAATCACAAATATGAAATCATATGAATTTGAAGTTGAAAGATCTATGATAAAATCTATAGAAATAAAAGACCATGGTTGTTTTGGTATAGGTAATAGTTGGAAGAATCCATTAGGTCAATGATAAAGTATTTTTGATCTTAAACAAATATCACATGTCTACACAAATTTTTTAGCAGCCTTCCACATTTGAGGCCACTAGAAATCTCTAAATATAAGCTTCAAAGTCTTATTATATCTAAAATATCTTGTTGCAAGAAAATTATAATGAGCTTCAAGAGTATGTAATCGTGCTTTTTCTTCTAGAACATATAAGCATTCTTCAAAATAGAGTAGGTTCTCTTTAAATTCAAACTTGGAAGTATCTTAAGACTTAGAGGAATTATTTTTAATATCATGAATAAGAAGATCTAAAAACAAACTTGTTTGGATCTACTTTAGAGAAGTAAAATCAACAGACAATGTTGATTTTGTTGCTCTGATATGAAATTATTCTGACTTTGATAAAATTATCTTTTATTAATCAAAAGCTGCTTCTTTTTCTTTTGGTGTAAGATAAGAATGTCTAGAAAGGGCATCAGACAAATCTTGTTGTTTTCTTGGCCGATAAGTGATATTAAATTGAAATCTTGATAAAGACATGTTTCAACGAGCTTGGCGATGATTGAAAATACACTCTAATATGAAATACTTGAGGCTCTTGTAATCCATATACATAGTGACTAGACTTAAAGTGCCTTCTAAACAATGATGCCATTCTTGAAAAGAATCCACGATTGCAAGAAGTTCCTTATCTTGGATCTCATAATTAACCTCGACTACTGAATAAATTCTTCAATGAAAAGCTACTAGATGAAGTTTATCATCAATTCCTATTTGTAATAAGATTACATCTAAGGCAAATTCAAATATATTTGTTTCCATAAAAAATACTTTATGAAAGTTGATGTGATATAGGATTGGTACAAAAATAAAAGCTTTGTTTAAAGCTTCAAATGATGCTTCTCCTTCTTCACTCTACTCAAGCTTGTCTTTATAAGTTAAGCGTGTAAGTGGTACTACAACTTGAGAAAAATTCTTGATGAAGATCCAATAGTAATTATCAAATCTTAAAAAGCATTGTATATCTCTTATTATTTTTAGAATCTTATAGTACATGATTGTATGAACTTTTTTAGGATCCATGATTAGACCATTGTTTGAAATGATATATCCTAAGAAGTCAACTTGAGTAGTGTGCAATACACACTTTTCTATCTTGGCACACAATCCCACATGTGTAAGTTTTTGTAACACACGACAAACATAAATTTCATGTTCTTTTATATTCTTAGAGAAGATTGAAATGTAATTTAAGTAATAAATAAAAAAATCATCTAAAAATTCAAGAAAAATATCATTCATAAGATGTTAAAAAGCAGCTAGGATATTTGTGAGTCCAAAAGGCATGACATTATATTCAAAGTATCCATACCTTGTTCGAAAATCACTCTTCTATTTAACTTAATTTTTAATGCAGACTAGTTTGTATGTTCCTTGTAGATTTATTTTTGTAAAGATCTTAGCTTGATTTAATTGATCAAGAAGTCTAGATATCAAAAGCAGAGGATATTTATTCTAGATGATAATCTTGTTGAGTCCTCGATAATCCATGCACATTTGTAATGATCTATCTTTTTTCTTCATAAATAAGATAGGAGCTCTTGTAAGAGATTTTGAATGGCATATGAAATTCTTGGCTAAATTTTCATCAATGTACTTCTTGAGTTCAACCAACTCATTTTGTAATAAACTATAGATTAGGCCAAATGGCAACTGAGTTCTTTCTTTAAAATCATTTGAACAATCATATGGATGATGCTTTAGGAGAATATCTGCATTCTTCTTCTCAAAAATATCTTGAAAATCTTAATACTGACTTGAAAAATTACTTGAAATATTTCCATCATTTAAAATAGGTGTCGCATTGTCAAGGACAAGAACTCGATGAAAGCTAAAGAGTAAGTGAGACTTTTCTCAAAGAAATAGGACAAAATAGAAATATGTATATTAAGAAAGAAATTAGAATGGCTATTGCCAAAATACAAGAAAACTAGAGACCCTTGAAACTAGACTAGAAGCAAGAAAGGAGTTGACAAGAGTGAAGAGGGCTTCACTCTTGTCTCTATATATACTATCTAACTAGAAGCCACGTGGCGATGTTCTATAAGACCTCCAATATATGTTGACTTTCTAGGCCACATGCCTTTGCTTGCAAGGCAAGTTTTCTATGGATGGACCACGTAGTTGGCTTGTTCTTTAAGCTTCCAACATGTGTGGTACATGGCTAACTTGTTGACCAAGTTTCTAACCTAAAAGTCAACTATAGACTCCTATAAAGTCAAAGCAGCGTCTATGAAGCTTCTAAGAAGCTTCTCTAGAAGATATTACATAATTAACCTACTTTTATCTACTTTTACATACTTTTATCTATTCATATAGGTAATTATATGTATGTCCGTGACATTACCCCCCCTTCTAGGGACGAGTTCCACGAGGAGCGGTGATTATATATTGAGAAAATCTAATATGCGGCGAATTGTATTTGCTACATTCTCTGATCTTTGTTCTCTTCGAAGATAGTTGATGGGTCCTCTTAGCCATCGATAGTGTCCCATTCCAGGGCGAGAAGACCACCCTGTTATTTGATCACTGTTGAGGCCTTCATAACTTCCTTCAAATAATACATTTGAAACACCATCAGGAGTCGTTCCTATCTCCAATAATATCACCAAACATCGAGAATCTCTTCCAAGGTCGTGATACTAAATGCGTTGTATCTCACCATCTATTCGAGGAAGAACATGTCGTTCTTGAGGATCTTCATCTCGGTTGCGTCGTCTTGAAGGTTGTGACAATCGCAATGTCTCATCCGGTAAGTCAGCAAACGAAGGTTCTTGAGTTGAATCCGCTGGTTGTTGGCTCTCCATCTAATTAGCGACACAAATGTAAAGAAGTTACAAACAAGGATAGGAAATTGAATGTTATCTTGCCTCAATCTTGTCTCTTTTATAAGTGAGGTTTTCATCTTGGTTTTGATGGATGTCGTTGATGAAAAACTTTGACTTTAGCTGATGCATTTCCTAGATTCCTGGATGGCTCCCATGTGCGCTCACTAATATCATATCCGCGCCAATGAACAAGATATTCCAGCTTATTTCGGCGCCGCCTTGAGTCTAATATCTCTTCCACCTCAAATTCTTCTTTATTATCTACTTCTATAGGAGGCGGTGGCATTTTTCTTCTTCCTTGTATATCCACTGTCTTATATGGTTCAAGAAGAGACACGTGGAATACAGGATGGATCTTCATTGACTCCGGTAGATGTAACCGATATGCAACTGGGTTGATCTGTTCAGAAACAGAAAAGGGGCCAAGCCTACGATAGTCCAATTTGTCACAAGGTCGAGTGGTCTTGATATTGCGACGAAGTAGCCATACCTTATCACCCACGTTGAGTTGTGGTTGCTCTTTACGATATACATCTGCATTTATCTTTTGTCGTTCTTGAGCTTTCTTCAACTGCGCCTTCATTATTGCATGTAACTCTGACAACCGATTTGCCATATCTTCTACTGCAGGATTATCAACTTTTGAAAAATCAAAAGTATCAAGTCGTGGATGATAGCCATAATTGGCAAAGAAAGGTGTTTGTTGCGTGGAAGAATGTATTGTATTATTATAAGCAAACTCTGCCAATGGCAGAAGGATTGTCCAATCATCTTGTTGGTAGTTGATGGTACACCTTAAATACTGTTCCAAGACTTGGTTTACGCGCTCTGTTTGTCCATCAGTTTGAGGATGGAAAGCTGAAGATAGCTTTATGTCCACTTTTAAAATCTTGAAAAGAGTCTTCCAGAATCTTGACACAAATTGAGTTCCCCTATCCGATATGATATCTTTAGGTAATCCATGATAGCGATAGATATTATCAATGAAAAGCTTAGCTGTTTCTTCACCTGTGATAGATTTTGTACATGGCATAAAATGTGCCATCTTGGTGAAACGATCTACTATCACAAATATAGAATCATAAGATCTTGAGTTTGGAAGATCTGTGATGAAATCCATAGAAACAGAAGACCATGGTTGTTCTGGTATAGGTAATGGCTGAAGAAGTCCGTAAGGTCGATGTCGAGGAATTTTTGATCTTGAACAAATATCACATGATTGTACAAAGTCTTTGACTGACTTCCACATTTGTGGCCACCAAAAATCTCTTGATATGAGTTCCAGAGTCTTATTATATCCAAAGTGACCTGCTGCTGGAAAGTCATGACGTGCTTGAAGAACACGCAAAAGTGCTTTTCCTTCTGGAACATATAGGCGTCCTTCAAAATATAATAGATTATTCTTGAACTCGAACTTAGAAGAATCATGAGACTTGGAAGAATTATTCTCGATATCATGAACAAGAGGGTCTGAGGACATACTGGACTGGATTTGCTTGAGAAAAGTTGAATCAACAGTCAGTGTTGATTTCACTGCTCTGAGATGAAATTGCTCCGGTTTCAAGAGGACCGTTCTTTGTTGCTCAAAAGCTGCATCTCCTTCTTTTGGTGCAAAATAAGAACGTCTAGACAGGGCATCAGACAAACCTTGTTGTTTTCCTGGCTGATAAGTGATAATGAAGTCGAATCTTGACAAAGACATACTCCAACGAGCTTGACGACGATTCAACACGCGTGCTGACATGAAATACTCGAGGTTCTTGTGATCTGTATACACAGTGACTGGACTAGAAGCACCTTCTAGATAATGACGCCATTCTTGAAAAGAATCCACGATTGCAAGAAGTTCTTTATCGTGGATCTCATAATTGATCTCGGCTGCTGAGAATTTTCTTAAATGAAAAGCTATCGGATGAAGTTTGTCATCTGTTCCCATTTGTGATAAAACTGCACCCAAGGCAAAATCCGATGCGTCTGTTTCCATAAAAAATGCCTTGGAAAAGTCAACACGATATAAGACTGGTGCAGAGACAAACGATGTCTTCAAGGCTTCAAATGCTACTTCCGCTTCTTGATTCCATTGGAATTTATCTTTACTAGTCAAGCGTGTAAGTGGAGCTGCAACTCGTGAGAAGTCTTTGATGAAGATCCGATAGTAATTGGCAAATCCCAAGAAACATTGGACATCTCTTACAGTTTTTGGAATCTTCCAATCCATGATTGTTTGGACTTTCTTAGAATCCATCATAAGACCATCATTTGAAATGATGTATCCTAAAAAGTCAACTTGAGTAGTGTGAAATACACACTTTTCTATCTTGGCATACAATCCTGCATCTCTAAGTTTTTGTAATACTTGACGAACATGTATTTCATGTTCTTCAACATTCTTAGAATAAATCAGGATATCGTCTAGGTAGCAGACGACAAAATTGTCTAAGAATTCACGAAATACATCATTCATGAGATGTTGAAAAGCAGCTGGTGCATTCGTGAGTCCAAAAGGCATGACATTGTATTCAAAGTGTCCGTACCTGGTTCGAAACGCAGTCTTCCATTCATCTCCTTCTTTGATCCGTACTAGATTATATGCTCCTCTTAGATCTATTTTTGTATAGATCTTAGCTTGATTTAACTGGTCAAAGAGTCCTGATATCAAAGGTAATGGATACCTGTTCTTGATTGTGATCTTGTTGAGTCCTCGATAGTCAACACACATTCGTAAAGATCCATCTTTTTTCTTTACGAATAAAATTGGAGCTCCTGCTGGAGATTTTGAATGGCGTATGAAATTCTTCGCTAAATTCTCGTCAATATATGTCTTGAGTTCAGCCAACTCATCTTGCGATAAACTGTAAATTGGTCCAAATGGTGGCTGAGTTCCTTCCTTGAGATCGATTGAACAATCGTATGGGCGATGCTTAGGAAGAATATCTGCATTTTTTTTCTCAAAAACGTCTTGATAATCCTGATATTGACTTGGAATGTCACTTGAAGTCTTTACGCTTTCAGAAATAGGTGCAGCATAAATAGCAAAAGTTGATCCTTCTTTTGCTGCGTGTATAAATGCTTTTGCACCTATAAGTGCGGGTTTTACTATACTAGACTCACTTGATTAATAGAACTGTTACTAATGCTCCGAGGAAAATCAAGTTTACGAGAAATCCAATCTATTCGAGGATTATACTTTTCTAACCATGATAAGCCTAAAATTACTGGATTAGAGGGAGATCTAATTATATTAAAAATTACGCAACTACTATGACTATTTATTACTACATCTACAGGAAGTGTTTCGTGAGTTACATCTCCAGAAGACAACGGACGACCATCTATGACTTCTACGTGTACAGGTTTAGTTTTTTGTATTAATGATATTCTATGACATCTAGCAAATTCTTCATCTAAAAAACAAGCTGAGGCTCCTGAATCTATCAAGGCAGAGGCTTTGTAATTATTAGGTCCTAAACACACATCTATTATAAAACAAGGAGATGGTTCTGAGGAGAGGATAGGACCTTCATTAGAAGTTGTACAAGATTCCAGCCGCACGGTCCCTATTGTAGCTGGACGTACTCGTTTTCCGACATACTGTCTTCTTTGACAGCCGTACTCCTCATTTTGTAGTTACGTCGCTTCTTTGGACAATGTTGAGCAGTGTGCTTAGGTTCTCCACAATATAAGCACAATCCTTCTTGTCGACGACGAGACTTTTCTTGCTCAGTAAGAGGTTTGAAACGTACCGCATCAATTTGCATATCCTCTACTTCTGAAGGTATGTGTTGAGGAGACGTCGGTGTTGCCATTGAATTGTAGTAACGTTGAGGCCCACTTGTGCGACTCTCGGATCGAAATTCAAAAAGTCGATTGTCGCACTTCACAGCAAAGTCAATTGCTTGACTCAATGTTTGAGGATCAGGTAAATTAAGCATCAATTTCTTTACCTCATATTGTAATCCGTAGAGAAATTGACTCACAAGTGCGGCATCATCCCACTTGATATCAGTTGCAAGTTGTCGAAATTGCGAAGCATATAATGTTACTGATCGATTGCCTTGTCGCAAAATACGGATCTTGTTGGTTGCAACACGAATTGCATCATGTTCTCCAAACATGGATCGAAACTCCGCCAAAAAAGCCTCCAGATTATCCAATATTGGATCTCGTCGTTCAAGAAAAGATGAAAACCATGACAATGCTGAACCTGAAAGAAGTGTACCAATGAATCTAACTTGTGACCCTGGAGTTGGATAGCTCTGGGGTTGAAGTTCAATCACTAATTGGACCTGATTGATGAATCCTCGAAACTTGGATCTGGTACCATCAAACTTCTCGGGCAAGGCCACTCTCGGTTCTCTAACACTCGAAGGGTGTTCCATTCTGGGAGAAGGGACATGGTTTGGTGCAGATGTTGAAGTAGCCCCAATCATCTCTATATCTTCACTTCCTACCATTCTTGTTGCTCCTTGTGGTGGTAAATTGAGTTGATGCATCGCAAGCATTAACTCCCTCAATTGTTCTTGCATTTGTGCCATTGCACTCTTCATTTCAACAAGCTCTGCCATAGTAGCACTTAGAAAAGAGAAGATGTCTAATAACGCTCAAAACAAATAGAAGAGAGGAATTGATAACAAAGAAAATACTAAGAACAATATCAGTTTAAAAGAGGGTAATCCGCAACTTCTAATGCGCTTATGTCTTATCAAGAAAAAGGGGTAATCCACTCTTAATCAAGAAAAGACAAAGCTCTCATATTGTAAGTGTACTCTTGTCAATCTGTCAAGGACAAGAACTCGATGAAAGCTAAAGAGTAAGTGAGACTTTTCTCAAAGAAATAGGACAAAATAGAAATATGTATATTAAGAAAGAAATTAGAATGGCTATTGCCAAAATACAAGAAAACTAGAGACCCTTGAAACTAGACTAGAAGCAAGAAAGGAGTTGACAAGAGTGAAGAGGGCTTCACTCTTGCCTCTATATATACTATCTAACTAGAAGCCACGTGGCGATGTTCTATAAGACCTCCAATATATGTTGACTTTCTAGGCCACATGCCTTTGCTTGCAAGGCAAGTTTTCTATGGATGGACCACGTAGTTAGCTTGTTCTTTAAGCTTCCAACATGTGTGGTACATGGCTAACTTGTTGACCAAGTTTCTAACCTAAAAGTCAACTATAGACTCCTATAAAGTCAAAGCAGCATCTATGAAGCTTCTAAAAAGCTTCTCTAGAAGATATTACATAATTAACCTACTTTTATCTACTTTTACATACTTTTATCTATTCATATAGGTAATTATATGTATGTCCGTGACAGGCATAAATAACAAAAGTCGATCCTTCTTTTGTAACATGCAAAAAAAAAAATTCTCCTACAAATATAAATTTGGCTATACTAGACTTATAGCTTTTTATTGGATTAAAAAAATTCTTAATGATGTTTGAAGAAAATTCAAGTTTACAAGAAATCCAATCTATTACAAGATTATATTTTTCTAGCCACAATAAACCTAAAATGATTAGATTTGAAAGAGATCTAATTATATTAAAAAATATGCAACTATTATGAAAATTTATTATTACATCCATAGGAAGTGTTTCAAGAATAATATCTCCAAAAGATAACAGATGACCATCTATGACTTCTACGTGCATGGGTTTAGTTTTTTGTACTAATTATATATTATGATTTTTAATAAATTCTTCATCTAAAAAACAAGCAGAGGCTCTTGAATCTATTAAGATAAAAGCTTTGTGGTTATTAGATACTAAATGCATATCTATTGTAAAACAAGGAGAGGATTCTCAGGAGAGAATAGGCCCATCATTAGGACTTATACAAGATTCCAACCGCATGGTCCCTATTGTAGCTGGACAAATTTGTTTTTCAACATGTTTTCTTCTCTGACAACAATACTCTTCATTTTGTAGTTGCATTGTTTCTTTGGACAATATTGAGCAGTATGCTTATCTTTTCTATAATATAAATATAGTCCTTCTTGATAATGACAAGTCTTTTCTTATTCGGTAAGAGGTTTAAAATGTATTGCATCAATTTGCATATTTTCTATTTTCAAATGCTTAGATTGAGAAGTTGTTGGTATCATCATTGAATTATAATAATATTGAGATTTCCTTGTACAATTTTCAGATCAAAACTCAAAAAGGTGATTGTCACATTTCACAATAATATTAATTGCTTAACTCAATGTTAGAGGATCAAGTAAATTGAGCATCAATTTTTTTACTTCATATTGTAATCCATAGAAAAATAAGCGGATAAGTGCTACATCATCTCACTTAATATTTGTTGCTAATTGTCAAATTTATAAAGCATATAATGTCATTGATTGATTATCTTGTCATAAGATACAAATCTTATTGGTTGCAACATGAATTGCATCATGTTCTCCATACATAGATTAAAACTTCATTAAGAATGCTTCCAAATTATCTAATATTGGATCACTTTGTTCAAGAAATGATAAAAATCATAATATAGGAGAACTTGGAAATAGTGTTTTAATAAACATGACTTATGATTTTTGAATTGAATAATTTTGAGGTTGTAGTCTAATTACTAATTGTACCTCATTGATGAATCCTCAAAACTTAGATCTTGAGCCTTCAAACTTCTTAAGCAATCCAATTTTTGGTTCTTTGAAACTTGAACAATGTTCTGTTGTAGGAGCAGTAGTATGGCTTGATGTAGATGTTGAAGCAACTCCAATCATCTCTATATCTTCATTGCCTAATAATTTTATTGCTCCTTATGGTGGTAGATTGAGTTGATACATTGTAAGCATTAACTCTCTCATTTGGTCTTGCATTTGAGCCATTGCACTCTTCATTTCAGCAAGCTCTGCCATGCTAGCACAATAAAAAGAAATGTGTCTATTCTCACAAAATACAATACTTAAGAATCAAAATAAATAAATAAAATAATATTAGTTTAAAAGAGGGTAATCTATAACTTCTAATATGCTTATGTCTTATCAAGAAAAAATGATAATCCATTCTTAATCAAGAAAAGACAAAGATCTAATATTGTATGTGCATTCTTGTCAATTTGTCTGGGACACATACTGAAAGAAGATACATAAAGTTGTGGAATCTGTATCAAAAGGAAAGTAACAAAATAGAAAATAGTATGTATATTCAAAGAACAATTAGAATGGCTATTGCCAAAGACTAGAAAATATAAGACTCTTGAAACTAGACCAAAAAATAAGAAAAGAATTGACAAGAGTGAAGAAGGCCTCACTCTTGCCTCTATATATACTACTTAATTAAGAAATATGTAGCGACATGCTATAGGACCTCTAATATGCATCCAACTTGCATGACACATGTTTAATTTGCAAGGCAAGTTTCCTAGGTGTGTACTATATGTCCAACTTGTACTACAAGTAATCAACATGTCGATACATGGCTTCCTTGTTGGCCAAGTTTTCAACCTACTAATCACCTATAGATATGTATAAAGACAAAGGAGTGTCTATAAAGCTTTCCACAAGATATTATCATATTTATCTACTTCGACTTATTTCTATTTATTCTTATTATCTAGATAATTATCATGATAAATATATATATCCGTGACAAGTAATCATTCACCTCTAAAATAAGATAGAAATAGTATGTTAGCACTCTTGTCAAATTGTATAGAATATGAATCTCAAACGAAGAATATCCTCAATACACTCTTGTGTCATTGAAGAGAACTAGAAAGTCACTCAAAAGGTGATGTAATATTAAACTAGAATAGCTATTGCTAAAAATAAAAAGATTAGAAAGTCTTGAAATAAGACTAAAGACTAAAAAGATGTTGAGAAGAATGAAGAAGGCTTCACTGTTGCCTCTATATTTATTCTCGAAGTATGAGCTACATATCAATATTCTATATGACTTCTAACATGTGTTGACTGTGATAACCACATGTCTTAACTTGCAAGGTAAGTTATCTATGTATGTACTACATAGTTAATTTGTTTCACAAGCTACTACACATAATTAACTTTTTTCACAAGCTACTACACAGAGTTAACTTGTTCTATAAGCTACTAATATGTGATTAACTTGTTGATAAAGTTTCTAACATACAAACATATCTAAAATCAAAACTGTATCTATAAAGCTTCTAAGAAGATTCTCTCAAAGACTTTATGAAATTAATCTATATTTATATACTTCTATCTAATTATATAAGTAACTATTGGAGTTAATGTATATGTCTATGATAATACATATATATAATATGTATATCAATATGCAATAATTTCTATAAATAGATATTTATATAATATAATATTATTGATAGATTTAAATACTATTATATTAAATTTTAAGAAATATATAGATTTGGTAGTAGTAAAAATTTAGATTAAAAATATATATATTTATAATTATTTTGTGAAAGAAAAAAATGAATAGACATAAAAAAATTAATCTAATATTACTTTGAAAACTTTTAATAAAAAAAATTAAGTATTTTTAAGTAATTATGTATATTCAAGTAATTATGTATATTTAAAAATAAAAATAAAAAACTTGTATATCAAAATAATATACAAACATATTAGAATCTAACTAGTGGTAGAGTATGTTGTTGTATTGTAATACAATTATATAGTGAAAGATAAAAATATGGATTTTAATTATTAAAAAAGTCTAATTAAAAGATATAGTAGCAAAAAATAGATAAAAGATAGGGTGGTGATAAAAACTTTTAATAATAATTCTACCTTTTTGTAAAAAAGACTTCTATTTATTTTATATAACTATAAATCAAAAATATATATATTACAAAAATAAATAATATGGTTATTTTAAAGAAAGTTTTAAGAATAGTTTGTAGAAAAAAGTACCTTAAAAAACCAAGAATTGATATTCAAAGAAGATTGGTTACAAAGTAGAGTCAAAATCAGACCATAAGGTACAAAATTGCGTACCTTTGGCAATTCCATGATTCTTTGGCAAATCAAAGAGCAGTGTTTGGGAGAAAACTAAAGCAAGGTTATTTGAGCAATGATTTTGAGTGATTTTAGTTTATAATAACTTTGTAAAGGCTTTGCAAAGTTAAGGCTTTTTTGAAGTGATGTTAAATTTTAAGAAATATAAAGAATTTATACATTGGAGAATTTTATGAAATTCATATAGGATCTATAAAATAATATTTTTATTAGATGATTATGGTTGTGTTAAATTTGTATCATAAGTTTGACCTTGATCGAATGGTTCATTTGAAGGTTATTAAAATTCAAAGCATTGAAGTCTTGAGAATTCAAGTTAAAAAGATCTATGAAGGTTTCTAAAATTTGCATCAATTTGTATGTTGAATTGAAATAAAATATTGCATATTAGTAGTAGACTTGATTTCTAACAATTGTGCAAAGTTCTAGAGCTATTAGACAATGAAATTAAGAAATATTAGCATTGAAAGATTGACTTTAAGATTGGAGAAGGAGCTTGGCCAACACTCAAGAAAATTATAGGATTTATCTTCTATTTGGTAAGTTTGATCACCTTTAAATTATTTGTGTTTGTTGTGAATTAAATAATTGAAAAATGTAAAAATTTGAAGTAAAAATATATGATAAAATTATTAATTACTAAGATTTTAATCTGTTATATTATTGGTTTAGGATTTTATTAGGATTTATTTAAGATTGTATTAGGATTTTTTATAATATTTTTAGGATTTTTTTAAGATTTTTTTTGTAAAGCTCTTTAAGATTATTTTTTTTAAATTATTTAGGATATTTTTTTTTTTTTTTTGAAATAATTTCTTTAAAACTTTATTTGAATTTTATTAAGATTTGATTAGAATTTTTAAGAATTAATTTGGATTTATTTAGAATTATATAAGAATTTTTACTATCTTATTATTGCAATTTCTAATTTACCTTCCATAGCAAAGTGCTTGGTGTATTTTCAAGTAAAACTTCACATAATATAATAATATTTAGATTAGATTCTATAAATGATAAATTAATTTTTATGGATTTTGATGATTCTTTATTAATTATTATAGATTTAAATTTGAATAGTTTGAATATTTAAATTTAAATATTTCTAAAACATACATTTAATAATAACAAAATAATAAATATAAGTGATATATGTTATATATTAAATATTTTAAAACTATCCAAAAAAGTTAAAAATATAAAGTTTTTTCAATCTTATTTTTGATTATGTTATAAAAAAGAGATTAAAGAAGAATTTTTGAATGTTGAAAAATCATTTTTTGAAAAATTAAATAATATGAATAGAAATATTAGATTTATTAAAAAAAATCATAAAATTTCTAATATGTTGTTATGTTTCTTAAAAAATTGTATGAAAATATAAGATATTATATGAAATAAAAAAAAATTATTAAATTGATAAAATTAAGTATGAATATGTTTATAATAAAATTTTATTTTATAAAAATAAATTATAAAATAACCTTTTGTCATTTGAAAAATATGTAATTAATAATATAAAATATAAATTTATATTAATAAATTAAATAATAATAGGTAATATTTATATTGCATTGCTATATCCATCTACAAAATATAAAAATAATTATTATAAAAACACGCTATTCTTTTTATTAATTTTAATAGTAAATTAAATCTACTTAAAATAAATTAATTTTAAATATATATATATATATATATATATATATATATATATGGAATATCTTTTCTAAATAAATAATATTTAAATATTATAAATCTTTAGTTATAGAAGAATAATTAGAATTTAAATATTAATAAATATATTTCACTTTTTAATTATATATTTATATTACCATCTATTACAATTAGGCCATAGAAGTATTTATAAGATTTTTACTTAATAAATAATATACTTAATAATTATTATACTACTATTAATATGAAAGTAGATTGTTATATTGGAAAAATAAATTGTTTCTAATAAAATTTTGATACTTTGAACAAAAGCATGTCCAACTTCTAATATATTATAAACTTCTCTTTAGACTTACCTTTAATTTAGAAATATTTCATTGTCATCTCAAACTAATAGAAAGTAATAATTTTACTTATCATATATTAATTTGCCACTATCAATTTAAAAAATGTCTTGTTCATGTAAATGTTGATAAGTTGTAGACAAGTTTTTGGTAGAAGGAGTTTTGTATGAATAACTATTTAAAGTTAAATTTCATAAAACTTTGACAAAAGTTGCAAAGTTTGGTCTTAGATAAAAAAAAATAAAAAAAATATAAGAAATAAAAATTAGTAAATTAAAATTGATCTTAGATTAATAAAAAGTTTAAAGAGAAATTTTGTATTAAAAACATCAATAATAAAAATCTTTGGCCTTATATTAGGCACTTATTATTATCTAGTTTCTTCCTTCATCTTTATACATACACATACTACCATAATCCTTGGCCTTTGTAGTTATTTCTTATGAGATTTTTGTAATGACATGTATGAATCATATCAATGGATTTTAATTGGTAAAATTTTTATTTAGATACTAAAATATTAAGATTAGTATCTATCAAAACATTAAGGATTTATAGGTTAAAAGAGTTGTATTAGAAAAAAAATCCATAACAATAGAGGCTTAATAATTATTGAAACCAAAATCTACACTGATCTTTATTTTATAATTTTTACTTATTCAAAATCTACAAATATTAGTTAATAGGTAAAAAGATCATGAAAAATAATCTAGTATCTTTTCATAGTTATTTATGTAGAAAATAATATTTTTAATTGATTTAAATTAATTTTATAACTTTTAAAATTTATCATGGTAAAAAAAAAGGTAGCATTAAACTGATATTTAAACTACAAAAATATTATATAATTTTTTTAAATTTATTCAAAATATATCTAAGAATGTTTAGGAATTTTTAGATTATATTTTTAGAACCTTGGTAAAAAAATTAGTGAGATTTGAAGGCATTTTGAAGGTCTGTAGCTAATAGAATATTTTTGAATACCATTTTGAAGTCAAAAATGCAAAAACAATAGTTTTACTACTAAAAAGTAAGAAGACCAGTAGCTAGTGTATTAGTTGAAGAAAATGAGGTGTACATGTATCATATAGATTGTAGCACCTTGGGTATAAGTAAGAGGACAAGTTTAGGGCTTTTTGACCTCTCTAAAATACCAATATATTTTACTTGAGACCCTTGGTGAGGCTCAAATCATTAATCTTTTAAGCAAATTATCCTCAAGATATAACCTACATTCTAATTTTTTATTTTTTTATTTTTAATCTTTAAATTATCAAAAATTATTGTAGTAATTTAAATTTACATGTATTTTTATGGCATTTGAAAGATAAAAAATTATCTATTTAAAGGTGTAATTTTTAACTTTAAATTTATTATTTTATTAGATGAAGATAAAGTAAAACATAGAAATTTGTTTTTGAAAGCAAAGTTTTAAACTAAAGTAATAATATTACACTTATACTTCAAATAAACAAGATCAAATCTTATAAAAATATTTCACTAATTCTTAGACTTCTTATAAATTGCATACACTTATTTTATGTATATATATATGATAAATTCTTATTTATATGACACATTTTTTTTTTATGTCTTATATCTAGAATTAGAAGATTTTTCTTAATTTTATTTTTTCAATACAAAGATTTTTTTTAAAGTAAATTTTTTTACAAATTATTATCAACTGAATATTACCAAAAACACATAATCTATGACATATATATATATATATATATATATATATAGTAATTTTAAAATAAATTTATGGTTTCATTTTATTATTTTTAATGATTCCTTGTATGTATTTAATATTTTATTAAATAAATCATTTATTTTATAATGTTATTTGATTTTAAATTAATTACATTTTTGAGATTGTATTTGAAATATTTAAGATATTGATAGGTCAAATACAATCTATCCAAAATATTAATTGATTTTATGAGTATTTAAATGCTTTAAAGTCAAAATATC
This sequence comes from Physcomitrium patens, assembly GCF_059467195.1. NCBI lineage: Eukaryota > Viridiplantae > Streptophyta > Bryopsida > Funariales > Funariaceae > Physcomitrium > Physcomitrium patens. The sequence goes on along the minus strand of NC_143428.1, from coordinate 4,016,552 downwards.
TTAATTTTAAAAAAAATTAAGATTAAAATTTTAATTATATTTTTCACTTAATTTGAATTATTTTTTATTTTTGTGAGGTTATGTTTCCCTTTGATAAACCAATGCACTAAAAAAAGTTTCTTAAAAAAACATATATTAAAAGTAATAAATCATATTCCATTTGGTTGTTTATTAAATGATCTAATTTATTACAATGGTTTGAAAGAACTAGTCTATTGTAGCATGTTTAACAGAATAGATAATTTCTAACACGTATGTGTTGTACCTAGTTATAATTATGTTTGTGAAATATGAAGAAATTTTATTTTATTTTTAAAATACATAAATGAAAATATAAATTTATATTGTAAATTATTATCATAGAATTTAAATAAGTCAAAATAATAAATATAATCCAAACCATAAATTCTACAATAATTTAGACTGACTACAACTTGATGCATGAATGAATGAAAAAAAATCATGAATTTGGCTTATAGAGTTGTATATCTGACTAAACACAATTCAAATCATCATTTTTTTTATTTTTAATTAAAAAGTATTTTTTAAAATAAAATAAGTGTTTCTTTAAATTAAAAAAAATTCATATGCCAATCTATTACAAGCATGGTTTTTAAAATATGTTTCTCCATATTTATAGCATAGTATTCAAAAGCCATGGTACTAAATATGTAAATAATGAATCTGAAGTATTTCTGTAATTAAACTCTTATAATTGAGATATTTTCCACTTTTGACATATCCCTTTCAAACTAATGTAAACATTAGTTAGTACTCTCCCATTTTGAAGCCTTCTTAAGCAAACAAAACCCCCCAAAAAAATACTCATCCTATAAAACAGTAAATAAGATATTAACAAAAAAGAAAAAAGGGGCTGATTTATGTCTTTTTATCATCTTTTTATTCTTTATCTTACACATGAAATCTCCCCTTGTTATACAAATACAAGGCAACAATTTCATGGAGCAAAACCAGAATGGATATGGAAGCAATACAGATACTTTATGTAGACTACCTGTCTAGGTGCAACACAACACATATATGAATCATATCACTCTTTACACACATAAACAAAATGCATACCATTCAAATACATATAAATATACATGTAAGGTACTATGTGTAGAATATGGAAGGTGGGATGGAATAGTCCTTCCTTTCCTTGAGACATAAGTGCAATGCAAGAATTTCATTGTGATCAAAACCAAGATGAGTATGAAAGCAACATACATACTTCAAGTGTAATACTTGTATGGGCATAACAAAATGCACATATACATCACATGGATGTATATACAATATACACTAATAAATACATATTAAGCTCAAGCTACAAGCACATGTCAAATTGCTGTATATACACCCATTATAAACATATCCAAGACCTTTACTTGGCTAATCTAAATCCCTTTTTTATTGTTCCAAATTTCCTTCTTCTCTTTCTTGCCGCAGCACAAGTCCCACTACCAAAACAAGAAAAAATAGAAGAAAGGAACTAGGACCTACATGGGGTTTAGAAAGAAGGTGATGAGGGGACCAAAATTGGCACTAAGGCAAGGAAGAAAGCTAAGAGCTTCGGGACATGCACTGGGACAAGGAAAAAGGGATTTGGATTAGCCTATCAAAGGCCTTGTGTGTGTATAGACATAATGGATGTGTGTACAGCAATTTGGGGTGTGCTTATAGGCTGAGCCTACATATTATTGTACACACATTAAATACACACATAAAATACATACATTGAACCAACGCAAATGGAGAACCGCAAGGAATGGGGGAGGTGGTGGCTTTGGGTACGCATGTAATCTGAATTCTGACTTGACGAGGCTTCAGACGAAATGCGGAAAGCGATGCAGGAATCGGGAATATGCGCAGATTTTTTTATTTTTTATTTTTTTAACAGCCCTGCAGGTTTCGTAACCCGGATTGCCATTGTGTGTATCTCTCGCTCCATTTACCTTGCACGCCAGCGCGAATTGCCACGACGCCACCAAAGCGCCACCGCTCGTTGCGGAACGGCCCTTGCAGCTTGCGCTTTTGGGAACCCATCTAGATCGTGTAGAATGATACACATGGTGCCTAGATTGCCGCGGTGTGGGTCTTTTTTTCGTGGCGCACGCCAAGCCTTGTTGGGTCTGCGAGACGGAGTGCTGGTGGAGAGTGGTCTTGTCGCAGCTGGGTTCGAGAGATGGGGGCTGTGGAGAACATGGCGCTGGTGGTGTGCCTGGTGGTGGCCTTGCTGCTATGCGGCGTTGTTGCGAACGGAGATGTTATCCGCATGCCCACTGATGTAGGCAAGGATCAGCTCCTGGCCGGTCAGTTCGCGGCTTGGGCGCACAAGCACGGGAAGGTGTACAGTGCCGCGGAGGAGCGAGCGCACCGGTTCCTCGTGTGGAAGGACAATCTGGAGTACATCCAGCGCCACTCCGAGAAGAACTTGAGCTACTGGCTAGGGCTCACCAAGTTTGCCGACCTGACGAACGAGGAGTTTCGAAGGCAGTACACTGGTACGCGAATTGACCGGTCGCGGAGGTTAAAGAAAGGGCGTAATGCTACGGGGAGCTTCCGGTATGCGAATTCGGAAGCTCCGAAGTCTATTGACTGGCGGGAGAAGGGTGCTGTCACTTCTGTCAAGGATCAAGGATCTTGCGGTAAGTTAAGATCGTGTTTTGGTAGGAGCTAAGTGGCTTGAGATGTGTGTAATCGAGGGTTCGTGGTTTAAGCTCTCTTGGGCCTTAACAATTGTGGATTATCTTTTGGGTTGCAATGGTTGATTCTAGGCGTTCTAAGATTTTTTTTTTGGATTTCCTCTAAGAATTCTTTGTTTCATTCAAAATTTCGCATTGCCGCTCATAAAAGATGGAGCTATTTTTTTAATAGAAGTGATTTTCCACCTGTGTAGACCGTGGCTTGTAATTGAGAAGGATTTTATGCACTGCGAACTGGGTTTGCTTATTCTTAGCAACTATAGCAATATTCGGCTCCAGTTCCTGAGTGTATGTTTAGGTAATTTTTGAACTTCGTTTGATATGTCGGTGCTTAACAATAATCTTTGTATGTGCGGCCATCAGGAAGCTGCTGGGCTTTTTCAGCGGTTGGATCCGTAGAAGGTATCAATGCGATTCGCACTGGGGATGCAATTTCGCTATCGGTGCAAGAGCTCGTGGACTGCGATAAGAAATATAACCAAGGTTGCAATGGTGGTCTCATGGACTACGCCTTTGACTTTGTCATTCAGAACGGCGGCATTGACACTGAGAAGGATTACCCTTACCAAGGCTATGATGGCCGCTGCGATGTCAACAAGGTAGAGATATCACGATTATTAGACAAATTCGCTAACACGCATATATTCGCATTTTATATTTCTTTCTGTAAGATACCACATGTCAAGTTAGGGTTCACCTCTATTTGTAGGCAATCTAACGTTGAAAACATTGTGGTGCGCAGATGAATGCCCGTGTAGTGACCATCGATTCATACGAGGATGTGCCAGAGAACGATGAGGAGGCGCTGAAAAAGGCAGTTGCAGGACAGCCAGTCAGCGTTGCCATTGAAGCTGGAGGCCGTGATTTCCAGTTGTACTCGGGAGGAGTCTTCACTGGGAGGTGCGGCACCGACCTAGACCACGGAGTGTTGGCTGTAGGATATGGCAGCGAGAAGGGCTTGGATTACTGGATTGTGAAGAACTCATGGGGAGAATACTGGGGAGAGAGTGGATACCTGCGCATGCAGCGAAACTTGAAGGATGACAACGGTTATGGACTGTGTGGAATCAATATCGAGCCCTCGTACGCCGTGAAGACCTCGCCCAACCCACCCAACCCTGGCCCCACTCCTCCTTCTCCACCACCTCCTGAAGTGGTGAGCAGATTGTCTCTGCATCGGCTCAAGCGGCCTCATTATTACTCACGTTGAGTTGTTCTGTAGGTTCGTGACAGTGTTGAGGGTTTCTGGTATTATATTCTCCCTGAAAATCTTGTAACTTGTGGTGTGTGTGTGTGTGTGACCAGATTTGTGACAAATGGCGTACTTGTCCTGCGGAGAACACATGCTGCTGCACATTTCCGGTAGGCAAGTCATGCCTCGCTTGGGGATGTTGCGCCTTGGACTCAGCGACCTGCTGCGATGATCACTACCACTGCTGCCCTCACGAGTACCCAATCTGCAACCTGGATGCAGGACTTTGCCTCAAGGTGCAGCGCCACTCTTCTCACTCAAAAGCAACGTCCTTGTATCATCACAGCTTCTGCTATCTGCTCGCAGCTAATGTTTCAATTCTGAGAATACCACCATCAGTGCCCAGTTTTGAGGTATGCAGATGTCTAAAAGCTAATTGTGTGAGTCGAATGTTGTGCTACTGCAGGGATCACACGACAAGGAGGGTGTTGCGCTGATGAAGCGTACACTAGCTCATTTCAACTGGGCTGGAGCTTTTGAATAAGTGAGGTCAAGAGATTTTTGTATCATTCTTTGTGTAGTTCTTTCAAGGTAAGTGAGGTTTCTCTGTTTATTAAAAGAAGATTGTGTTTTTATCTATTATTTTTTATACTTTACAAGAAGTTTTCAGCGGCATCTCATTTCGGCAGCCTTGAGATGAAGTAGCAGTGGTGACTTAGGAGGTTGATGTAGCTCACAAGCTTGAGATATGTTTTGACTGCCAGTTCATTGTTGTTGATATTCTGCACTTTGTGAACAGTGTTAATAATAGAAGACATAAGTTTCATGACCCAAGAAAATGAAATCTCTTTGTGACATTCTAATGGATTGTTAATTTGAGTTGAATTTATATAATTGTATCAAAATATAAGGATTTAACCCTATCTTTTGTGTAAATATATACATATACGTGTGTGCATACATATATAGAGACGTACACGCATGAGATTTTGATAACCGAAGAAAATAATGCTATTGGTGATGTTAGTAATGGAGTTCTACTGAATGATGCTTGCATGTTCAAAAAGTTGAGCTTGAGTTTTATAATGTGAGACTTATGTTATGGTGTTTTTACAGTCAGATGAATTGAACGACTTTGATATCTTTCAAGCAAGCTCAAATTAAATAGAATTTCTAGTAGCAAGTGCAAATGGAATTTTATTGAACTGACAATAAACATGAGAGGAAATTCTCAATTTCATATGGACCATTTAGTGGATATTGATTACTATTGTATAGCATGATGTGGTTCGTAAAATTGTGACATAAAATGGTGATATTTGAAATATACGTCTGTATGATTGGTACTTAGTTACAGTTATTAGTGCAGGTTTTAAAGAGTGTGTAATTGCTAAACTGGTATACAAAAACAATATTTATATATAAATAAATAAAACCCGGAATGAACACAAAAGAGAAGAGCCTAGAGTAAATTTTCACTATATATTGCATCTTAACAACTAAATAATTGTATTGTGTTATCTCAGTTTATTGATCCTTCAAAAATTAATGATCTTAGATAAAGCAATGAAAGTTTTAGAAACTAACTGTACTCTATGGTACATGTTTAAAAACCTTGTTTTCTGGTAATTAATTGGTTTTTGTTAATTTTCTAAATTAATGAAGAAAATTAATAGGGGCATTGTGGCTCTGGCAAGGGTGATTTCTATCCTATTTTCAAAACACTAAATTTGTTGACTAATAATCTTTGGTAATTATTACTTTTTTTGGAACAGATGATATTAATCAATGGGATAAGCATTATATATGTATATATATATATATATATATACACCCAACAAAGTAATAATTATCAGTTGTGATCAAATTTAGACTAACATGTTTTATGCTTCACCGCTACGCCAACTATGAATAGACTGAAGTAAACCATCGTTGAAGAATTGCCCTACTGTTTAGGTTTTTCAATTGAAAAGTGTAAAATAATAGTGAGAGAATGCATGACGAAAGATGATCAATCACCAACTAACAGAACAAAGATTTTTATGAAAAAATCTAGAGTTGTGAATTTTTAAAAGATGTGTGAAAATCATGAGCCATTAGTGACTCTGGTACGGATAAGTTGTAGGTTTCAGATTCAATTTACTGTCACTAGGCATCTATTCAATGATAGGATTATTGATCGGGTTGTTCACTGCCAAGAGCCAGTCCTTAAAATCTGACGCGTTTTCCTTGCGTGTTCCGCTCAAGAGATGTACATGGATTTTTTGGGATACATTTCGCAGCACGTAGCCCTACAAACAAATCAGAAACTTCCTACCATGCACAAAGTACCAGAACTTTTCACCATATTTCTGTGATTGTTATTTCTGTTTCTAGACCTGCTCTTTTTGACTCGCTTCATAGCTTTAACATTCCATCATGTAATACACCTGTCATATCACCTAGGGATAACAATTTACCAGATTTTTGTTGGTTGAAGCTGCATAGAATAAAGGATTAAATTTTAGCCACCCAACAAGGCAATCCTCATTGAACCTGAGAAACATTCAAACAGGATGAAATAGCTCAACTTAAAGAATTGTGCATTAGAGTTAAATGTGCTTGAAATGAAGAACTAATTCCTTACACTAGTGAGGGTAAGATTCAAAGGTTGTGTAAATGGTCAGCTAGCAAGCCAGATACACAAAGCCTCAGTAGTTGTCACAAGCAATAACAACAGTGAGTGTGTTTAACAGCCTTGACCACTAGACATCCTAAGCTCAACTCACATCCTGAACATGAAAAGCTGAAAGTCATCAGAATTTCACCACACAAAAACCTCTGAGGAGACTGCAAAAGGAAAGGAGCATCTCTTTTCAATGCATAAATTATTAGAGATAGTTATTCTCATTTTGAATCTTTCAAGCACTTGATTAGAATGTGTAACCAGTCTGTCATGTTACATAATATTTCAATAGAAAATCACATAAAAATGATGGTGCATTCAATATTTTCTAACACAATGGATGCTGGGAAATTTGATGACAAATGTTTTAACATGTTCTGAAGCATGAATGAACATTGTTTTTAACTATACACAGACCTTGTCTCTTGTTAATAGAAAGAAGGTAAAATTGGTATTTTTTGCATTGCACACGATTGCTAGAATTGTACATGTCTTATCCCTTACTCAATGTTCAATGTTAAAAGTAAAATAAAATAAAATAAAATCAAAAATCACAATTTTAATAGTTGTAAACAATATTATTTGAGTACTAATATGACCAGTGTACTACTGGTACACCCAGCAATTTTTTTGAAAATTCTTTGTTTAATTTAAAATCAACAAAAATCATTATATTGAGTTAGTAACTTTGAATCTATCAAACTGATATTTTGTTCAATATATGGTGTAAGGGAAACAAATATGTTACTTTGTTCTAATTTCATGGTATATATAGTTGTTTGATAATAGTTTTGTATTATTTTTGTAGGAACTGTTTTAGCATCTAAGATGACCTGTTATGTTATATTCTATTATTTATATTGATTAGCTTTGCCATTACACACAGACAATGTTCTACTTTATAGATAGAAGATTGATTTACTGTAAAAAGAATATTCCTTGCAAGAAAATGATTTAGAATGAATGTATTCAAATATTTGAATCAAATGGTGCTAAAACCTGGTTTCAAGGGAGGCAAGGCATTCCAGCTCCAAAGAAGTTTTTTTTAAGGAATATAGAGAACACTATTGAGGAAGAAACAAAGTTACTTGTAATCCATCTGCTTTGTAGGATCAACTGGTTTTACAAGTATCCAAAGGTGTCTGCTTGCAAAACGTGTGGAATAGTTTTACCTCACCACTACTCTTGTGAGTGGCTTTGAAGGTGCTGACGCAAGAGAATTTGCATCCAGGAGCTGCATGACATCAAGCCAGAGTTAAAATTGTGCAACCCAGACATGACTGTGAATAGCAAGAAGTGGCATGAATTTAAGGACGAGTTCCATATTTTGAAAGTTACTTTCAACATCCTTCTTAATAGCCCTGACAAGTTATTCTACAGTTTTAGCATGTAGAAGTAGGGGATGTTCAAGATATCTAAGGGAATGACAGAGAAGGGGCCTAAGGTGTATCCTTTCTTCAATAAGATTTTGGCTGTTGCAGAAAAACTTTGTTGCCCCAACAGGTCGGATTTGCACCTGTCTCTTCAATGCTGTGAAAATGGAATTCAAGGGGCAATGGAGGTATGATCAAGAGCAGTGCCTTGGCTTTGCCATTCTAGATCTTTAGGACACTCCTTGTCATTCAAGCTAGGATGATACAGTTGAGAACTTCTTCAAGCAGTTCATGAAGAATACACAAATGATAAAGAATCCAGCCATGACATACAGGAAGGTTTGGTTCTGAATTTCCAACACTCAACCTCTACATGCTCAGGCATTTGCATATGTAAAGAAGCACATGAGTGAGTATGGTGAAATCAGCTTATTCCTCTCCAAACACACCTTACTACACCATGTATGATTTGTACAAGGAGTCCCATAGGCTAAATGCTAGGGAGTTGAGGATGGAATTTTATTTGGAGATGCTGAAGAATATTTTGTCTTCCTTGAAGAAAACTTCTAGAGAGTGTTTAATGGATTGAAGTGCATGCTAGCTGCCCAGGTAAGATACCATTTTGTTGCAATTCTGTTCAAATGCTTTTTGTGTTGTGGAGTTGATTGAAATACAAAAATTTGTAGTGGTTTACTAAATACTTTTGTGGAATGCAGATATTTGGCATGTACTACTATGGTATTGTTGACCTTAATTTTGGAGACTGTTACAATGCCAAAACAAACCTTGTTCCTCAGCTGGATATTAACAACTTCATCCATGAAAACTCAGTCTTTGATATTATAGATCCTGACTAACCTGACTTTGGGAGACCACACTACATTGCAAGAGATGAATTTGATGAGAGCTTCATAGGGCCATCTAGGAGTGAGAGCAATGAGGACCATTCCTCAACTGAATCTGAGCATAGTCAGGATGGAGGAGGTAGAGATGATGGTGATGGACTTGGAGCTGGGTTTGATGAAGAGGAGACTCCCTTATAAATCTCTGGTTCATAGAGGAATCAACTGCCTTAAAAACTCTAGCACATGTTGCTACAACAACCATGCTAAAGATGAGGATGTTGAATCCCTCATCTACTACTGCTGTGATGATTGCAGAGGAGAAACAAAGGGGTATGGAGAACATAGACTTGAGTGATGACTCTGATGAAGAAAGTGAAGCTCTTGAAGTGGGAAATCAACATTTAAATACTCTTGCACCAGTTGAGTCTTTAAATGCAATATGCACCTGTGGCAATGGAAGCTTACAGTGCAGTGGAGTTTGTGGTGCACCCAAATCTTTCCTTTGATGTTTACTCAGTTGTTGCATTGCCTCCTCCAGGTTCTTTACCAATAGAGGCTTCTGAGACAGATGAGAAGAGTTCAAGTTTATCTCACAGTGAGCATAACATAGTTGCCCATGATGCAGCTCTTCTTTGAGATAACATTGACTTTGTGATGATGGCCAGGGAGGACTCAGAAGACCTTAAGGTTGAAATTATGACAGATGAGGTTGAGGGATGCAACTCAGGTTCTGTAATGAAAAATAATGGATACTTTGATGCTAAAGATGGAACTGACTGTTTTATCCTGAAGCAAAGACCACCATCCAATCAGGTCTGAGATAGTAATATGGTTCCTGCCTCCAATGTCATTGACAAGGAGCTTGTGAATTATGAGGGCAACCCTAAGTCAAGCCTAGCTCTTCCTCTTGGTGACCACATCAACCTGGAGACAGAGAGCGAGTGGCATGTTAATGAGGTATGTGGCCCTTCACTTGAGATTTATGTTATTATAGATATGTGTTTATAGTAGCTCACAGATATATTAGAGTCATGTGTAATTTGAGTTTGCTCTTAGGAAAATGCTTAAGATGAATGAAGTGTTGTTTCTACGAGAAGAATGTAAGGTGACAAATATAGTTATGGCAGCCATGATTATGTCTTAGAGAGTATGGGATTATGTTCAACCACTTCTTCAACCCCATATGGTGCTAGATATACACCCAATTATGATAGATAATGTATAGAAATATGATGCTAGACATAAATGAAGATGGATATTATAGGTGTATAGGAATATGGTGCTAGACATAAATGGTATTCTTTGTAAATATGTTAATTATGATTTGCAAGCAAAGAGATGGCCAAACTAGGAATTTTGGTTTGATATACAACCTAATTAAGATATCTCAATTAGAATTTTGATTGATGTTACTCAAACATCAATTATATCACATTGACAATTATATAGAGCTTCAATGCCTTGCATTTCTACTTGCAAAGAGGAGTCATTCACACATGCATCCATTGTTCATGTGGGAGGTAGTCTAAATGGAGTTGAATTCAATCTTGAAGGTAAACATTTGTATTCAATGGACATACTTCAATGTAGTAGATAGATATGCTTAATTTTCCCTTCATTCGCAATAAGAAGTGTATTTGTTGGTATTCCAAGATCATCTTGAACTTTTAATAATCTTCTAAAAAAATCATGTTCATCTTCTAAACCTTGAATGCATACTTTTCAAAGACAAATGCATCATTCTTTAGTCTATCCACTTTTATAGTTGCAATTGCCGTCATTAGTTTTAGATTTTCTACCTCAAACTATCTCTTATAAGAATGCAATTAAAAAACATGTCTAAGAGATGAAATCAAAGAAAAAGGTAAATAGGCCTTAAGAATGAGTATAGGCTCAACATGAAAAAATCTTAAATAGTTCAATAGAAAGGTAGTGACATATATGTTTGAGTGTGTCCATTGGAGACACATGTGAAATAAAATCATATAAAATTGACTACCATTGGCATTTCAATAATACATCTATATTAACATTTATACTTATCCTTATTTATACTTAAATATTTACACACTAAAATAAAATATATATTCAAGAAATATCAAAATTAAAAGGTAGGATATTTGGAATTCAAATAAAGACCACCTTGAGCCAAAGTAATTAAGAATTTTGCTCAAAGCAATAACCATCTAAAGTTAGAGTTAATTCCAATTTTTGTTGGACATAATTATATTTTTATTTAATACATACTTAATATCTCTAAATATTTAGAAACAAGAATCTCCATATTTTTTTATTAAATTTTAAATTAATAAATATTATATTATCTTTATAAATATTCAATTAATCCAACAAAAGAACTTAAAATTTAGTATTCTATTAGACTTTATTTAGCAATATAAATTATAATAGTTAATCATATTTTATTATTATTTTTCTAATGCTTTACTTTTAAATAGATTGGACCTTTTAAAACTATCAAAAAAGTCAAAAAAATTATTTTTAACTTTTAATAGGATGATAAAATAACTCTAATTAAATGAAAAGTAGCATAAAAAATATGTCATATATTAAATTTGAAACAATGACTTTGTACAATTAATTTTTAAAAATTATTTTTAATCAAAATATATTACAAAAAGCTTTATAGTCTAAAACCTATAATATCTAAAATATTTCTTAAAGATGAATTTATGTTTAAAATTTTAAAGTAAAAGATATTAATGTGTAAATTTTTCTTTAAACTTTGAAATAAGATAAAAATTTTATAAGGTTGGATTTTTAATTTTAGATTATTAAAGGATATTTTATATTTGAAAAAAATAAAAATAATATAAAAAATAGATTTGAACTATTTATAATTTTTTTGTTATATAGAATAAAACTTTTAGAAACCAAAAGAAGCAACTGATAATTTTTGTTTTACACAACAAGAGTATAGTAATTAGAATCCATTAATGATTTGCATTCTAAATTTTTAAGATTTATTATATATATATATATACATATATATATATATATATATATATATAAAAATGTTGATTGTCTAAAATATAAAAATTATAAAAATTTATATGAAATAGAAGTAATTTGCATTTTTCATGTAGTGTTCAAATTAATTAATTCTTTTATATCTATAATAGAAGATGAAAGTTTCACATTGCCAATATTCAACAAAATTTATGTATATCACATTAAAAACCCTAAATCCTAAACCTTCTTAACATGCATATACTTGTATATAATCTAGGTGTAATAAAATGCTATATCTTTTTAAAATAAATATCGCATGACAAGATAATTTGGTAGAAAATATGAAAAGTAATAAATGAATATAACATAAGCTATTGGAAAGAAACCAAAAATAAAATTAGAATAAAATCAGATTTTAGATTCTTAATCCTAAAAAATTGAAACAATGTGTAGATGGTTATAAGGATTATAGAAACTAGACAAAATGTGATTATTATATGGAACATAAGAACCTCTTATAGTAGAATATTCATTCACATCACGGATAGATAAAAAGTGCTCACTAAATAGATAATTAAATAGATTATTGTAAAATGCTCCATTACTTATCACAAAAATAAAATCTTAGACTTTTGGGTGCTACCTGCACTCTCTCTCATTAACCATTGCAATGGGTACGTCTAGTACACCCAGTGCAACGGACACCCAGTACAATGGATAAACGCAGTGCAAGTCAAAATAATAAAAAAGGAAAAAACTAGTCCCATTTGCCAATTAGAGTAAAGAAACTATAGAACTTTCATTAAAATGCTGCTTGGATTCAGTCCCTCACACAAAATTTTGCACATGGGGCAGCTGCGGTTTCTGTGAAATTGAAGAGCTCTGATCCAGATGAGACGACAAATCCCACAATTAGATGCGAGGAAGCTCCATCTCCTCATGTCTCACCCCTGATGTAGCGAATCTGCTTTACAGCTTCGCAGACGACGTGTGTTCTGTCAGCGTTGAACTCCACACCACACTCCTTTCTGAATTGGAAAATCATTAAAGCTGAATCCAACGTACGTTTTGTTGGTTTTAGAGTCTTGAAACAGTCAAGAGCTTGTGAAAAGGTTCGCCTATCCAAACCCTACAATAATCAGACAATTCAGTTTGAGAATGCTTTTGAAGGTGAGTGCTCAGCATTTCGCAAGCACTTGCAAACTCACAACGGAACCCACAGTTGGACAAGGTTTACTTATCAAGTAATTCCAGTGTCGGAAGGATTTCACCTGTATAACTCCAACCTGCTCTTTCCTTGTGCTTGCAGCGAAAGAGAGCGAGAGAGTTCAGTCAAGGCATCAATATCGTACTTGTGTTGGGTTAGGTGTTTGAATCGTGCTGGGCCATTCACACCTGGATCAGGCAGAAACTGTTTACAAAGGTTATGCGCACCCACTTCAGTCATATGAACTATTCGAGCCGGATCTCGACTGTTAACGAAGTTGCAGGGTTGCCTGGAAATTGGGCACGAGTTTCGCGTGACAGTGGAAACGAGGCACCAATATAGTACGCCAGATATTTCAAACTCTTGAATTTTTCTGTGGTTGGAGTCTGCTTGACATTGCAAATCGACCCCAGGGGACTCCAAGTCTAAGTCTGCAGATCATTGAATGCTCAAAATATCGTCCGTCACAAGGTGACGTTGTACGGCGAATTTTCCACCCCTTTGTCAGGATGGTTCGTTTTCCTGTTTTCCACCTAAGCAAACGACTGAAGCATTTCATTCCAAGAAGCCTCCTCGAGTAAGAATCTCGCTCTGCCAAATGTGATGTTCCGCGTTGGGTTGACCCTCACCTAGAAAGAAAGTCTGAGCTCCGTAGGCTAGCGGGTGCATAAGAGTATCTGAAAGGGAAGCTGCAGAAGTGGAGCATTGCGTTTGTGGCATTGCAACATCATCTCGGCTACTGCCGGGGTGGATCAGTTTTTAGCCTGAGAAGGTAGCACTGTTTCGAGCTTGTCTTGTACTGTCCACGGGAAATTATCGTCCCCGACGAGGAGGCTATTCCCATGGTTTGTTACATGTGAGAATAATTTCGTGCTAAGTTTACTAGAGGTGTTTCGAAGTTCTTGTTAGCTGCAATTCATTCTTTGGTGGATGAGGGATTCTTGATTACTCAAGCTGATACTTGATTTGATGAGTTTTACATCTCCATCTGCTAGAAAAGCAACAATTAAATTCAAGCATTCTGTCAAGCAGGGAAGTGCGCTTTGTTAAATCGCAATTAAAATGGTGTTACTCCTGGGAGTAGTGATTGGTGTGGTGGCATTTCAAGCTGCCGTAGTTCTTACATCGACGACACTCTGCGCCAAAAAAACTAAACACTCGCATCAAAAGGGGAAATACAAGTCGGGAAAACACAAGAAGCGCTGGAAAAAAGGTGATATAGATCTCAGTCCTGCTGTGGAAGCTTCTACTAGCTGTTTCGGAGGCTGTGATGGAGGAGGAGGCTGTGATGGAGGAGGAGGCTGTGATGGAGGGGGCGGCGGAGGTTGTGGTGGTGGTGGAGCAAGTTAATACGACACAACTTTTTCTCCAAATCGCTTAGCGATCTAGCTTCACTATAACCAGAATGTCCATTTAGTTTTAGTAGAAAACCCGATAAACTCTAAGACGAAGTGATTTTTCGTGAATTGCTCTAGAGCTTAGAAAATAAACTCTGTAGCTTCGCACAAACTAACGTGCCATACCCTATGTGTGGAAAAGAAACAAAGAAGAAAACCTATGAAAAATATTACACGTCCAAAATATATCGGCGCCTTGTGTGACCTTTGCTTTACAACCGCCGCAACATTTAAATGTCACATACGCATTAAATCATAGATAACAACACCCACGTCACCCACGTCACCCACGTCAGTGAGGTAACACTTTCTGAATTCAACTCCACTCTCGAATAATCCTTCGATTTGTATCTTGCAAACGGCTGTGAAATTTGCGCCGGTTCCATGTCGAGTGGTGCACTGCACAAAACTGTGGGTCGTTTAACGAAGGATCCTTCAACCACCTGCAGTTGTAGTTTTCTCATGTCTCTACCGCAAACGGTAGCGATTAGGATATAGAAGGTTTAACAAGTTACAAGAGTGTTTTTAAGTAAAACATTATAAAAAATAAAGTCTTAGCAAGTACTTGAAACAATTATCCTACTTAGTTTAGTATTTATTCTTAATTGAAATAATTTACATTGAGTTTTTAATATTAAAAAATTAAATAGACTTCTACTTATACACATTACTTATTAAAAACTTACAAATATTATTTAGTAGGTAGAAAAAGCATGAATAGAAAATCATGACTTTTTTAATTCTTTATTTAATTAAATTGATTTTATAACTATAAAAAATCACAAAGGTATTATAAAATCGCTTCAAATTAATATTAGATTCTCTAAAAAACTAAAATATTTTTTATCATTTTTTAAATTAGTTTTTTAGAATTTATTTTAAAGAGTTTGATATTAATAAATTTTTTACTTTGCAAGGTTATTTTAAAGAATTGGAATAAGTTTTGAAGGCCTTACAAGGATTTTAAGCTATTTAGATGTTTTTATGGATTACAACAAAGTCAAATTTAAAAAGAATGATGTTTTATCAGTAGAAACTAGAGTGACCGACAGCTATTATAGTCATAGTATGAATATTTTGCACATGTCTCATATTGGTTGTAGCATCTTGGAGGTAATTAAGAAGAAAAGACTAAAGTCTAGTGGCTTCTCTAAAAACTTCACTTACAAAAGTTGTTATTGCCAAAATAGTTTCTAGACCTCAATCTAATAAAATTCTTGTAGAAGCATCTCAATAATGATTATATTAGCTAATTTTTTTGAATGTACAGCTATTTTATTATTTTGATATAATTTTTTCTATTTCGGAATTTGGATATTTAGGTAGATTGTGTATATCTTATTTATTACAAGTTCATACTTAGAGCAAAGTTGTCTACTGTCTAAAGACTATTGATTCAAGTTTATCTATTATTTTGAAGTTTTAACAATCATAGAAAGTTTAAAATAAAGTATAGGATTTGGTGGCAGTATAAAACTTATATTTGATAGTTGTAATACAAAGTCGTTTAATTGCAATGTCTCTATTATAATTGGAAGTCTTTATTTTTTCACTTTTTGTATATGAACTTTTTCATTTTTTCTTGAATCTAATTGATTTAATGCAATAATCTTATATTTTATGATTTTAATTTTTTTTAAAAATATATATATATATATATTTTTTTATTGTAGAACATATATAATTCTTTTGGTGTGATTTCCTAAATTCAATTGTATCAATTTTCATAGGTATTGGCTCTAATGAATAAAATTTTGAAGACTTGAAAGTTGTTATTACTTGAATTGTTCTTCTTAAATAAAATCTTTGTTCTTGGCACCTTTTAAAGCATCAATTGTCTTATAGTTTTGCTTGAGTGATAAATTATTTCAATGAATTTTCTTTTGGAAATATTAATAATAGATCTTTAATATTAGCTTTTAAGCTATATCAAAACTGATTGATAAGAACCTTATTATACCAATCTCTTTTATAAACAATTTATTGAAATTTTCCAATCCATATAATAATTAATTATCAGTCTTATTGTTAATTTTTTTTAATATTTTTTTGATTGCTTACTCCAAATATGGCTATAAATACTTCTAAAAATAAATTTAAATTATATAAAAGATATAAATTATTTTTAATTAATAACAAAAATTTTAAAAATAACTTTTAAAAATAAAAATATGTCTATAAATCTTACTTGAGTGATTCCATCAAAGTATCATAAAAGGCGTAAGTTTAAAAAGAGCTAAATTTTTTATTAATTTTTTTGAAGTTTTGATCTTGTTCTATCAAAGTTAACTTAATCAAAAGTTATTCAAAGGATTTTTTTTTTTATAAAACTTAAACTATTAAATTTGAATTAATCAAAGCCTTTAAATTCTAAAGTCTAATAAAGATCTCTAAATAAGATATCTAATTCTAAATACTTATAAATACCAAAGTCCAAATTATATATGTAGCAAACAAGCACTCAAGTTTTGAATCAAGATATACATCTAATGCCAAAGTCTAAATTAAGATTATTCAAAAATAACATTTAAATACTAAATCAATAATTTATTTATTTCTTTTCTTTCATCTTGTTCACTTTAACTTGTGTTTTCTTAATTTATATAATCATTTCATACAAAACCTCTTTTTGACCAACTTAAAAACCAAGATTAAAGAAAAGTAATATTTTACGATATATAAACATCTTTTATCTCAATTCTTATTTTATGCCATTTAGATTTTTTTCAGTAATTTCTTATGAAAAAATATGCATCAAATTTTATAACTAAATATATTTCTTAAATAAAAGATATTAAGATTAAATTTATATAAAAGATTATCTAATAAAGATTTCATGATTAAGATAATTTGATTTTATGTTTAAAATTTTGAGCTTTATCAAGGCTCACAAATGATATACAAGGTGTATTTGAAGGGCCATATGGCCTTAATTTACACTTTTAACTACCTCCAAAATGCTACAATCTTAATACAACATATACACCTAATTTCTTACTTGTCACTAGTTATTTTGGTTTTTCATGGTGATACTATTTTGTCTAAAAATTTAATTTTACCATGGTGTTAAAGGATATCAAATTAATTCAAGAGCCATATTGAGGCCTCTAATCTTGCTCAAATCCTTCATAATGGCTTATAAAAGTGATGAATTATTTTCACAAAATCTTTAAAAATGTGTATAAAAAATTATTACACACTACTATTCATGTGTAGTATCTATTAAAAACCTATAAATGTTGGTTAGTAGGGAAAAAAAACATGAAAGAAAAAAATCATAACTTTTTAGTTATTCTTGTGGAAAATAAAAAAATTATTTGATTTGAATTCATCTTATTATTATAAAAAATCACAAAAATGTAATAAAATAACCTCAAATTGATACTAGTATTTTACTAATGGGTCGTAGGCAATGAACACATTGAATGGTCTGTGTATCAGGGCCAAGAGGTTATCTATATCAAGCCTTCAAATACAGAAGAACCTGGAGAGTGGCAGGCAAATGCTGAGAAGAGGTTTGGTCTGCATGCATCTCACGACAAGGATAATTCAAGTTGTATATCCACCTCTGCTAGTTGCCTTTGCCTCGGTGCCTCCAATACAGAAGAACCTGGTTAACCGTTTTGAAAGAACTCAAAGTGGATCAGGCGCCTACTCTCCATGTTCTGTAAGATATCTGTAAGATATGCAGTTTTCACGGTGGGAGAGGATGTCTGTAAGAGGTGACGGGTGTGATAGTGGAGACTGATGAATCCGCAAGTCCGTATCTGGCGAGTTGTAATGAAATCTAATCACCTACAGTTCACGAGGGCTTTGTTTTGTCAAGGTCGACAATGGATACCCCAAAGCTGCACAAAAATCCATGTACCCAATGCGAGCTGCAATATTCTAAACTCAAAAACTCTGCTACGCTGGATGTTTGGTTTGGAGTGCACCCTCGAATTTCTCTTTAAGATAGTCCCGCTCTCACAAGGAATATAGCGACACAAGATGTGAATCGAACTTGCAAAACTAAATGCTTACGTATGGCCATGGAGCATGCAATTGACTACCCACTGAATCGAGGTCTTTTGTCGTTACCGTTGCTTTTGCCTGATTGCTAATCCCGAGTCACCAACTCGGGTCAGCTGTTGTGTGAAGCGTGGATTCAAGCACTCCGTTTCTTCAGCATGAAGTAAAACACCACCCCAACGACGGATGTGATTGTAACTCCAGACTAGCTAATCGTGTACAAAGACCTGGTAGTTACAGTGACCATAGAAGAGAAGCACTAGAAGCACATGAATAATCTTCACAGACACTTCAAGTCCAGTACTTTCTCGTTGAGCCACCCCAACGATGGATTCAATAATGGCAACTAGAAATGATGTAAAGCATTACCTCACAACTGATAGCCACCCATCCATAGTCTGAAGTCTGAGTTTTTGTGCAATATATCAGAAATTGTGGAAAAGCTGGAGGGCAAGGTTACGCAGGGGTTCACCGAGCCTCATGTTACTGGACAGAAGCGACCTTTACATCGAACAACGCATTCAACTGTACCATTTTGAAACGGACGGCTCCACTATTCAGTGGATAATTGGGCCGAGAAAACACAAGTTTAGAACAAAGTCCTTCACAAAGTAAGATCTATTTCCTAGTTTGGAGACAAGGAAATATGCACAAAAGTCTACTAAAACAGCCACCATTTAGCCTTTGCCACTATTGTTTCATCACACCCATATTCAACTGTGGCCGATGTTTTCGTTGACACCATAAATCGTTTTGATTGCAGTATCCGCATCGTCAGTTGCAACCTTATCCACCTTATTGCTGTATCGGCATCGTCAGTCACCACCTCCACAGCCTCCTCCACAGCCACCTCCGCCACCATCACCACCACCATCTCCACCATGTTGTCTACCCTTGTGCTTACGACCATGATCCGCACACAATGTTGTGGACATTAGTACTGCAGCAGCCTGGAAGCCGATCACCGCAGCCACTACAACCAGAGGAAACATGATGGCGACACAAATTTCGTTCACCTCACGGCCAGCCTGTCAAAATTGAAGTGACTTTGTAGTGAATGTTGACAGAGCTGGACTTGGATATGGGACTGCACAAGACTTGAAGAACTGTTCTCCAGTTGCTCCAACTTGATGTCTGCAACATTCACAACAACTGATTTTTAAGTGACACCGCAGCGAGATCATTCTGCAAGCAAGCGAGGCTTGTGTGTATGTAGCTATATACTGGGTTATGAGATAGATTTCTTCAACAGCAAGCTCCATGTGAGGCCGTTGACAAGTTTCCACAAACCACGCAATCATGAGTATTCAAAACATGCCGACTGATCCATTGCCTTAACTGGGAGGACAAGCTGCGCCCTTTTCGGTCGGTAGATTTCTTGGATGAAAATCTTCATATATTTCCTAGGAATGCCGACTATTCGTATCTGATGTCGTATTAGGTGTCTTATCGTAGAAGGCATCATATTCAATAATTCATTGAATGATTTAGTTCTATATTTTGTTGATTTTATCATCTTTTCTTATTTGTGGTATTTATTTAATTTAATTATAGTAGAAATATGTGAAAGGAATCAAGTACATCTAATTGGATATTTTAAAATTCCACATATTATTCAATACTAATAGATTATCTTAAATTAATTATTATAAATTGTAGTCCAATTTAGTTATTATTTTATTAATTTTTAAAGATTCATATATCTATCCAATTGACATTTATCTTAAATCATACAATGAGTGTCATTATAATTTTTCATCCACATAATACATCACATCTAAATCGACAATTTTATCTAAATATTACATACATCAAAAATTTCATCTATTAGTTTGTTTATTCATATAATATTGAACTTTTACATCTTTTTTAATTCTTCATTCAAAATTTATCTATAACAATAAAGTAATAGATTTAGAAAATCATTGAAGTAATCAATGAAGAAATTTGGCACTTCTAAATATATTATTACATTCACCTTCACAAATTAATATAACATTATTACTTCCAAGTTTTAAATTAAATCTAATTAAACTTTTTGGAAAGAAGACTTAAAAATTCATTCATTGTTTAAATTTCACATTTGAATTTGATTTTATTCTATTGTGTGGTAACAAAACTATATAGTAAAAAATATAAATAAAAATATTATTATAAAAGAACCTATTAAAAAGATGTAATAGAAAAATAAGGATAAATGATAGAAAGGTAGTAAAAGATTAAGACTTAATATTTCCTTTTGAAGAAGGGAGTTCTGTTTATTTTGTAGAGGCATAAATGAGCCAAATCAAAGTAAATGAGATAAGAAATTGATATAGGCATGTTTAAGAGAGAGTTAACAATAAGCAAAACTTAGCTGAAATTACCAAAAATTGATATTTGGAGAAGACCGATTATCAGTCAAGGTCAAAATCAGACCCCAAGGTACAAAACTGCATCTATATGTGTCACAGACATACTCATATAAGCCAGTAATTACATATATAAATAAGTAGAAGTAAGTAAAAGTAGATAAAAGTAAGTTAATTCTATAGTATTTGATATAGAAGCTTCCTAGAAGCTTCATAGATGCTGCTTTGACTTTGTAGGTGTCTTTAATTGACTTTTTGGATTAGAAACGTCGTCAACAAGTTGGCCATGTGCCACACATGTTGTTAGCTTGAAGACCAAGCTAACTATGTGGCCCACACGTAGAAAAACTTGTCTTATAAGTCAAGGCATGTGTCCTACAAAGTCAACACATATTGGAGGTCCTATAGAACATCGCCACATAGCTCCTAGTTAGATAGTATATATAGAGACAAGAGTGAAGCCTTCTTCACTCTTGTCAACTACTTTCTTGCTTCCAGTCTAGTTTCAAGGGTCTCTACTTTTCTTGTCTTTTGGCAATAGCCATTCCAGTTTCTTTCTTAATATACATATCAAGGTATTTCTATTTTATCATCTTTCTTTCAAAGAAGTCTCACTTGTTTATTCGTCTTTATCATGTTCTTGTCCTTGAGAATATGACAACTTTAGGATTCTTTTATAGATTAAAGAGCTAGATATGAGGGTAGATGGGAGGAGAGATTTTTAAGCATTAGTTTTATGTCATTTGAAACAATATTGAGATTTTGAGGGATTTTTAAATTTAATAAAGTTCTTAGTAGAATGAGTATTTGAGAAATAAAAATATGTTTACAAATTTGAGGATTTCTCGAGTTTTGTGATGTGTATATAGGTGAAATTTGGGCAATATGTTGATGTGCTTGTTATAAATGTCTATGCAAATTTTGATGTCAATTAAATAGTTAGATTGAAGTTTATGAGAGTTTTTGTGGATTGAGGTCTCAAATATTCGAATTTGAGGGTTAGTAAGTGTTTCTAAGATCTTTAGCAATCTATCAATTGGATTAAAGTGAATTTTTTTAGTTAAATACTAGGCTTGATTTCCAACATTTAAATGAAATTTGAGAGAAATTTAATGGTTCAAGAAGGAGATAATAGTGTTAGAAATTTAGTATTTAAGTAGAAGTAAGAAGCTACCCAAAACCTAATTGGATTATCTTAGATTTCTCTCAATTTGTAAGTGCAATCAATCTCATCTTTCTTGTATATAACTTCTTTTAAATTTATGTTGGATTGGTCAAAGCTTGATTAGGATTATTAAGTTTTACTTAAAGTTTATTTGGAATTCTATTAGACTTGATAGGATTGTTGTTACATTTCTACTTACCTTCTATAACTAGGAGATAAAAACATTCTCAAGCAAGAACATATGTAATATGACAATACCTCTAATATAGTCATTTAAAAATAAAACTCTAATTTGACAAGTCAATTAATTACTATCTACAAAAATTGAATTTCATATTTTGGTTCTTGATTGCCATCAAGTAAATCTAAGCTTATTAAAATCTTAACTTCATATTGTATCTTCTTTTAATTATTAAACCTTAAGTTTGTCTTCATCCTACTGATCTTGTCTTTTAAGGTTGTATTTGCAATCCACGACTTGATTTCAAAGATAAAAGGCCTTTTTTTACAAAAACCAACACTATTATAATGTCTTAGTTTGAATGTGATTATTTCTTTGCTTTTTAAAATTAAAACTTCATTGATTGTCCAAAATAAAATTTCTATTGGTTTTTAATTTATAAGCAATAAATAATAGCCTTCCAAAATAGAATTAACAAACTATAAAGGTAATATACCATTTTTTACTAAATTAGAAGTTTCTCTCTTATCCAAATTACAAATTCTAATAATTTGGTATTTATGAAATTACAAAAAAAATAACCTTTTTATCAAAAATTTCAAAAAAAATGATTCTAAATTTTTTTTTAAAAAATCTATCAAAGATTAAAGGCACTTATATAATCTATGAAATATTTAGAATAACTTTATCTATTAATAAAAAAATAATATTTTTTTTATTATATAAATCTATAAAACCCCTTTTATATTAAGACTTAATTCCTAAAAATAGTAGCTACATCTCTATTCTTGGATCCTAAAGAATTCAAATTAAAATCCACATTCTAAATTAATTTTTTAATTCTACTATTCAATTTATCTCAAAATTTTTATAATTATAGGTAATTAATTTTGCTACTATCGTATAATATTTTATCTTAATAAAATTAAAAGATTGTTGCAAATCTTAGAAACACTTATTGATCCTTTAAACTCTAATTTTTAAGATTATAATTTACTTTGATTTTGATGAATTTTAAATGTACCATTCAATCAATCTCAAATTAATAATACACATTTAAAAAAATTAATAATAGTTTATACTAAAAATTATCTTATAAAATCAAGAATTGATATGTGGAGAGTTACAATTAGACCATGAGGCATAAAACCATGCACTAATAAAAAATTTGGGATTTTTTAGTTGATTAAAGAAAAGTATTTGAGAACAAACTAAACAAACGTTCTTTGGAAGTTGATTTTGACTTTCTATTACTTATATTAATTATTTTTCTTATCTGTTTTGTTTTGTGTAATTTATGGTTGTATAAAGTAAATAGAAATCTATTTTTGTAAAGATGAAGCATTAATACTTATTAGTTCTTACTACCTCTTTAACTATTATCTATAATTTAAAGATATTTTTCTACAATATATTCAATTATGCTCTTCTATAATATAATTCTTTATTTTTTCTTTCACCTAATAGCTATGTTACAACATAACTACATTGTATCTTATCTTGCTTAGTAAGAGGTTTAAAATATATTATTTCAATTTACATAATTTTAGGCCTTGATAAATAAGTTTATAAAAACTTAAGATTTGTTGTTATAACTTGACTTGTCCTTCTCTAATTAAATCTTTGTTCTCAACATCTTTCAAAAGTTGATTGTTGCATATAATAGATTAAATAATAATTTGTTTCAATGAGTTTACTTTTGGCATTGTCAATAATAAGTCTTTGAAATTATTTTTTAATCCATATCAAATTGATTTATTAGGGCTTTATTATTTTAATCTATATTATAAGTAAGATTTTGGAATTTAGTAGCATAAGTAGCAATTCATTGAAGTCCTTGTTGTAAAGATAGGAGTTTTATTTCTACTATCTTTTTTGAATTACTTTTCATTAAACACTTCAAAGAATGAATTTAGATGACATAAAAGTTGTGAATCTTCTTTTATCAAAGCTACAAATCAAAGAGAGTACTTCCAAATAAGAGCATGCCTATGAATCTATGATCTAATAAATCCATCAAGATGTTGAGAGCCTATAAATCCTAAGAGTGTTGATAAACTTGTGAAAATATGCAATAGTTGCAAATCTATTTTCACTTCTACTAAATGTAACAATCATAATTTTATCTTCAATCTCTATAAAAAAAATAAATTTAAAAATCCACAAATCAAATTAGAAGAAAGTAATCAATAATCTCTAATATCAAATAAAAATTTCTATAAAAAAATATAGTCTACTTTCTTTAAGGAAAGTATCAATGTTAGTTTAAAGGTGGATAGTTTACAATCTTTAAAGCACAACAAAGGAAGTATGATAATCCATTCATTTTTAAAACATAACAAAAATAGTGAATTAATTTTCTTATCAAACTATCAAGGACATAATTCACAAACAATAAAAATCTCAATACATTCTTCTATTCCTTAAAAAAGAGTAGATATTTATTCAAAGATAGTATTATATTAAAATTATAATAGCTAGTATCAAAGACAAAAAGAGTAGAGACTCTTGAAACAAGATTAAAAATAAGAAAGACATTGACAAGAGTGAAGGAGATTTCATTCATACTTCCATATATAGTATCTAATTAAGAGCTTAGTGGCGACCTTATATAGGACCTCTAATATATATTCAACTTGTAAAATATATGTTTAATTTGAATGCACATGGAAGACATTCAAGAATCTTGTAAATGCATCAAATCTTATTGTTATTTTTTAAAAAACCATCAATTAAAATTAAAGACCAACAATTGACAATAAGATAATAAAAACTAAAGAAATATAAGATAAAATTTATAATTTATAATTTCTTTGCAATATAGAGAATTAATAACAAACATATTCATTTGAAGAATTGTCAATTACAAAAAAAAATATATGAAGAAATTTAGTTGTATCAATTTAGATGATATCAAAATTGTGATGAAAATCCTTAAAAAAGCTATATCTTTTCTCAAATAGATAGTGAGATACAATATGTTTAGTACCACATTCTTTAAAAAAACCATTAATATTTAGTGATACTATGTTTAGTGGATACTATATCTAATGGCATACAAAATATATTAGTTGAAGGTAGTCATGATGCTTCAACAATAATAAAACAATTAAGTTGCCTTTGCATTCTAATATAAAATGTTTTTGATGGCTATAAAGATCTATCAATCTCCTTCATAGAAAACAAAGATCTATGTATTTAACTTACACCATTTGACGGATTTTAGACTTTATCATTTTATAAAACAATTTGACCACTTCTTGTCGAACTTGTCTCTAGAGAAATATCATAATAGATGTCTATATTACTTAATCAAATACAAATAAGCAAAAATAGGTAAATATACAAATATACATAATAGATAGATAATATCTTGTTTAAGAAATTTCAAAGAAGTATAATAAGTGTGAATTATATCTTTAGATTTCTATAGATAGGAAAAACATATCTATCAAATTTATAAACTACCTATATACCACCTTATATTCAGATTCATCTAACAATCGTACTTGTTATGCTTGAAAGTCTCTAACGACTTCAGACATAGTTGTAACATTGTCAGATTTGTGTAATGCACTAATTTTACCAGGAATCCATTTTGATGGTGAAGTTGACAACAGGGGATGTCTCCAGAGCTGGATTTGTGACGCAGACTTTTCGCCGTTTAGAAAAGAACCCGCCCAGCAGTAACTCCGAAGGTTCTTTCTCACAATTTTCGGGCGGTCAGTCGGCATCTCGAGGGAATCTACGAATATTCCTATTCAAGAAATCTGCGGACAAAGAATGGAGCAGCTAGATTCCTGTTACTGCAGACATATTATAATAGTGGATTCCCGCAAATAGCTGACTCGGAATTTTGAACACTCATGTTTTGCGTGGTTCGTAGAAACTTGTCAACAGCCTCACATGGAGCTTGCTGTTGAAGAAATCTATCTCATGACCCAGTATGTAACTACATACACACAAGCCTCGCTTGCTTGCAGAATGATCTCGCTGCGGTGTCACTTAAAAATCAGTTGTTGTGAATGTTGCAGACATCAAGTTGGAGCAACTGGAGAACAGTTCTTCAAGTCTTGTGCAGTCCCATATCCAAGTCCAGCTCTGTCAACATTCACTACAAAGTCACTTCAATTTTGACAGGCTGGCCGTGAGGTGAACGAAATTTGTGTCGCCATCATGTTTCCTCTGGTTGTAGTGGCTGCGGTGATCGGCTTCCAGGCTGCTGCAGTACTAATGTCCACAACATTGTGTGCGGATCATGGTCGTAAGCACAAGGGTAGACAACATGGTGGAGATGGTGGTGGTGATGGTGGCGGAGGTGGCTGTGGAGGAGGCTGTGGAGGTGGTGACTGACGATGCCGATACAGCAATAAGGTGGATAAGGTTGCAACTGACGATGCGGATACTGCAATCAAAACGATTTATGGTGTCAACGAAAACATCGGCCACAGTTGAATATGGGTGTGATGAAACAATAGTGGCAAAGGCTAAATGGTGGCTGTTTTAGTAGACTTTTGTGCATATTTCCTTGTCTCCAAACTAGGAAATAGATCTTACTTTGTGAAGGACTTTGTTCTAAACTTGTGTTTTCTCGGCCCAATTATCCACTGAATAGTGGAGCCGTCCGTTTCAAAATGGTACAGTTGAATGCGTTGTTCGATGTAAAGGTCGCTTCTGTCCAGTAACATGAGGCTCGGTGAACCCCTGCGTAACCTTGCCCTCCAGCTTTTCCACAATTTCTGATATATTGCACAAAAACTCAGACTTCAGACTATGGATGGGTGGCTATCAGTTGTGAGGTAATGCTTTACATCATTTCTAGTTGCCATTATTGAATCCATCGTTGGGGTGGCTCAACGAGAAAGTACTGGACTTGAAGTGTCTGTGAAGATTATTCATGTGCTTCTAGTGCTTCTCTTCTATGGTCACTGTAACTACCAGGTCTTTGTACACGATTAGCTAGTCTGGAGTTACAATCACATCCGTCGTTGGGGTGGTGTTTTACTTCATGCTGAAGAAACGGAGTGCTTGAATCCACGCTTCACACAACAGCTGACCCGAGTTGGTGACTCGGGATTAGCAATCAGGCAAAAGCAACGGTAACGACAAAAGACCTCGATTCAGTGGGTAGTCAATTGCATGCTCCATGGCCATACGTAAGCATTTAGTTTTGCAAGTTCG
Source organism: Physcomitrium patens (assembly GCF_059467195.1). Classification (NCBI taxonomy): domain Eukaryota; kingdom Viridiplantae; phylum Streptophyta; class Bryopsida; order Funariales; family Funariaceae; genus Physcomitrium; species Physcomitrium patens. Next base: position 3,989,306 of record NC_143428.1, on the reverse strand, counting down.
ATTCACATCTTGTGTCGCTATATTCCCTATGACACCGTCATTGTTGGATGAATACGTTCATTCAACTTCCATTTACATTCTATTTTACATTCGAATGGAAATTAGAACTTGCCGGTATATAGACTTGTAAATGGATTGGAGTAGTTAGTTCGTAACTGGATAGATATGATACTGGTTGCATAGAAAGCAGCTCGTGATCTTGTTGTGTTTCAAAGACAGATTTCCTGTAAAGTAATTCATGTGTTGATGCACTAATTTAGTTTGTCACATTCTGTGTTGCAATTGGAAGTTAATCGAGTGTATGAACTTATTAATCCTCAACAAGTTATGGGCCCTTACTATGCTGACCAGCTGCGCTTCGCCCTGATCATGTAATCTCAAACTTTTACTTAAATTCCTGTATCTTAATTCATTTTTGTTTTTCTTATAGATTCCAGAACTAACTCTTTGTTAACTAATTTACTTTGTCTTAACTGTAGTTGCCTTAGTTATCTTTTGTGTTTAATCCTTTGTTTTGAACTTCTAGTGCTAACTCAATTTCTAACTTATAGAAAACAAGAGAAATTTGGAGTTAGGTTGTTTGATGATGACCAATTTCATGTCTGGAAATTTCATGTGGAGATTGTGTTATAAGTCAAGAAAGTGCGCACTGTCATTATTGGTGCTAACCGCCAACTTATAATGCTTGCAACTTGTAAAAACCCGAATATCCATGAATGAATAGATTTATGAGATTTGAGAAATTCAAACATTAGAATGCTTATTACTTCCTATATATGACCACATTTATTTTAAAATCAACAAATTGTTCAACTACTGAAAGCATATGGACTAGATTTTGCTTGATTTATCTAAAATAAATTACCAAAAATATTTTCTAATAACAAGTTATATTTTTTAACTATAAAATGTCCTCCAGTGATATTAATTCTCATGTTGAAAACATCTAAAATATGGCCTTTTTATTGAAAGATCTACAATATAACATATTGGAGAATATGCTTATTTCAAAGATTAGATCAAGTTTCCCTCCTGGTTACAAAAGTATATTTGCTGCCTGGACCAATATCTCAAAAGAACAACAAATTACATTTATCATCCAAGAGATATTTCTTTGGCACAAAAACTTATTTCAAATGCAAGGTACACAAAATATCCCTTTGATCTTGTTTTTTATTTATTTATTTATTTATTTTTTTCCAATTGTTTTTGAAAATTATTCTAGTTTTTTAATTTGAACAACACCAAAAGAACATTTAATATATTTGTGATTTCAAGAGCCACATTTTCTAATTTAATTGTAGCAAAAAAAATCACAAATCAATTTATTGTTCAAAATCAAAGAAAAAATAGGCAATTTTTTTCACCACCAATTATTATAATTAAAGAAAATATTTTTAAAAGTCTCCATTACTATTTTAATTTTAATGATAGTATAGAAGCTTTATATAATAAGAAATAAATTCTTTTTTATTTTAAAAATGCTAATTTTTCATTTATGATATTTGTTTCTTTATCTCATGTCTAATCCATTAGCTTACATACTAAAATTGGCACTTTTTTCATCAACATTTCAAATGCTTCAAATTTTTTATTCAAAACAAGAAAAAATATTTTAGAAAAAAAGAAGATTGATTGCCTCTATCAACATCTAATTTTTATAATATTAATAACACCTATAATAATTTCATTTAAGATCAATGAAGATTCTATAAAATAAACTATCAATTTTTTTGAGATGCCAATTATTGTTAAAGATATGAATCTCAAAGAACTAAAATATCAATATACTCTTATGTCATTCAAAAAGACTAGAAAAATCACTCAAAGATGATATAGTATTAAACTAGAATAGCTATTGCCAAAGATAAGAAGATTAAAAAATCTTGAAATAAAACTAAGGAGTAGAAAGGTATTGTCAAGAGTAAAGAACACTTCATTCTTGTGTCCATATATATTCTTAATTAGAAGTTATGTGGCAGTGTCCTATAGAACCTCCAAAATGTGAAGACTTTACAAGATACATATCTTAACTTTCAAGGCAAGTTTTTCATATGTATGCCACATAGTTAGCTTGTTTCACAAGCTACCAATATATGAATAATTTTTTGACTAAGTTTCTAACCTATTAATCAACTACAAATACATATAAAGTCAAAAGAGTATCAATGAAGCTTTTAAGAAGCTATTATAGAAAATATTATGAAATAAATCTATTTTTAACTACTTTTATTTAATCATATAGATAAATATTAGAATAAATATATATGTTCCTGGTATTACCTATTCTTTTAGTGATAAGTTTTATGAGGAGTAATCATCATGTATTGAAGAAATCTAGGATGTGATAAATTATATTTATCACATATTCTGATCTTTGTTTTCTTCAAAGATGGTTAATAGGTTTTCTCAGCCATCAACAATATCCCATACCAAGGCGCAAAGACCACCCTATTATTTCATTGTTGTTTAGGCCTTTGTAACTTCTTTTAAATAAAACATTTGAAATATCATCAAGAGTCATTTTGACCCCTAATAAAATCACCAAACATTGAGAATTTCTTCGAAGGTCGTGATACCAAATACATTATATCTTACCATCTATTGTCAAAGACATAAACTAAAAGATGATGCATAAACCAATAAAATCCATATCAAAAAAATAGTGAAAAAATAGAAATAAGGAAGTACGTATATTAAAAATAAACTGGAATGGCTTATTGCCAAAAGATAAGAAAACTTGAGACTCTTGAAACTAGACTAAAAGCAAGAAAGAAATGAATAAGAGTGAAGAGGGCTTCACTCTTGCCTCTATATATACTATCTAACTAAGGGCTATATGACAATGTTCTATAGGACCTCTAATATGTATTGACTTTGTAAGACACATGTCTTAGCTTACAAGGTAAGTTTTTGTGTGTGGGCTACATAATTAGCTGTTCTTCAAGATATCAACATGTATGGCACATGGCCAACTTATTCTCTACGTTTTTAACTTAAAAAGTCAATTAAAGATACCTATAAAGTCAAAATAATGTTTATAAAAGTTTCTAAGAAACTTTTATAGAAGATATTATGAAATTGACTTACTTTTACTTACTATTATTTAAATCATATAAGTAATTATTGGTTTACATGTGTATGTTCATGACATTATCTTCCTTCTTAGGGACAAGTTCCATAAAGAGCAATCTTCATTTGTTGAAAAAATTTATGATGTGGCGAATTGTATTTGCCACCTATTTTAATCTTTGTTCTCTTTGAAGATAGTTGATAGGCCCTCTCAACCATCGATAGTATTCCATACCAAGGTAGAAAGACCATTCTATTATTTGATTGTTGTTGAAGCTTTCATAACTTCCTTCAAATAAAATATTTAAAATATTGTCAGGAGTTGTTCCTACTTCTAATTAACTTATCAAACATTGGGAGTCTCTTCCAAGATCATCATACCAAATTTATTTTATCTCGCCATCTATTAAAGGGAGAACATGTTATTCTTGAGGGTCTTCATCTCAATTGCATCATCTTGAAGGTTGTAACAATCACAATGTCTGATTTGGCTAATCAGCAAATGAAGGTTCTTCAGCCAAATCTAGTGATTATTGGTTCTCCATCTCTTTAGCATTAGAAATACGAAGAAGCTACAAAAAATGATTGAAAGTAGAATGCTATCTTGTCTAAATCTTATTTTTTTTATAAAAAAGATTTTCATCTTGATTTTGATGGATGTTGTTGATGAAAAGCCTCTACCTTCTTTGCTGTATTTATAAGATTCTTTGCTGGTTTCTATGCATGTTCACTAATATTGAATCCGTGCTAATGAATAAGATATTCTAATTTATTTTGGCGTCGCCTTGAGTCTAAGACTTCTTTTACTCCAAATTCTTCATTATTGTCCACTTCTATAAGAAAAGGTGGCACTTGTCTTCTTTATGGTATGTCCACTATCTTCTATGGTTTAAGAAGAGACATATGGAATACTAGATGGATTTTCATTCACTACAGTAGATGTAAATGATATACAATTAGATTGATTTGTACAAAAATAGGAAATGGTCCAAGCTTACGATAGTCCAACTTGTGAATACGACAAGTAGTCTTGATACTAGGATGAATTAACCATACCTTATCACCTATGTGGAATGGTGGTTGTTTCTTTTGATAGACATCTACATTGATCTTTTGTTGTTCTTGATCTTCTTTTAACTCTACCTTTATTATTGCATATAACTGTGACAAATAATTTGCTAAATCTTTTGCCGCAGGATTATCAGCTTCTGAAAAGTCAAAAGTATCAAGTCGTGGATGATAACCATAATTAGCAAAAAAAAGTATTTATTTTGTAGAAGAATATATTGTGTTATTATAAGCAAACTTTGCCAATGGCAAAAGAGTTGTCCAATCATCTTATTGGTAGTTGATGGTACATCTTAAATATTGGTTCAAAACTTGATTAACATGCTCCGTTTATCAATTAGTTTGAAGATAGAATGTCGAAGATAATTTTATATCCACTTTTAAAATCTTGAAAATAGTCTATCAAAATCTTAATACAAACTGAGTTCCTTTATCCGATATAATATCTTTGGATAATCCATGATAGCGATAGATATTGTTAAGGAAGAATTTAGTTGTTTCTTCACCTATGCTAGATTTTATACATGGTATAAAATATGCCAATTTGGTAAAATAATCTACTATCATGAATATAGAGTCATAAGAACTTGAGATTAGAAGATCTGTGATGAAATCCATAGAAACAAAAGACCATGGTTGTTTTGGAATGGATAATGGTTGAAGAAATCCATAAGGTCAATGATAGAGAGTTTTTGGTCTTGAAAAAATGTCATGTGACTAAACAAAATCTTTCACACCCTTCCACATTTGTAGCTACCAAAAATCTCTAGATATAAGCCCTAAAGTCTTGTTGTATCCTAATTATCCTACAGCTGAAAAGTCATGACATGCTTGAAGAACTTATAATTGTGCTTCTCTTTTTGGAACATATAATCGACCTTCAAAATAGAATAGCTTGTTTTTGAACTCAAACTTAGAAGTATCTTGAGACTTAGAAGAAGGATTCTTGATATTATAAACAAGAGGATTAGAAGACATATTTAATTGGATTTGTTTTACTAGGGTTGAATCAATAGTCAATGTTGTTTTCATTACTCAAAGATGAAAATACTTTAGCTTCAAGAGAATCATTTTTTGTTGATCAAAAATTACATCCCCTTCTTTTGGTATAAGATAAAAATGTCTAGAAAGGGCAACTAACAAACCTTATTATTTTTTGGATTGATACGTGATCTTGAAATCAAATCTTGATAAAAACATGCTCCAACAGGCTTGGCAACAATTCAAAACACATACTGACATGAAGTGCTTGAGATTCTTGTGGTCCGTATAAATAGTGACTAGATAGGAAGTGCCTTCTAGATGATGATGTCATTCTTGAAATGAATCCATGATTGCAAGAAGCTCTTTGTTGTGGATTTCATAGTTAATCTTGGTTGCTAAATTTTTTTGGAATAAAAAGCTACTAAGTGAAGTTTATCATTTATTTCTATTTGTAATAATATGGCATTTAAAGCAAAGTTTGATGCATCTATTTTCATAAAAAATATCTTAGAAAAGTCAATGTAATACAAAATAGGTTCAAAAATAAAAGTTGACTTCAAAGCTTCAAAAGATGCTTCAGCTTCTTTGCTCCACTTAAGTTTGTCTTTGCAAATCAAATGTATAAGTGGGGCTATAACTTGAAAGAAGTCTTTAATGAAGATCCGATAATAGTTGGCAAAGTCCAAAAAACATTAAACATCTCTTACTATTTTTAGAATCTTTCATTCTATAATAGTTTAAATTTTTTTAGGATCCATCACAAGTCCATCATTTGAAATGATGTATCTTAAGAAGTCGACTTGAATAGTATAGAATACACACTTTTTTATCTTGGCTTAGAGTCCCGCATCGCTTAATTTTTGTAACAGACAACAAATATGAAGTTCATGTTCATCTATATTCTTAGAATAGATCAAGATGTTGTCTAGATAACACACAACAAAATTATCTAAAAACTCTCAAAAAATATCATTCATTAGATATTGAAAAGCTACTAGTGCATTTGTAAGTCTAAAAGACATGACATATTCAAAATGTCCATACTTAGTTTGAAATGCAGTCTTCCATTCATCTCCTTCTTTAATATGTACTAGATTGTATGCTCTCTACAAATCCATTTTTATATAGATCTTAGCTTAATTCAATTGATCAAGTTTGGATATTGAAGGTAGAAGGTTCCTATTCTTGATAGTGATCTTGTTGAGTCCTTAATAATCAAAACACATCTGCAATGATCTATCTTTTTTCTTCACAAATAAGATTGAAGCTCCTATTGGCAATTTGGAGTGACATGTGAATTCTTGGCCAGATTTGCTTCTATATATTCTTTGAGTTTAGCTAATTCATTTTGTAATGAACTATAAATTAGTCCAAATGGCAGTTGTGGTCTTTCTTAAAGGTCTATTGAGCAATCATAGGGGCGATGTTTTGGAAGAATATCTACATTTTTCTTATCAAATATATCTTAAAACTCTTGATATTGACTTTGAATGCCACTTGAAGTCTTTGGATCATTAAAAATACGTGTGGCATAAATAACACAAGATTATCTTTCTTTTCCAACATACAAGAAAGCTCTCTCATCTCTCTCATCATGGTTAGAAAAGTTAAGAGTACAAGAAATCCAATCTATGCAAGGATTATACTTTTTTAATCATGATAAACCTAAAATGACTGGATTAGAGAGAGATCCAGTTTTATTAAAGTTTACACAACTACTATGACTATGTATTGTTATATCTATAGGAAGTATTGCATGAATAACATCTTCAAAAAATAATGGATGACCATCTATGACTTCCAGATGAATATGTTTTTATTTTTTGTAAGTTCTTAAAATTGTAAAACATATATTGTTACAAATCAATTGTCTTATCACAAAATATGAATCTTGTTGGTTGTAACATGAGTTGCATCATGTTCTCTATACATGGACTAAAATTTTGCCAAAAATGCCTCCAGATTATCTAATATTGAATCTCATTGTTCTAAAAAAGATAAAAATCATGATAGTACTAAACTTGAAAGAAGTATACTAATGAATCTAATTTGTGATCCTGGAATTGGATAGCTTTGAGTTTGAAGTTCAATCACAAGTTGTAGTTGATTGATAAATCCTCAAAATTTGGATCATGTACCATCAAACTTCTCGAGCAGGGCAACTCTTGGTTCTCTAATACTTGAAGGATGTTCCAACATGGGTGGAGGGACATGATTTAGTGGAAATGTTGAAGCAACTCTAATCATCTCTATATACTCACTTTCTATGATTCTTATTGATCCTTGTGGTGGTAAGCTAAGTTGATGTATTGCAAGCATCAATTCTTTTAATTGTTTTTGCATTTGTGTCATTGCACTCTTCATTTCAACAAGCTCTATTATAATAACACTTAAAAAAAATATCAAATACTATTTAAGACGCGTAGAAGAAAGGACTTAAAGACAAAGAAAATACTAAGAACAATACCAATTTAGAAGAAGGTAATCTGTAACTTCTAATAGACTTATGCCTTATCATAAGAAAGGGATAATCTATTCTTAATCAAGACAAGAAAAAACTTTGATATTATAAATATACTCTTGTCAAACTGTAAAGGATATGAACTAAAAGATGATGCATAAACTAATGAAATTTGTGTCAAAGAAAAAGTGACAAAATAGAAATAAGAAAGTATGTATATTAAAAAGAAACTAAAATAGCTTGTTGCCAAAAGACAAAAAAACTTGAGACTCTTGAAACTAGACTAAAAATAAGAAAGGAATTGACAAGAGTAAAGAAGGCTTCATTCTTGCCTCTATATATACTATCTAACTAAGAGCTACTTGGCAATGTTCTATAGAACCTTGAATATGTGTTGACTATGCAAGATACATGCCTTAGCTTACAATGTAATTTTTCTATATGTGGGCCACATAATTAGCTTGTTTTTTAAGCTATCAACATGTATGGCACATGGCCAACTTATTGACCACGTTTCTAATCTAAAAAATCAATTAAAGATACCTATAAAGTCAAAGCAGTGTTTATAAAAGCTTCTAAAAAGCTTCTATAGAAGATATTATGGAATTGACTTATTTTTACCTACTATTATTTAAATCATATAAGTAATTATTGATTTATATGTATATGTCCATGACATCTATTTGAAGAGAGATGTGTCAGTCTTGAAAATCTTTATCTTAATTAAGTCATCTTAAAAGTTGTGATAATTAAAATATTTTGTTTGATAAGTCAACAAGTGATAGTTCTTAGATTGAATTTGTTAATTATTGGTTTTCTATCTCTTTAGCATTACAAATATATAAAGTAGCAAATAAGAATAGAAGGTAGAATATTATCTTTTGTAGATCTTATTTCTTTTATAGTATAGATTTGTTATTCTTTACCTTGGTTTTGATAGATGTTGTTGATGAAAAAGTTCAATCTTCTTTGTTGCATTTACAAGATTCTTTGTTGTTTTCCATGTGCATTCATTAATATCATATCTGCACTAATAAATAAGATATTTTAACCTATTTTGGCATTTGGTACTTTTGTACTATCATCAAGTTGTAGATGACAACCATAATTGGCAAAGAAAGGTGTTTGTTGAATAAAAGATTATATTGAATTATTGTATGCAAACTCTACTAATGGTAAAAGAGTTGTCCAATCATCTTGATAATAATTGATGGTATACGTCAAATATTATTTTAAAACTTGATTCACTTGTTTTATTTATCTATTAGTTTGAGGATGAAAAGCCAAAGAGAGCTTTATATCCACCTTTGATATCTTGAAAAGGATTTTCTAAAATCTTGATATAAATTTTGTCCCCTTATTGAAAATAATATCTATAGACAATCCATGATAACAATAGATATTGTGAAGAAAAAACATAGCCATTTTTTTTACCTATTATAGATTATTTATATAGTATAAAATATATTATCTTAGTAAAATGATCTATTATCACATATATAGAATCATACAAACCTATGATTAGAAGATCTATGATAAAATCCATCAAAATAGAAGACCATGATTGTTATCAAATAGAAAATAGCTGAAAAAGTCTATAAGGTTGATGACTAGGAGTTTTGGATCTTGAACAAATATTACATGATTGTACAAAGTTTTTGATTACCTTCGACATTTGAGACCACCAAAAATCTCTAGATATTAATTCCAAAGTCTTATTGTATCCAAAATATTTGATTGTTGGAAAATCATGACAAGCTATTACAGATATATATATATATATATATATAGATATATATATATTTTAATTGTTATTTAGGTAATATGAATTTGTAGAAGTAGGTAAAAGTAGATTAATTTCATAAAAACTTTTAGAAAAGCTTTCTAGAAGTTTTTTAGATACTATTTTAAATTTACATGTATTTGTAATTCATTGATAGGTTAAAAACTTGGTCAATAAGTTAATCACATGCCATATATATTGATAGCTTATAGATCAAGCAAACTATGTAGCACTGATATAGAAAACTTTCTTTGTAAGTTAAGATATATGTCATATAAAGTCTACATATTTTTGGAGGTCCTATAGAACCTAAATATATAATATATATATATATATATATATATAAAAAGATTAAAGTCTTCTTTACTCTTGCCAATTCTTTTTTTGCTTCTATTCTAATTTTAAAAGACTTTAGTTTCTTTGCCTTTTTATAATATCCATTCTTTTTTTTTTTTTTTTTTTTTTTTTTTTTATATACATACTTCTCTAATTCTATTTTTTCATATTTCTTTGAGAGAGTCTCACTTATTTATTTGCTTTCATCAAGTTCTTGTCCTTGATATAAGCTTGACAAACACATAACTATACTTTGCCTTTCAAAATATATAATCATCTCTCAAAATAGAGTAGATTATTTTTAAACTTGAACTTAGAAGTATCATGAGATTTAGAAGAATTATTCTTAATATCATAAAAAAAAAGATCAGTAGACATACTTCATTGAATTTTCTTGACAAAGGTTGAATCAATAATTAATGCTGATTTTATTGCTTGAAGATGAAAATACTTTGATTTCAAAAGAATCATTCTTTGTTGATCAAAAGCTACATCTCTTTTTTTTAGTACAAGATAAGAATATTTAGAAAAGACATCTGATAAACCTTGTTATTTTCTAAATCTATAGGTGATCTTGAAATCAAATCTTGATTGAGACATACTCCAATAGACATGGCAACAATTCAAAATACGTGCCAATATGAAGTACTTAAAATTCTTATAATCCATATACACAATAACTATACTAAAAGTGCCTTTCAAATAATGATGTCATTCTTAAAATGAATCCACAATTACAAGAAGCTCTTTGTTGTAGATCTTGTAGTTAATCTCCATTACTATAAATTTTTTAGAATAAAAAGCTATTAAATCGAATTTATCATTTGCTTCTATTTGTGATAAGATAATATTCATAGCAAAGTCTAATGTGTTTTTTTTTTGTGAAGAATGCCTTAAAAAAATTGACGTAATATAAAATTGGTGTAAAAATAAATGTGGTCTTTAAGGCTTCAAAAGATGTTTTAATATCTTTATTCTACTCAAGTTTGTCTTTACATATCAAACATGTAAAAAAAGCTACAACTTGAAAAAAGTTTTAGATGAAGATTCAATAATAATTGGCAAATTTCAAAAAACATTACATATTTCTAATTATTTTTTAGACGTTCCAATCTATGATAGTTTGAATCTTCTTAGGATCTATTATTAATTCTTTATTAGAAATGATGAATTTTAAGAAATCAACTTGAGTAGTGTGGAATACATACTTTTCATCTTTATATATAATTTTATATTTTTAAATTTTTGTAACACACAAAAAATATGAAGTTTATGTTCATATATTTTCTTAGAATAGATTAGAATATCTTCTAAATAATAGACAAAAAAATCATCAAAAAAATCACAAAAGACATCATACATGAGATGTTGAAAAGGAACTAGTATATTTGTAAGTCCAAAAGGTATGACATTATATTCAAAATATCCATACCTAATTTGAAAAGCAACCTTCTATTCATTCCTTCTTTTAATGTAAACTAGATTATAAGCTTTTTGTAGATCTATTTTTGTATAGATTTTTATTTAATTGAATTAGTCAAAAAGTCTTCAAATCAAAGGTAGAGGATATCTATTCTTGATGGTCACCTTGTTAAGTCCTTGATAGTCTATGCACATCTCCAAAGGTCCACTTTTTTTCTTCACAAATAAGATAGGAGCTCTTGCTGAAGATTTCAAATGGCGTATGAAATTTTTAGCCAAGTTCTTATCAATATACTCCTTTAGAATAGCCAATTCATTTTGCAATAAGCTATATATCAATTCAAATGGTAGTTGAGCTCCTTCTTATAGATCAATTATATAATTATAGGATTGATTCTTTGGAAGAATATTTACATTTTTCTTTTCAAAAATATCTTAGAAATCTTGGTATTAACTAAGAATACCACTTGACATCTTTCTACTATCAAAAATAGATGTAGTATATATAACAAAAGATGGTCTTTCTTTTGCGATATGCATAAAAGTTTTTGCACCTATCTAAAAGAGTTTGGATACATTAGGCTTATTTATTTTTACTTCACTATCAAAATTTTGGATTAAACTATAAAAAAAATGAAGGTTACAAAAAGTTTAATCTATCTAAAGATTATATTTTATTAACTATAATAATCCTTAAATAACTAGATTAAAAGAAGATCTTATCACATTAAATATTATTATATTATTATGATCTTTAATTGCTATATCTAAAAGAATAGTTTTATGAATGATATCTCTAAAAGACAAAAAATGACCATCTATAACTTCTACATGTATGAATTTAATTTTCTTGACTAAAGTTAATTCTTATTTCTTGACAAAGTCGTTGTCTATAAAATAAGTTGAAGCTCTAGAACATAATAATATAAAGATTTTGTAATTTTTAGGACTAAAATATACATCTATTATAAAACAAGGTGAGGGATTCAAAGAGAGAATAGAACCTTTACTAGGTGTTGCACATGATTCCAATTCTACAGTCTTTATTGTAGTTGGAAAAATTTATTTTTTGACATATTATTTTTTTTAGCAATTGTGCACCTCTTTTAGTGATTGCATTGCTTCTTTGGACAATATTTTATAGTGTACTTAGTTGCTTCATAATATAGGCACAAATCTTCTTGACAACATCATGTTTTTTTTTACATAGTGAGGAATTTAAAACGTATTGTATCAATTTGCATTGGTTTCGATTTGATAAATAAATTTTTGAAAACTTAGGAGCTATCATCATTACTTATCTTATTCCTCATCAATCAAGTCTTTATTCTTAATGCCTTTGAAATAATCAATTATTACATGCAATGGCTTTAATAATAAATTATTTCAAAGATTCTACTTTTGGCATTGTCAATAATAAATCATTGATATTATACTTTAATCCATATTGAAATTGATTGATGAAGGCTTTATTATTTCAATCTATGTTGCAAATAAGGTTTTGGAATTCAACAACATATATGGTGGCTAATTGTTATCTTAATTGTAAAGATAAGAGCTTGTTCTTTGATAATCATTCTTGATCACTTTTTCAAAATGTGGCTGTAATTACTTCTAAGAATGAATTTAAATCATAAAAGAGTCGTGAATCCTTTTCTATTAAAGGTAGAAACATTAACTAGGTATTGATAATATATTTGTATTGTTGATACATAGAGATAGATAGTTAGAAACATGTTTGAGAAGTTATAAAAGTTTCTAGAATTGGAGATAGGTTAGTGGACTATATAAGATCTACTATGGAACCTTCTGAAAATAATTTAAGGTAATTATTTAAGTGAAGTGGTTATCTAAGAATAGGTCCATCATCTATTTGAGAGATGTAGCAACCATTTGGTAGCAACATCAAGTTCAAAGCTATAGAACTCAAAGTGGATTTTATCATTGGGAGGAGTTTGAAACCACGTTTGAGAATAAATTTTGGCCCATCAATGCAAACAAGATAGCATGCAATCAATCAGCAAATCTTATATAATCTAGGTTAGTGCAAGATTATGTCTCCTGATTCAAGTTCTTATGTCTCCAAATTCACAATGTTTTAGATGTAGAGATAATGAATCAATTTCTACAAGCTTTAAAACTTAGGATCTAGCAAGAAGTAGAACTAAGGGATCTATAAATATTTGAAGAGGCAATTAGAACTATAGAGAGAGTCAATGCTATAGATTTCAAAAATTATAGAGTATAACTTATAGTCTAAAGTCCTATGCTACTATCCAATACCAATAGAAATTGATGTCCTATAAGAACTATGGATACCACAAAGATGACAAATATTGATACAAAAAGGATTTTATTTCTATTGTCAAGAGCTAGGCCATCAAATCAGAAGTCAAAATTCAAGTACCAACAAAATAAGACAGATTCACAATCTCAAGATTCACCAAGTCAATAATAAAACAAAGCAAAAAAATGAAGCATCTTAGTAAAGATATCCAAGACCAATACTAGGAATAATTATTGTCTCTTAGAAACAAATGGCATGGCCTTAGATAACTATAAAAAGAATCGACTGATACATCTAATGGGACTATTAAGAAGACAACCATCTTGAATGCTTGTGGATTGTGGTTCTACAAAAAATTGAATCTCAACTGAAATTGCCAATTAACTTAGAATTAAAACTAATGTAATCAAGGGAGGGAGTATATACCTTGCAGATGATTGAGAGAATGTATTAAGTGAGATATGTGAAGAAGAAATCTTGAAGTTGATAGGCACCTATATCTTAAGAGAGAGGTTTAAGATAACAAAGCTAACGTATGATATCCTTGGTATGCGATAGCTAGAGGTAAAAAATAAGCAAGTTGATTAGATAGAAAAGACAATCTCTTTTAAAGAGGGTAGATGCAAGATAAGTCTTTGTACCTCTTTATTGAGTAAAGAAGAAAAATAATCTACAACTAAAGACTTACTTATAGAGATGATCTTTATGAAGAAGCAAATATAGCATAAGCAAACGATATATATGGTAGTTTCAAATCTTACACCAATGGTAGAAAAGATAGCCAAAAGAATAAAATGGGCATAGCAACTTATACGGGAATATTCAGATGTCTTTTCAATTGACCTGTTTATTAGTGTGCCTTCTAATTGAGGTGCCCTCTTTCAAATAGAACTATTATCTAGAGCCAAATCAGCAAGTTGACCAATTTATTTTCTAATATCAATTGAACTTGAAGAGTTGTGAAAGACATTGGATGAACTTTTAGAGAAGGGCCTCATTTAAAAAAGCACATCACCATGGAAAGCACTTGTATTCTTTGCACCCAAGAAGGATGGTAGAATTTGGCTTTGCATTGACTATCGAGGCCTGAATAAGCAGATTATTAAGAATACATATATACTTCTATGCGTGGATGATATTTTTGATCAACTTCAAGGTACAATCATCTTTAGAAAAATGGATCTTTAGAATGGCTTTTATCACATACCTATTATATAAGAGAATATAAAAAATATGAAATTTTATATGTATTATAGATATTTTAAATGGCTTATTTTATCTTTTGGCCTTATCAATATTCTAACTTCTTTTATAGGTTACATGAATAGATTATTTTGGGACCTTTTAGACAAGTATGTAGTTATTTTTATTGATAATATCCTCATATATACTAAATCTCTTGAAGAATATGAACAATATCTATGAGAAATATTGTGCCAGCTACAAGATAGTTGCTTCTGTTGTAAGTAATCAAAATGTAAACTTTGAAATCAGAAGTCACTTTTTTGAGGCATATAGTGTCCTCTATAGGCATGAGCATAGAGCAAGATAAGGTGAAAGTAATGGAGGATTGATCAACCTCTAAGGATACTTATGAAGTCTATTCATTTTAAAGCCTTGTTAGATATTATTGCCATTTTGTTCAACGATTTGCACACATTATTGCCTCATTGACAAACCTATTCTCAAGGACATGAATTTTGAAGAAAGAAATCCTCAATATATTCTTATAACACTAAAATAACTAGAAAATCACTCAAAGATGATATATTATTGAACTAGAATGGCTATTGCCAAAAATAAGAAGACTAAAAAATTTAGAAATAAGACTAAAGACTAGAACAATATTGACAAGAATAAATAAGGCTTTATGCTTGTCTCCATATATACTCTTAATTAAGAGCTATGTGACAAAGTCTTATATGACCTCTTAAATGTGTTGACTTTGCAAGACATATATCTTAACTTACAAGGCAAGTTTTTTATATGTGTCATATAATTAATTTGTTTTGCAAGCCATCAATATGTGGTTAATTTATTGACCAAGTTTCTAACCTATCAATCAACTACAAATACATGTAAAGTCAAAGCAATATCTATAAAGCTTCTAAAAAACTTCTTTCAAAGGTATTATGAAATTAACCTACTTTTATTTATTTTTACTTACTTCTACCTAATTATATAGATATTTATTAGAGTACCTATATATATCCATGATATTATCCCCCTCTTTTAGAGATGAGTTTTACAAGGAGCGGTCATCATGTATTGATGAAATCCAAGATACATAGAATTATATTTGTCACATATTTTGATCTTTGTTCTCTTCAAAGATGGTTGATAGGTCCTCTTAGCCATCAATAGGATCTTTTACTAGAGTAAGAAGACCACCCTGTTATTTGATTGTAACTTCTTTCGAATAAAATATTTGAAATACTATTAGGAGTTATTCCTACTTCTAATAAAATCACCAAACATCTGGACTCTCTTCCAAGGTTGTGATATCAAACACACTGTATCTTACCATCCATTAAAGAAAGGACATGTTGTTCTTGAAGATCTTTGTCTCGATTTTATCATCTTGAAGGTTGTGACAATTGTAATGTCTCATCTAGTAAGTCAACAAATGAAAGCTCTTTAGCTGAATTTGTTGGTTAGTTTTCTATCTTGTTAGCATCACAAATATACAAAAGCTACAAAAAAGGATAAAAAGTAGAGTGTTATCTTCCTTTGAATTTGTTTCTTTTATACCAAAGATTTGTTATTGTTCAATAACAAATTTCCATTAATTTTAATCTTGATTTTGATGGATGTCATCAATATAAAGCTTCAACTCTTTTTGTTGTATTTGTAAGATTTTGTATTGGCTCCCATGTATATTCACTAATATCATATTTACACCAATGAACAAGATATTTCAACCTATTTTGGTACCGCCTTAAATTTAAGATTTCTTCTACCTTGAATTCTTGATTATTATCCACTTTTATAGGAAGAGTTGGCATTTATCTTCTTTCCAAGATATTTATTGTCTAATATGGCTTAAAAAGAGATATATGAAATAAAGGGTGGATCTTCATAAACTCCAATAGATATAATCGATAAGCAATAAGATTGACTTATTCATTTATAGGAAAAGATCCAAGCCTACAATAATCCAATTTATTAGAAGAATGGATAGTCTTGATATTATGACAAAGTAATCATATCTTGTCACTTTAATTAAATTGTGGTTGTTCCTTGTTATAGGCATTTGTATTAATTTTTTGTTGTTCTTGAGCTTCCTTGAATTGTATCTTTATTATTGCATATAGCTTTGACAAATGATTTGTTAAATCTTTTGTCATAGAATTATCAACTTTTAAAAAGTCAAAAGGATCAAGTCGTGGATGATAACCATAATTGACAAAGAAAAGTATTTTTTAAGTAGAAGAATATATCAAATTATTATACACAAACTTAGAAGTGTTATAAGACTTAAAAGAATTATTCTTGATATCATGGACAAGAGGATTAGAGGACATATTTGATTAAATTTGATTGAAAAAAGTTGAATCAATAGTCAATATTGATTTTATTGCTCAATGGCAAAAATGCTTTGGCTTCAAGAGAATTGTTCTTTTCTAATCAAATGATGCATCTCTTTCTTTTGGTACAAGTTAAGAAAGTTTAGAAAAGGTGTTCGACAAACCTTATTGTTTTCAAAGTAGATAAGTGATTTTGAAATCAAATCTTGATAAAGACATGTTTCAATGAGCTTGTCGTCAATTCAAAATACATGTTCACATAAAATATTTGAGGTTCTTGTGATTTATATACACTTTGACAAGATCCAAGGTGCCTTCTAAATAATGATGCTATTCTTGAAATAAATCTATAATTATAATGAATTCTTTATTATAGATCTCATAATTAAAATTGATTGCTAAAAAGTTTATGGAATGAAAAGCTAGTAAATGGAATTTATTATTTTCTCCTATTTATAATAATAGTGCACTTAAGGAAAATTTTGATGTATTTATTTCTATGAAAAATGCTTTGGATAAGTCAACATGATATAAGATTGGTGTAGAAGTAAACTCTTTTTTTAAAGCATTAAATAATATTTAAGCTTTTTTATTCTACTCAAGTTTGTTTTTATAAGCCAAATATATAAATTAAGCCGCAACTTGAGAAAAATTCTTGATGAGGATTTTATAATAATTAGCAAAGCCTAAAAAATATTTTTTCTTTTAAAAACAACCTAGAAATCTTGATAGTAGTTAGAAATACCACTTGATGTCTTTTCACCATCAAAATGAGCGTGGCATATAAAATAAAGTATAACCCTTTATTTGTTGCATACAAAAAAAGCTCTCGTACCTATCAATAAAAATTTGGATGTACTAGACTTATATATTTTTATTTGACTAATAGGATTTTGAATTAAACTATCAAAAAAATTAAGATTACAAGAAATTAAAACTATCTAAGGATTATATTTTTTTAACCAAGATAATTTAACCAAGACTTCATGATTTTTTGGTCCTAAATGAACTTTTATTGTAAAACAAGGTGAAGGATCTAAGGAGAGAATAAGATATTTATCAAGAGTTATAGAAGATTCCAACCATATGGTTCTTATTATAATTGGAGAGACTTGTATTTTGATACATTATCTTCTTTGACAATCATGTTTCTTATTTTGTACTTTGGACAATATTGAGAAGTGTACTTAGCTTCCTCATAATATAAGCATAAGCCCTTATTACGTAATCGAGTCTTTTTTTGCTCCATGAAAAATTTAAAATGTATTGTATCAATTTGCGTTGATTTTGGCCTTCATGAATGTATTTTTGAAAACTTGAGAGCTGTCATCATTATTTGACTTGTTCTTCTTTAACCAAGTCTTTGTTTTTGACATCTTTCAAATTATCAATTATTGCATGCAATCGCTTGAATAATAAATTATTCAAAAGATTTTATCTTTGGTATTGTTAATAATAAATCTTTGATATTATCTTTCAATCCATATCAAAATTTGTTTATAAGGGCTTTGTTATTCTAATCGACATTACAAGTTAGGTTTTAGAATTCATTACTATATATGGTAATTGACCGGGATCCTTACCACAAAGATAAGAGCTTCATCTCTAGTACTTAATTACTTTGTTTGAATATGGCTATAAATACTTTTAGAAATGAATTCAAATTATAAAAGAATCATTTTCGAGTTGTAACATGACTATATGGTAAAAATATAAATGAAAAAGATTTTATTAATATTTAGACATCTTGGATGTTAGAAACAGTGGCCAATTCCAGTACCAATATTCAAGGGCTAATTAATGTCATCTCATTGCAAGCTATACCACCATACATGACATCAGCAATATGCTCCATCGGCATCATTGAACCAAGTACCCTTCGTACCAATGGGACAACCACGATCATTTTCTAACCTTACATGGAACAAGCCTAGTAGGTATATACCAGTGGAGACACCCAATATGCCTGATGGGAGTACAAGAAGACCACTTTGTTATTTTTGTTGCAGACAGATTGGTCATTATGCTAGTGAATGTCCCAATCTCAGAGCGAGTAAGAATTACATGCCAGTGTATGGAAATTGCAAACAGTCGGGGCATACTTATCAGCAATGTAATGCTCCATTAAATTTCAATAATCAGGATCAGTAGATTCAAAGCCAAGGAAAAATTAAAGAGATAAATCAAGGTCCTCAAGATACTCTAATAAATTGGGTAGAATGTGTCCAAGCCATTCTTACCAAGAGTCGGCAAAAAAAGAAAGGACCAATTCAACATTTGGGTGAGCCTGATGTAAAGGGCCAATTTGACTCAATTACGGGGACATCCAATCCACGTCCTGTTATGGGCCTCTTACCCAGTATGAAACCTAGCTCAATTGGGCAATCCAATGAAATCCCAATTACGTATGCTTTGGTTTCATTTCAAGTTGTTCCAATTTTGAGTCCAAGGCGGAAGAATAAGGGACCTCACGGAGTTAAAAGAAAAGAGAGGAAAAGAAAGAAGGCATTTGGAGATCGAGATTTTAGAGTAGGAGAGCTAGCTTTAAGCTCCTTCGAAAGGTGTAGGACTTGATTTCATAGGGTTTGGGAGGACTTTGCAATCGTTGATCAAAGTTAGTATTTGTATTGGTAAATTGGATTTTTTTGTGCAATAAAGTTAAGACTAGTACTCAAGATTGTTTTGTGAAATTAAAAAAATATCTGCAGTTGAAATTTTAGAGATGTCTAGATGGTTGAGTATGCCAATCGCATGCAAAAATTTATATTAATTTAACGGTATGGATAGAGGATATTTGTTCATTAGTGTAAAGAGGTATCAAAAGTCAACATATTGGAATTTTTTAGTGTTTCTGTAATATCTGGATATCTATCAGCTGGAATAAGGTGAATTTTGATGTGGTAAGTCGAGGACTTAAAGGCGGAGCTGCACGTAAGGTTTGAATGATAATTAACAGTTGGAGAAGGAAAAATTGTAAGTCAAGATTCGTCATCAACTTTCTAGGCTGCAGTCAAGGGACATCAATGTGGATTTATGACGTTTTCTTGCAATTTGTAAGTTAGATTGGATTGAAACTTCTTGAGCATTTAGAAGACTTGCAAAGACATTAGTAATAGAAGTTTTACAACAATCGAATGATTAGATTGAAAATTACAACTTGCTGAAGCTTGCTATTTAGGATTAGGGTTTAAAAATTAAAAAAATTAAAAATTAAAAATAAATAAAAATATAAAATATAAAATATAAAACTAACAAATAACAAAAGAATTTGTACTTATAATATCTTGAAGTTATTAGAAATAGTGTTTCTAAGCACTTTGTATTGAAATTAAGCTTTTACATTGAAATCCGAAATAATTTTTATTTAGATGGTTGAAACCCACTAGACTACTTAGATACTTGCAAAACATTGTTTTATCTTCCACAACCAGATGCCCAGTGCGTTCTCAAGCAAGAGAGTATGTTGTCATGTTGTAACATGACTATATGGTGAGAGATGATAATATGGATCTTATTATAGAAGAACCAAGTTAAAAGAAAAGGTAAAAAAATATGGATAAAAGATAGGAAGGTAGTAAAACTTTTAGTAGTAATACAGCCTTTTTAGAAAAAATAGCTTCTACTTACTTTGTAGGGCCAAAAATAAGGCAAAATAAGGTATATTGGAAAAATAAATAATATAGACATCTTTAAGAGGAAGTTAAGAATAAATTCTAGTAAAAATTACTTAAATAAAACTAGATATTGATGTCCGGAGAGGACCGGTTATGAACCAGGATCGAAATCAGACCTTGAGGCACAAAACCGAGTCTCGATGACGACTTCGGGACTCTTTTGAAGATTGGAGAGTGGGATTTGATAGAAGATGGGATAGGGTTTCTATGGGCGTTGATTTTGGATGATTTGGAGTTGATATGACTTTGTAAGAGCTTTGCAAAGTCAAGGTTTGTTTCGAATGACTTGGATTTTATGAAATAAAATAGGATTTACGTTTTGGGTGATTTCAAGAGTTTTGTAATAGATATATGGATGAAATTTTGTAGGTTTATGGTTATAGTTGTGTTTAATATGTATTGTAAATTTGAGCTCGATCTAATGGTTGAATTGAGGAATAATAAGGTTTAAGTGGATCAAGGTTTGAGAAAGTAGAATATTAGGTCCAGTGGGGATTTTTAAGATTTCTTGCACTCTACTAGTTGGATTGGAGTGAAACTTGTGTGAGAGGATATTGGACTTGTTTTTCTATGTATATGAGAATTTTGAGATCAATCGAACGGTGCAAAAGAGAGATATTGGCTTTGGAAGATTGGTATCAAGATTGGAGAAGGAGGCCGACCAATACCTGAGCACATTTTTGAGGTTATCATCAATTTGGTAACTTCGATCTTTTTTGATTTTTTTATGCTTTTTTTTAATTTATTTTTTTAGAAGTGTAAAAAATTTGAATTAAGATCAATGGTTTATTCATTAGTTATTGAGGTTTAAATCTATTGTAGGAATTATTAGGATTTGGTTTAGGATTTGGTTAGAGTTTGATTTAGGATTTAGGATTTGGATTAGGATTTGATTTAATATTTAGGGTTTGTTTAGAATTTGATTTAGGGTTTAAATTTTGGTTAGGATTTGGTTTAGAGTTTAGGGTTTGTATTAGGATTTAGTTTAGGATTTGATTAGGATCTGGTATAGGATTTGGTTGGGATTTGGTTTAAGGTTTGTTTAGGGTTTGATTTAGGGTTTGATTTAGGATTTGGTTAGGATTTTATTTAGATTTTGGATTAGGATTTGATTTAGGATTTAGAATTTGATTTAAGATTTGATTTAAGATTTAGGATTTGTATTAGGATTTGGATTAAGATTTAGGATTTGGTTTAAGGTTTAGGGTTTGATTAAGGTTTGATTAGGATTTAATTTAAGGTTTAAGATTTGGTTAGGATTTGATTTAGGATTTAGGGTTTAGGATTTTATTAGGATTTAAGATTTAATTAGTTTTGGCCTAAAATTTGAATGAAGTTCAATAGGATTTTGACTAAAATTAAATAAAGATTGAATTGGAATGTATTTGAGTGATATATGTGATCATTCTAATATTTTTTAAAGAATTCTTATTGTTTGTTTGAAATTTCTCTGAGGTTTCTTTGAATTTGATTAAGCTTTTTTACTATTATTATGGTCTAATTAGAGCATTATTAGTATTCTATTAGAATTAAAATTTTGTTATTATAATTTCTATTCTTCCTTCCACAGTCAGGTGTATGGAGCATTTTCAAGCAAGACTTCACGTATTACGACAACATAATATGACATCGTGAATTATTTTCTATTAAAGATATAAACTAAGAGAGCACTTCTTGATAAAAGTACAATTATGAATCTGTCTCCATTAAATCTATCAAAATATTAGAAGGGATGTAATCTTAAATAGAGCTTCACTTATTAGAGAAATCCTCAAAATTTTGTACTCCTATAATTTACATTGAAAATATGTGAGATTTCTATTCTTAAAGTATTGACGAACTCATGAAGATCTATAATAATTACAAATCTATTTTCTTTTTTGTTGAGAGTAGCATCTATAAACTTTCTTTCTATAAAAAACTCAAAGAAGTTTAAAAAGTTAAATTAGAAGAGAATAATTTATAATTTCTAATATCAAATAAAAATTTCCATAAAAAAAAGGTAATCCATTCTCTTTAAAAAAAAGATCACTATTAGAAAATAAGATTATTGTTTAAAAGTAGATAGTTTGCAACCTTAGTGTTTAGAAGAATTAGTGATCTTATTGTTTAGTGATAAGAATTAGTGATCTTATTGTTCAATGATAAGCTTCTTAGAAGCTTGATAGATGTAGATTTGATTGTATAAGTGTTTGTAGGTGATTAGTAGGTTAAAAGCTCAACTAACAAGTTAGCCATGTATCATACATGTCAATCATGTGTCATATATGTAGAAGTTGATGATATATCACACATATTGAAAACTTGCCTTGTGAGCTAGATACAAGTATTGTAAGTTGGACATGTATTGGATGACTTATAAAACATTGTCACATATCTCTTTAGTTAGATAATATAAATATATATATATGTATATATATATATGTAGAAGCAAGAACAAGTCCTTCTTCACTCTTATCAATACATTTCTTACTTCTAGTCTAATTTCAAGAATCACTATTTTTTTTTTTTTTTTTTTTTTTTTTTTTTTTATCTTTAGCAATAACTATTCTAATTTTTTTCTTAAATTTATTTTTTTATCATTTATTTTTATTTTTTTCATCTCTCTTTGATACAAATCTTAATATTTTTAATTATATTATTCAAATTCTTATTATTGATAGATTAATAAGAGTACGCTTATAATATTAGAGATCAAAGTTTTATAAATCAAATATAGTTAGTAATTGAATTTCAACCTCAAAGTTATTCAGATTTTAGATTAAAAATCAAGTTTATTAAAATATCTCTTTTAAATTCTACTTTATTATAGTTTTTGTTTATTTTTTGAATGATATAATCCAACATTAAATAATTTAGAGGTTTTTTTAGCAAATTTATATTATGTGTCTAAAATTTAATATAATTTGTATTAAAATTTGTAAGATTTATATTTTAGATCAAGACAATTGTTCAATATCATTAGATGCTTTATAATATTGACAACTTGGAACAAATATTAAGTGAAATGATATTGCACTTATTAGCTTATTTTTTTATGGATTATAATTTATAATAAAATCAATTATTTGATTTAATGTTTGAGGATTGAATAAATTCAAAATTAATTTCAACTTTTTGAAATTTTGATCTAGAAACTTCACAAGTGTATCTTAATCTCTTTAAAATTCAATGGCAATATCAATATCTTTTCAAATTTATATAAATTGATAGAATATATTTTAAATACTTCACTAAAGATAAAAAATCTTAATATTATCACTAAATATTATGCTTATATTATAGAAAATCTTAGAACATTACTTAAAATTATTTAAAAAAAATGAAGCAACTTCAAAATGATGAATATTGCTCTTAAAGAAGGCAATGTATTAAAAAATGAATTTGTTTAGCTACAATAGCCACTAGGCAGCTAGTATGTCATACAACAACTAATGAAGGTTCTATTCTTTCTTTAAAATCTTCTTATTTTTTATATTAAATGTTTATTTAAGACGTAAAAATCATAATTTCTATTTATTTTTTAGATAAAAAATTTGTTAAAAGACATAATATATTGTTTATAAAGAAAACTAAGCTTGTCCATGAAGATATCATAGATGGTCATCTTTTATTTTTTAAAGATATTATCCATAAAACCATTCTTATAGTTATAATAAAAAAATGATCATAGTAGCATAATGGTATTTAATATTATTGGATTTTTTTATTTTTTTATTTTTGATTTATTATGGCTAAAAAATTAAAATCCTCAAATAAACTAGAATTCTTGTAATTTTGATTTTTTCATAGTATAACCAAAAATTCATTAATAAAAAAATAGATCATAATACTACTCTAATTAAAGCTTTATTTGTACAAGAAATTTTTTTATGCACACTAGTGAATAAGGATCTTTGTTTGTTATATATGCCACATTTATTTTTTATAATAATAACATTGTAAGAGATATTTTAATCTAATATGAAGATTATTATGACATATTTGACAAAATTAAATGAAATTATTTTTTAAAGCATTACCTTTATTATTACTCAATTGATTTGTAAGAAAGAATTCAATCACCATTTGAACCAATCCATACTTTATCAATAATAAATTTATTTCATCTAAAGAATATAATAATGAGAATTTTTCTAAAAATTTCATATGTAACTTAAAGTTTTTAGCAAGAACTATTATTATATTAAAAAAAAGATTGCTATAAATGTCTAGATTATCAAATATTTAAGAATATTATTATTAAGAATTAATACCTCCTACCTTTCATATTAAGACTTTTTATACAATTGAATCAAGCTAAGATCTATATCAAAATAGATCTACAAAGAACATACAGCATGAAATACATAAAAAAAAATTAAAAAATGAATAGATGATTACATTTAGAATGAAGTATGGACATTTTGAACATAACATCATGCCTTTTGGACTTACACATACTCTAGTCATTTTTTTCCCATTTAATAAATGATATTTTTTTCTAAATATTTTTAATAATTTTTAATTTTTTTATTTAAATTTTTTTAATCTATTCTAAGAATATAGAAAAGCATAAATATTATTTTTTTATTAAAAAACTTAGATGTATAAGACTATATGCTAAGATAAAAAAGTATGTATTTTAAACAATTTTAGTTAATTTCTTAGAATAAGCCATTGCAAATGATGGCCTTATGAAAGATCGTAAAAAAATTAACTATTATAGATTAAAAAACTCTAAAATATTAAAAAAATATTTAATACTTTTTTATGATTTTTTAATTACTACTAAATTTTTATTAAATTTTTTTATATTGAGTTGACTTTTTTGAGTCATTTTTATAAAAATAAAGGCATTAGTCTTTGTCTTTGATATAATATTGTCACAAACAGGAGAAGATGACAAACTTCATCTTATAGCTTTTCATTCAAAAAAATTCAACTACCAAAATTAACTATGAGATTTATAACAAAGAACTTTTTACAAGTATAGATTTATTTTAATAATAGAATCATTATTTAAAAATTTCTTCTAATATAATAAAATTTATACAAATTACAAGAATTTCAAGTATTTTATATTATTACATATTTTAAATTGTCACCAAATTTATAATAATATATTATTGACAAGATTTATATTCAATTTTACTTACAAGCCAAAAAATAACAATGTTTATTAAATGCCTTGTAAAGATGCTCATATCTTACACAAAGAGAAAAAAATTTAGCTTATTATCAAGAATAAATAATTAATTTGAATTTAGATAGATTTCATCTTTGAGCAATAAAATCAACATTAATTGTTGATTTAACCTTTTTTAATCAAATTCATTCAAGTATGTTATTAGATTCTTTTGTGCATGATATTAAAAATAGTTTTTTTTAAATCTTATGATACTTCTAAGTTTGAATTTAAGGACAATCTTCTCTATATCAAAAAATATTTATATATTCTAAAAAGTAAAGTATGCTTATATGTTCTTCAAACTTATTATAATTTTTTAGTTGTAAAATATTTTAGATACAATAAGAAATTGGAGTTAATTTCAAGAGATTTTTGATAATATAATATCAAGGACATGAATCTCAAAGAAATAAATCTCAATATACTCTTAGATTACTTAAAAAGACTAAAAAATCATTCAAAGATGGTAATATATTAAATTACAATAGCTAATACTAAAGACAAGAAGATTAGAAAGACTTCAAAAAAATAGACTAGAATGGTGTTGACAAGAATGAAGAAGACTTCACTCTTGCCTTTATATATACTATCCAACTACAAGCTACGTGAAAATATTTTATACGAACTCCAACATATGTCCAATTTGCAAGACATCTGTCTTATCTTGTAAGGTACATTTTCTATATGTATGTCACATTGTTAGCTTGTATCATAAGCTATCAATACATATAACATGCAGCTAACTTGATGGCTAAGTTTTTAACCTACTAATCACCTATAGATACATATATAGATGAAATCACATCTATAAAGCTTCTAAGAAGCTTTTCTACAAGATATTATCAAAATTAATCTATTTTTATGTATTCATAATATCTATTTAACTATTAGAATAAATATGTATGTCTATGATATTACCTCTATTCCTAGAAGATACAAATTCGATGAAAAGTAATGATGACATATTGAAGAAGTTTAAGATGTGAAAAATTATATTTCTAGACATTCTTATCTTATACCAAAAGAAGGAGATGCAGCTTCTCATCAACAAAGAATGATTCTTTTGAAATTAAAATATTTTCATCTTCAAGCAATAATATCAAAATTGATTGTTGATTCAACCTTTGTCAAGTAGATTCAATGAAGTATGTCAATTGATCTTCTTATTCATAATATCAAGAATAATTCTTCTAAGTCTCATAATACTTCTAAGTTTAAGTTCAAGAATAATTCTTTTAAGTCTCATAATACTTCTAATTTTAAGTTCAAGAATAATCTACTCTACTTCAAGGGATGATAATACATTTCAGACGATAAAGCACAATTATGTATTCTTCAAGCTTATCATAACTTTTTAATAATTGAATATTTTGAATACAACAAGACTTTGGAACTAATATGTAGATATTTTTGGTGGTCTCGAATGTGAAAGGTAATTAAAGACTTTGTACAATTATGTGATATATGTTCAAGATCCAAAAATCCTTGTCATTGACTTTATAGACTTTTTTAGCCATTATCTATTTGAAAACAATTATTATCTTGTGTTTCTATGGATTTTATCATAGATCTTCAAATCTTAAGTTTGTATGATTTTGTATTTCTATTATTAGATTATTTTACTAAGATGTTATATTTTTTATTATGTACAAAATATATTACAAATAAAAAAATGACTAAGCCTTTTCTTGACAACATCTATTCCTATCATGGATTATCCAAAGATATTATATTAGATAAAGGGACTCAATTCATATCAAGATTTTGGAGAACCTTTTTTAAGATTTTAAATGTAGATATAAAGTACTTTTTGACTTTTTATCCTCAAATTGATTGACAAATAAAACAAGTGAATCAAGTTTTAAAGCAGTATTTGAAGAATACCATCAATTATCATCAATATGATTGTACAATTTTTTTACCATTAGCAGAGTTTGCGTATAATAATTTAGTACATTCTTCTATTCAACAAATATCTTTCTTTTCTAATTATGGTTATCATCCATGATTTGATACTTTTGACTTTTTAAAAGTTGATAATTTTGCAACAAAAGTTGACAAATCATTTGTTAAAGTTATATGTAACAATAAAGGCATAGTTAAAGAGAACACAAGAACAAAATAAGATCAATGTAGATGCTTATCATAAGAAACAACTACAATTCAATGTAGATGACAAGATATGATTAGTCCATCGTAATATCAAGATTATGTATCCTTGTGATAAGTTGGACTATCTTAGGCTTACACCTTTTTTCATTTGAGAACAGATTAATCCTATTATTTATCAATTATATCTATTGAAGTTTATGAAGATCCATCATGTATTCTACATGTCTCTTTATGAGCCATATATAATAGTAAAAATCTCAAGAGGAAGATAAATTCCACCTCTTTCTATAGAAGTGGATAATAATTAAAAATTCAAGGTAAAAGAAGTCTTAGATTCAAGTCAATACTAAAATAGGTTGAAATATCTTGTTTATTGGTATAGATACGATATTACTGAATATACATAAGTGTCAATAAAGAATCTTGAAAACGTAGCAAAGAAAATTGAGATTTTTTATTGACAATATTCATCAAAATCAAGATGAAGAATAGAAAATCTTCATAATAAAAAAATAAGAGCTAAAGAAGATAGTATTTTACCTTCTATCCTTGTTTGTAACTTTTGTATAATTGAGATATTAAGAAGATGGAGAAGTAATAACCAATAGATTAAACTCAAGAGTTTTTACTTATTGACTTATTGGACAAGATATTGTGATTGTTACAACGTTTAAGACAATATAATCGAGATAAAGATCCTTAAGAACAACATGTCTTTCCTTGAATAGATGGTAAGATACAATATATTTGGTATCACAACCTTGGAAGAAACTCTTGATGTTTGGTGATTTTATTAGAAGTAGAAACAACTCTTGACTGTGTTTCAAATATTTCATTTGAAGAAATTTACAAAGGTCTTAACTACAATCAAATAATAGAATGGTATTCCTGTCCTAATATGGGACACTATTGATGGTTGAGAGGACCTATCAACCATCTTTAAAGAGAACAAAGATCAGAGTATATGACATATATAATTCACTCTATCTTAGATTTCTTCAACATATGATAACAGCTCCTTATGAAAGTCATTCCTAAAAGAGGAGATAATATTCCAGATATATATATTTATTCTAATATTTATCTATATAATTAAATAGAAGTAGATAAAAATAGATTTATTTCATAATATTTTTAGAGAAGCTTTCTAATAGCTTTATAGATGGTATTTAGATTTTACATGTATTTATAGTTGATTGATAGATTAAAAACTTGGTCAACAAATTAACCACATGTTGATAGCTTGTGAAATAAGCTAATTATATGGCATATATATAGAAAACTTGTCTTAGAAATTAAGATATGTATTTTTGCAAGTCAATATGTTTTGGGGGTCTTATAGGACATTGCTACATAGTTCCTAGTTAAGAATATATATGGAGGTAAGAGTGAAGCCTTTCTAGTCCTTAGTCTTATTTCAAGACTTTCTTGTCTTCTTTTCTTTGGCAATAGCCTTTCTAGTTTAATATTATATCATCTTCACGTGATTTTCTAATCATTTTAAGTAATACAAGAGTATATTGAGATTTTCTTTCTTCTAGATTCATATGTTTGACACTCACATGTAGTGTATATGAGTCTTCTAGAGAAGCCACAAGGCCTTAGTCTTATCCTCCTAACTATATTCAAAGTGCTACAATCCTTACAAAACTTTGTGCCTCCCTTCTTATAAGGATTAGATTAGCTACTAGTCTTCTATTTTCTATTAGTAGAATTAATTTTTTTTCATTTTTGACTACACCATGGTGTTTAAAAATATCCAATTAATATAAAAGTTCTATAGGCCTTCAAATCTTATTCTATTTCTTCATAATGGCACCTGAGGTGTTATATCTTATTCTTACTAAAGTCTTCAAAATTGCTATAAAAATTTCTAAATAATTCTAAAAATATTATAATTTTTTTTTAAAAAAAATTCTTATGATTTTTTATAATTATAATATAAATTTAAAGCTATATTATCCTATTTTAGTTAATTTTTTAAGTAAAAAAATAAATTTACATCAACTATAAATCTTATCTTTTATATAAATAATTAAATAAATAAGAGATTTTTTTAATACTTCTTCTAACTATTAAATAAAATTTATAGTTTTTTTTTTTATATAAATAACACATATAGATAGAAAGTTAATGTAGAATTTAGTTTTAATACTTAAATATTAACACTAAATAATAAGTAAAAATACTAAATCAATTAAGATACTTGCCTCCATTTCTTATTAAGACTCTCTTTTAATGATTTTTTTTCTATTAAGACTCTTATAATTTAAAACTACTATTAAATTCTTATAAATACTTAAATTATCTAATAAGATCTCTAATCTTAATATTTCTATATCTATATGACATGAAATTATTTTTTTAATAAATCTACTAATTGAGATTCATTAGTGAGACTCACATCATGCCATTTTTTTATCAAAAATATCTTACAAAGTGTTCAAGAAAAAATCTTATTTAAGATATATATCACAATAAAAATAATATTTATTCAAAAATTATTTATAATACAAATATATTTTATACATTTAATTATAGTTTTTTTTATAATTGATTTTTTTTGATTGTATGTCATAATAAATTTATACAAAGTTTTTTATTTTTTTATTCTATATATTTTTTCCTATTTTGATTTTTAATTTCTTATTTTTTTTACTAATTCTTTATAATATAGCAAATAATTTTTATAAAAAATATATTTATTTTATTTTTTATTTTTTTAAATATAGCTATTATATTTTTCTTTTAAAAACAACAAAGAATGTATTTTTTATCAAACATATGTTTCTTGAGTGGATCACATAAATTGATGTAAAAGAATTGTTTTAGCCAATTTGCTTGCTTATAAATCATATTTAATAGAAAATAAAAATACATCTTATGTTTTTTTATATATCTTTTGTAAATATTGATGTTTGATTTTGTTCTTAATTTTGATTAAATTTTCATGGCCTAATTAATTATATCATTTATAAACTTGCAACATAGCCTTAATTTTTTAAGAAGTCTTTATTATGTAAAAATAATAAATTAAAACTATAAAAAATTAAAATAAAATTAATTGCTTATTTTTCTATGATGGTAATTAAATGTAAATGCTACAAGATATTTTACTTAGTATTAAGTATTATTAAGCATCCATTTTAAAGATTTGAGAAGACTTTATATATATATATATATATATATATATATATATATTTTGTAAATAATAATAAGATTAAAATTGATTATCTTATTAATAGAAATTATCTTCTTTTTAAGACATTCTTAAAGAGAATTTTGTTTTTCTTTTTCACATCCAAAACTATAAATATATTATATATTCCTTGTATATGTGGATTTGATTATTATTCAATTTAGAAACAATTTAGAAACAATTTAGAAGTGGTTTAAAAAATTTTACAGTAAATTTATTTGTTGGTTATGTATTCCATACTTCCAATTCAATTGTCCAAGTTTTACTTAGAAAAGAAGGTCTTTCTGTCATCAAAAAATATGTTTCAGTTTTGACTTTAGATAATAGGTCTAAGTCACTAATGTAACTAGAATTAACTTATATTTAGTTGTATTTTTTTTGCATTTTGAATCTGCTTACATGTAATAACTTGAATATGGTCATCAACTGTTATTTTCTTTTATTCCACAAGGGTAAAATAATTTCATATATTTGTAGCTCCAATGCCTACCTTCATAGTACATTCTCCTTTGCATGAAAGCAAAAAGCTTTTTAATCTATTTTTTTTGTTTTGATTTATGCAATAAAAAAATAAAAAAAACTAAAAAAAAATAAAACTAAAGGGTAAGGTTGTGCAAGGATTCAGGCAGCCTCATGTTACTAGAGAGAATCGACTTTTACAGCGAACAACACATTCAACAGTACCATCTTGAATCAGAAGGATCCAATATCCAGAAAATAATTGCACCAAGAAAACACTAGTTTCAAAGAAAATCCTTTACAAAGTAAGATCTATTTCCTGGTTTGGAGATGGTGGAATGTGCACTAAAGTCCATTCAAACAGTTGAAAATGTTTAGAAAGACATAAGAATAATAATAAATCATACACACACACAAAAATAATAGTAAATCATACACACACACAAGAGTAGTAGTAAGTCATATACACACAAGAGTAGTAGTAAGTCATATACACAAGAGGGTTTCTCAGGAGAAAGAGCTTCACATACACAAATCTATTGATCTGGTTGTGTCTCGTATCCAAAAAGAGAAAAAGGAGAGGATAAACAGTACTTCTCCACTAGACTCTAAATACTGTACCTATTACATTTAATGATCTCAACACAAACAACTATCAGACAACCTCTGAGGCCAATGTTTCACCACACACATCTTCAAATCTCGCCTATGATTTCACAAGATGATAATAATATTAACACAGTAAATCATTTAGATTACTGTATCCTCACCATCAGTTGCAACCACCACCATCACCACCACCTCAACAGCCACCGCCACCACCACCTCCTCCACCGTCGCCGCCACCACCACCACCTCCGCAGCCAGCTCCTCCTCCTCCTCCTCCGTCACAGGCAGCTCCACCTCCGCCACAGGCACCACCACCACCCGCAACATCTATTCCGCCTCCAGCCCATCCACCACGACGTCGTCGACCCTTGTGCTTACGATCATGATCCGCACACAATGTTATGGACATGAGGACTGCAGCAGCTTCGAAGCCTATCACCGCAGCCACTACTACCAGAGGAAACATGATGGCAACACAAGTTTTGTTCACCTCGCGGCTAGCCTGTCAAAATTGAAGTCACTTTGTCGTGAATGTTGACAGAGCTGAACTGTAATATGGGGCTGCACAGGACTTGAAGAATTGTTCTCTAGTTGCTCCAACTTGATGTCTGCAACTTACAGCACAACTGTTTTTTCCCAGCAACCATAGAAGGATAATCCTACTAGCAAGTGAGTCGTGTGTGTATAAGTGTGTATATATATATATATATACTGGGCCATCAGATAGATTTCTTCCGCTGCAAGCTCCGTGTGAGGCCGCAGACAAGTTTCCACGAACCACCCTTGCCATCAGATATGTATTAGAAAGACACTCCGGAGGAGCGGCTGGGCGATTTCTTTTCTCCATGGTCAAATGTCTTCGCTTGACAAATCCAGCGCTGGAGGTGTCCCGTATTGTCAACTTCACCTTCAAAAATGAACACTGGTGGGTTCCACTTCTGTCCAAATGTTCTGCCGACATTAGTTCAGTGATTCTACAGAACAATCTACCTTCTATAATGCAATATGTCAGTATAACATGTCATGTTATAATGCACATGTCATTAATGCACTTGTCATCAATGCACTTGTCAAAGTCATAAAGTGCTAACAACGTGACAAGAGTCTGGCTGGTTGTTAGATGCTTTTGACCATAACAAGTATGGTTGATAAAGAGATTCAAACAGAAGGTACTAGACAAATTCTAATGCATATTCATGACTTCTCTTACTGCTATATGAATTTATTATTCTAATTACGGTTTACTTACATTCTATTTCAGTGTGTATATATATATATATATATATATACATATTTATTTAATTAATTAATGGTGGGATATTATACATATTATATTACAACATGTTATATTGCATTATAATATGTTATATTGAATTATGATATGTTGTAATACATTATATAATATAGGCTCAAGCTACAAGCACACCCCAAGTTGGTATATGCACACCCAATTGTGTCTATACACAATTTTGACTCGCTTCATGAAGGTAATTACTAAGTAAAAAACCAACATTCACTACATTACTTAGTAATGTAATGGATGTTGGTGGATTAGGTTCATAAAGGTAATTACTAAGTAAAAGTTCTAATGTTAACGGTTTTGGATTTTCTGCAGGCTGGATCACATCGAAGTGAATGTGTTCGTGAGTGTGCTCGTGCTATATTTCTTGACAATGATTGTGGCAATGACCCTGACTAATATATTGACTTCAGAAGACGTTGGATGCACTTGTTTTGTGCTCTCGCGTTGTGATGGAACTTGCTGGTTCGCAGTTGCTACCAGTGATTTCTCCTCGTATTTGTTAGTATACAGTCTTGAAATTTAAATCGAAACTGCAGAAATTTTTAAATGATTTATTCAAAATATAGAGTGTTTGTATGTGGGATTATTAGAAATCCGCTTGTTGTGTTCGCACTCATTTTATGAAATCACGGGACAAGAAATCCTTGGAATGATGTGGCCTGTGAATTATGGGACCCTGGCGACATTAGTCTTGCAGCCCGATTTTTCCAAAGAGTTAAAGCATGTTCCCGTTATGAAGTAGGTGCAGGTCATTTACCCTACCTGAATCTGGCTAAACAACGATAAAGTAAAAACCCGAGTGGAATAGATCGTGATGGTTTGACTTTGGACAAGACAATGCATGACATTCATTGCAAGAAAGCTTTGCTTGAACTTTGTGCAGCTCTTATTCGAGATCCAGGAGGTGAGTTTTGGTGTGGCATACCTCGACCTCTTGATTTTCTTCTTTTACTTCTGTACCAGCAAACATCACATCTTGGTGAATGGCACAAGAAAAACCAACTTTGCTTTGCATTCATGCCATGAACGTATAAGCTGCAGCACTTGGGTTGAAGTGACAAGCAGCTCGAAATGCATTTGTGGCAGAACCCATATTTCCACCTGAAAGCTCTATTTGACCTTGCTGGAACCGATGAGTTGCTGCTGCATATCCAGCATAGCTGCATTTCAGTTTTGGTATGCATACCATGCGTATGGAGAGAAGGAAGGAGACTGGGACGCGCGGAGAATAGAAGAGAGGCGGCGGCAGGACCTGCGCGGACGCAAAGAAGAGGGAGAGGGGACCAGTACCCACCACGCAGGGACAAGGAAAAAGAGATTTGGATGACCCAATTAGAAGTTTTGGATGTGTATAGACACAATGGGGTATGCATATAGCAACTTAGGGTGTGCTTGTAGCCTAAGCCTATATTACATTATAGAATAATATGTTATTGTATTAATACATTATTTTGTACAAGTATATGTAATATCTTACAATATATTAATGTCATGTAACATATGTAATATAATATTATAATAATATGTTCCAATATCATATTTCTTTAATATCATCTAAAATAATTGAATATGCAATATAATATATTTTTAGATTTATAAGGAAATATGTTATAAATTATATAGTTAATAATACATAATATATTTTGATGTGTTTTTATTATAATATATATTATTTTTTATTTCACAATAATATATGGTATAATATTATATATATATATATATATATATATATCAATTCTTTATATTATATAAATATCTATTTAAAGATTCTTCTTTCTTATTAGGTCTATTTAAAAATGTATTTTATATTTAATGAATCTTGTGATTGATTTTGATTATTTTACAAAGTTTCAAAAATTCAAATCACATAAAATATAGAGAACTAAAATTGACATATTGTATTGCAAAAATAATGAAAATAAAAAAATATTTTGATGTCTAAATTATTTTTTAAAAATTCTTTATTTTTGAGAAATATTGAATATTTATGAAAAATATTTTTGATTTGAATCTTTCAAAATGCATCAAGTATAAAATACACTTATGTTCATATAATTAATCTCAAAAAGAATATTTATATACTAATTTATATTTATAATCAATTCTAATAATCATGAATTGTAATTTAAAACATATATTATATACTTTGAAATAGAATAATAGATAAAAAAAAATATGGTTTTTAATATTTTTAACTTTTATTTTTAGCATTATTGTATCTAAAATTTTATTGATTCTTCAAATTTACTATTTAACTACTACCAAAACTTTAAAAAAATATTAAAAAATAATTTACATTAAATGAACAATAAAAAATTAAAAAATATAAAAAAATATAAAAAATTAAAAATTCCTAATACAGTGAGAGTATATATATATATATATATATATATAAATTAAAAAAACCTAAGAAAAAAATTATAATTAATAAAATTATTATTAAAAAATAAAAACATATAATATCAAAAAAAATATAAAGTAAATTTTATTTTATTATAGAATAATAATTATTTTCATAAAAATTTAGGAAAATGATAAATTAATCTACTCTATCTTAACCATCATTGCATCCATACAGCCTCCATCCCTGTTTCCAATTGTTCCATGTTCCCATTTGTTGCTAAGAACAAAGGCAGGGGATTGAGAATGTCAAGATTGGAGGCGACAATTAGAAACAGAGGAACAAAGATAAGGTTAAAAGAATACAATGATGGTTTAAATATGGAGATTGATTTAGTAAAAATTTGGATTGCTTTATCATTTCCTAAAATTTAAAATTAATTTTACAATGGAAATACTAAGATAGATAAGCTAAATTATTAAATAAATTACTATATGTAATAGAATATGGAATCAAACTATATATATGATATAAATTATTCTATATAGAAATTAGATAATAATAAAAAAAAATCTAACAGAAACCAAAATATAATAGTCTTTAAAGATCACAAATTTGTGTCTTTAAAGCATAAGACATGTTTTTTTAAAATATGGTTTGATAATAATTTTACACAAATAATTTTTTAATTGAATTTTTCATAAATTTAGATTTTAAAAAAATATTTATATAAAATTTAAAAAGATTATATATATATATATATATATATATATATATATTAATTTTTATTATTTCAAAAAGTTTATTATAGATAATAAATAATAAGTTGGTTATGTTATTAAATATAGTTTGGCTATAATATTTATTATTCCTATTATATTATTTTATACAACTAGATTTAGATCAAGAATTATGCATATTAGTTAATAATATTAAAAAAAAAATTATATCAAGAATATATCAAAATAAAGAATAACATAAAAATTTTCTTTTTAATTTAGATATATAGCATG
The DNA here is from genome assembly GCF_059467195.1 of Physcomitrium patens. Classification (NCBI taxonomy): domain Eukaryota; kingdom Viridiplantae; phylum Streptophyta; class Bryopsida; order Funariales; family Funariaceae; genus Physcomitrium; species Physcomitrium patens. The sequence goes on along the minus strand of NC_143428.1, from coordinate 3,952,486 downwards.
CTTAAAATTAATAATTAATAATTTTTTGAAAATTCAATTTTCTTTTTAATATAAAAAAATTCTATTAATAATATGGTTTAAATTATTTATTCAATAAGTATTAATATCTAATATTAAATTAATTAGATAATCAATTGATTAATAAAAATATTTAGATTACTAATGTATATTACTTAAAACATAAAATAATTTTTTTTAGAATTTTTTAGTTTGAATTCTAATATTTTGGATATAAATAGATCTAAAGTTTAATATTTTAAACTTTTCTTTTAAATTTTATTTTTAATTCAAAGAAAAATTAACAATAATTTTAAATCACTATTTAATGGTTATATCTCTTGTCAAATATTGATTTATAGGTAACAATTCTAAAATATATATTTTTTTATGCCCAAGTTGACAATTTGTGGTTGAAATTTATATTAAGAAGAATTCTACACCAACTATTAGTTTGAGTAGAATTTATCACTCTATTTTATGGCATTTTATTTAAGTAATTTGTTTTAGTTTACAATAATTTAGTTTTAGTAATAAGGATTTTTTTAAAGATTAAATTAGGCTAAGTAGAATTGGACTATTAATATTTGGCTTTAGAAAGGTGTAAAAGAAGATATTTTGAGGTTGATTTGGTGGTTTTAGTGAGATTAAAATAATGACTAATTGATAGAAATTTGAAAGTTTAAAAAACTATCTACATCAAAGTGTATGTTGCATATCATATGGTCTTTTATTCCTACTTGGACAATTGAAGCACCTTAGTACATGCAATAGGATATCTTAATATAAATAAGTGGAATAATTAAAACAAGTAGAATATGTAAAATAGATAGACTAAATAGAATAGTTGAAATATGTAGAACAAATAGCATATGTAGAATAGATAAAATAAGTAGATTTATAAAATCCATTATTCAATAATTGGTAAGCAAATTTTTAGCCATCTTAAAATATAATCTTTATGATTTTTAATTAAAAAATTATAGAAATTAACTCCATAAAATAAAAGATTATTGGATGCAATTAGTAGTACATATTATAGCTTTCAAAGATTATCTATTGCCCAAAAATTACACGTTTTATAATTTTTTCTCATATTTACATATGCTAATTTTCAAAATTAAGTCAATTAGCAAATTAAAAAAATTTAAGAAGCTATATTTAAAAAAAAAAAATGATTGTATTGCCAAACCATAAATTAGATAAAGTATGCATTGAAGCTACCTATTTTCTTTCGAAATTTTAGCTTAAGAATTGGAGCAACAAAAAAAAAACGTATTTTGAATGAACTTAGGTCTACTAATTGAGTTTTACAATTGTTTTTATTAGTCACCTTTAATTTCAATAATATATTTATAGCATAGCCTAGGATTCTCTTTTCACTTTTTATTAGTAGTGTGGTCTCTTAGAACATTATTTTTTAATAGTTGTGAAGGTTTTGTTTACCCGTGTGAGCATTATTAGAAGAAAAGATGTTGAATGCTATAGCCTTATAGTAATAGGGGCATAATATATGTGAGGTATCAAAATTGTTGGATATCTCTCAATCTACATGTTTTATGATTTGTAAAGAGTATGTTCTTATATAGAGCCTCTAAGAGAATGGTATCCAAGATGCATCATCTCAGCTCAAGACAAGCATGTGTAAGAGCCATTACAGTTGATGGATTAGATAATATTATAGTTGTAAGGAATATTTTGAGTGAGTATTTAAATGTGGTAGTGAGCACCAACACAATGAAGCATGCACTTCATAAATTAAGTCTACATTAGTTGATTATTAGAAAAGTAAAAGAAGTCATTGCTCACAACCAAGAATATGCATTACAATTTATATTTTGCTCAATTTCATCAAGATGAAACTCTCTATATTTAGTAGAAGGTGATTTTTAGTGATAAAACTAAGATCAATCAATTTTAAGTTAATGGCCATGCTTGGTATTAGGTGAAGAATGAAGAATCACAATTACAAGTTTGTTATGTGAGTTATATAGTTAAATATGGAAGTAGTGCAATTTTTTTGTGGAATTGTATGACTTTTTGTGGTATAGATTACATATGCAAGATAGAGAGAAAGATGAAATAAGATTTTCATATTAACATCCTTTAAGATGAACTCATAAAGACAATTGAATCATACCATTTCAACATTTTTATTTCATATTTTAATATGATAATGTTTCAAAATATAATACAAAATTAATTAGGCAATGGTTGTCAATGCAAAATTTTGATGTACTTACTTAGTCTCCTCAATCACGTTTGGCAAAATCATCAATACTATTCTAGACATGGCTATCCAATTTTTTTTATTTTATTGATAATTCAATTTTAAGACTTAATGTATTTCTTGTGAAAAAATCAAAAAGAAAGTTTTGACTAAAATTGTATTAAAATTTTCATAGGATTTTTGTAGCCGTAGCAAAAATCTTGGTAGCAATAAAATTACCTTTTACAATAACATTGTTCAAAAAATATTTCACTATCAGTTAAATCTATGCTATTGGACCATGACCAACGTATCTTGTTGACTATTACTTCAACAAAGATGACAAGACAAAAGCAGCCAGTTGTGCTCAAATTGTTCATTTTTCTTCCATTACATTAGAACAATCAGCGTTACTTTCGGCAAAGAATGCAATGGCTGCTGCAAATCAGCCGACAACGTCACCACGTAACAACAAATGAAAAATTAGGGCTGACAACGTGGATGACTTTCGCATCGTGGATGTCTTACTCATCACGCTTCGCAATATGTAATCAAAAAGTTGCAATAGAACTAAACCAAAATCAAAGACTTTCTAAGAACTTATGTTATCCAACAAAATAGACTTTAATATAATAAGGTCACAAAAGAAAAAGAAAAAAATTAAAAAGTGAAATTTTTTTCATTAAATTTGAATCAAATTACAAAATTAAAATTAAAATTAAAATTTTTTATTAAATTAGAAGTCGGTGATGGGCACAGAGCCCACATCCGGGTCCTTCTACCCTCATCTACAAGTGAAGAAGAGGCCTACGACCATCGACTAGTCTTTCACTAGTGTGTTTGCGTTTGACAAAGCAACGCCAGAGACAATAAATGGGCACTTGGTAAGGCCACCTATCCATCCGCAGACTTTGTTATCTCCACACAATTTGACAAGGGTAAGGCTCGCGGACTCGAGGGCCCTAGGGATGTAGCATATAGAGCAAGAGGGCACGATTCCAGAGCATTGGAATTTCATGGTATGATATTGGAAGGTGTGGCATAATGTAGATGATAGGGTTGAGTTTGGAGATTTTATGTAGTTGGTAGGTTGGAGTTGATTGATAAGAGGGAGGGTTATTGATTGGGTTGAACATGGACATAGGTTAAATGGGTTAAAATGGAGGTGTATTTTTATTGGGTTTGAATATGAGCTATTTGGAGATATATTTATGAGTTAATTTGTAATTTGGAGAGGAAGTAGTTGAGAGAGTGTCAAGCTATGTTGGTAAATTTAGTTGCAAATTGTGGTAGTAAATGAAAGGTGAGTGTTGATACTTGGTGCTATGGTATTATAATTAACACAATAGAAATGAGAGGGAAATAAATTTGTAATTTAAGAAACTTTGTTTGTGGCAAGTAATCTAACCAATATATTATATTCAAATTTATTACTAGAAGCTTTTTAAAATATGTGGTATCAATTTGCTACTACTCTAGATTATAGATTTCTTCATATAATCAAAATATTGTTGTCCAATAGACTTAAGGAAAATAACATTAATACCTTTAAAGAAAAATCTTCTTAAATAGGTGCATTGTATACAAAAGCTTCTAATAGCAAGTTGACACTATTAAGATTTGTAAAATCTAACTTTGAAGCTAATCAACTAAATAATCAACAAGCCAATTTTTAGCTTTTGATAATTTTTTATTATTGCCGCAAACTACGATAAAGACTCTAGAATACCATAAACAAAACTTTAAAAAAAAAAAAAAACAAAAAAAAAACAAAAAAAAAACAAAAAAAAATATGGAACCTCAAAAATTTAAAAGTGCATACAATTAATTATGGTTAAAAGTTCTTTTATATCTATTTTTATAATTATTAAGAATTTATTTTTTGGCAAATTTTTTGTAATTTGATTCAAATTTAATAAAAAAAAATTGCACTTTTTAATTTTTTAATTTTTCTTTTGTGAGCTTACTATGTTAAAGTCTATTTTGTTGGATAACATAAGTTCTTAAAAAGTCTTTGATTTTGGTTTAGTTCTATTGCAACTTTTTTTGGAGTAATTCTTGTTGATTTAAAATATACTTCACATACTTTGATTAATAAAGTTTTTTTTTCTTTTTCAAATCATAAATACTAATAACATCATTTTTATCTACATAAATAATCATTGTATTATCAAAATGACTTCTTAAAGCACACATCAACATAAAGTCTTTTGAGTTTAAATAGATAGGAATTTTTTTTCATTCATAACTTGCCTTGACTCTTTAATTCATAGTTATGTTGTTTTTATATCAAAATCCAATTTTGTCATGTTATAATTATACAATTGTCTATTTTATGTTATTATTTATTTCTTAAATTCCTTGCAAGTCTATAATATGGCTATTGGAATTCTTCTTTTAAAATCTATAATATCATTTGTCAAGGACATGAATTTCAAAGAAAGAGAATCCTCGATACACTCTTATGTCACTGAAGAGAACTAAAAAGTCACTCAAAAGGTAATGTAATATTAATTAGAATGGCTATTGTCAAAAACAAGAAAATTAGAAAGTCTTGAAACAAGACTAAGGATTAGAATGGTATTGACAAAAGTGAAGAAGGCTTCATTCTTGCTTCCTTATATACTTATAACTAGAAGCTATGTGGCAATGTCCTATAGGACCTCCAAAACATGTTGACTTTACTGACCACATGTTTTAAGTTGCAAGACAAGTTATCTATGTATGCACCATATAGTTAGCTTATTCTACAAGCTATTACATAGAATTAACTTGTATTATAAGCTACTATATAGAATTAAATTATACTATAAGCTACTACATGGAGTTAACTTGTTCCACAAGCTACTGACATGTGATTAGCTTGTTGGCCAAGTTTTTAACCTACAAACACCTCTAAAGTCAAAACCGCATCTATGAAGCTTCTCTATACTTACCTACTTCTACCTAATCATATAAGTAATTATTGAAGTAAATGTATATGTCCATGACATTACCCCCCTTTCTAAGAACGAGTTCCACAAGGAGCGGTTTTCATATGTTGAGAAAGTCCAAGATGCGGCAAATTATATTTGTCAAATACTCCAATCTTTGCTCTCTTTGAAAATGGTTGATAGGCCCTCTCAACCATCGATAATGTCCCATAAAAGGGCAAGAAGACCACCCTATTATTTGATTATTGTTGAGGCCTTCATAACATCCTTCAAATAAAATATTTGGAATATAGTCAGGAGTTGTTCTTACCTCTAAGAAAATCATCAAATAGCGAGAGTCTCTTCTAAGGTCGTGATACCAAATACATTATATCTGACCATCTATTCAAGGAAGGACATGTCATTCTTGAGGATCTTCATCTCGAATCTGTCAACTTGAAGGTTGTGACAATTGTAATGTCTCATCTGGTAAATCTGCAAATGAAAGCTCTTGAGATGAATCTACTAATTGTTGGTTCTCCATCTCTTTAGCATCACAAATACACACAAGTTATAAAGAAAGATAGAAGGTAGAATGCTATCTTCCTTTGATCTTATTTCTTTTATTGCAAAGATTTGTTATTCTTCATCTTGATTTTGATTGATTTTGTTGATGAAAAGCTTTAACTTTCTTTGTTGCATTTGCAAGATTTTTTGATGGCTCCCATAAGCATTCACTAATATCATATTTGCTCCAATGAACAAGATATTCCAACCTATTTTGGTACCACCTTGAGTCTAAGATTTCTTCCACTTTGAACTTTTGATTATTATCCACTTTTATAGGAGGAGGTGGCATTTGTCTTCTTCCCAAAATATTCACTGTCTTATACGGTTCAAGAAGGGACATGTAAAATACAAGGTGGATCTTCATAGAATACGATAGATGTAATCGATAAGCAACAAGATTGATTTGTTCACAAATAGAAAAAGGTTCAAGTCTACAATAGTCCAACTTATCTTAAGGACGAGTAGTCTTGATATTACAATGAAGGAACTATATCTTATCACTTATGTTGAATTGTGGTTGCTCTTTGCAATAGGCATTTGTGTTGGTCTTTTGCCATCCTTGAGCTTTTTTTAATTCTATCTTCATTGTTGCATGTAGCTTTGACAAATGATTTGCTAAATTTTCCACCACAAGATTATCAACTTTTGAAAAGTCAAAAGTATCAAATCGTGGATAATAACCATAATTAGTAAAGAAAGGTATTTATTGAATAGAAGAATATATTAAATTATTATATGCAAACTTTGCCAATGGCAAAAGAGTTTTCCAATCATCTAAATGATAGTTGATAGTATACCTTAAATATTGTTTCAAAATTTGATTCACCCATTTTTTTTTCCTATCAATTTAAGGATAAAAAGTCGAAGAAAGTTTTATATCCATCTTTAGAATCTTGAATAAGATTTTCAAAAATCTTGATACAAATTGAGTCCCTCTATCCAATATAATATCCTTTGATAATCTATGATAGCAATAGATATTGTCAATAAAAAGCTTAGCTATTTTTTCACCTAAAATAACTTTTGTACATGATACAAAATGTGCCATTTTGGTGAAGCAATCTACAATTATAAATATGGAATCATATGAACTTGAGACTAAAAGATTTGTGATAAAATCCATAGAAACAGAAGACCATGGTTGTTCTGGAATAAGTAGCGGTTAAAGCAGTCCATAAGAACTATGGCAAAGAGTTTTAGATCTTGAACAAATATCACATGATTATACAAAGTCTTTTATCACCTTCTACATTTGTAGCCACCAAAAATCTCTAGATATAAGCTCTAAAGTCTTGTTGTATCCAAACTGTCTTACTGTTGAAAAGTCATAATGTACTTGAAGAACACGTAGACGTGCTTCTCCTTCTGGAATATATAGGCATCCTTTAAAATAGAGAAGGTTGTTCTTGAACTTGAACTTTGAAATATCATGAGACTTAGAAGAAAGATTCTTGATATTATGAATAAGAGGATCAGAGGACATACTTAATTGGATTTACTTGATAAAGGTTGAATCAGTAGTCAATGTTGATTTTATTACTCAAAGATGAAAATGCTCGGGCTTCAAGAGAATTGTTCTTTGTTGATCAAAAGATGCATCACTTTTTTTTGGTGCAAGATAAGAACATCTAGTAAGGACATATGATAGACCTTCTTATTTTTTGAGTCTATAAGTGATTTTGAAATTGAATCTAAATAAAGACATGCTCTAACGAGCTTAACAACGATTCAAAATATGTGCTAAAATGAAGTACTCGAGGTTCTTATGATCCATATATATGGTAAGTGGGCTTGAAGTGCTTTTTAGATAATGATGCCATTTTTGAAATGAATCTATGATTGCAAAGAGCTCTTTGTCATGGATCTCATAATTAATTTTGCTACTGAAAATTTCCTAGAATGAAAAGCTACTAGGTAGAGTTTATCATCTATTCCCATTTTTCACAACACGGCACCTATAGCAAAGTCTGACGCATTTGTTTTCATAAAAAATACCTTGAAAAAGTTGACACAATACAAGATTAGTACAAAAATATATTCTTTCTTTAAAACATAAAATGATGGTTCTGTTTCTTTATTCCACTCAAGTTTGTCTTTAGAAGTCAAACGTATAAGTGGAGTTATAACTTGAAAAAAAGTTCTTGATGAAGATTTGGTAGTAATTAATAAAGCCTAAAAAATATTGCACATCTTGTATTGTTCTTAAAATCTTCTAATCTATGATAGTTTGGACCTTCTTGGAATCCATCATAACGCCTTTATTGGAAATGATATATCCTTAAAATTCAACTTGAGTAGTATGGAATACACACTTTTTTAACTTGGCATATAATCTTGCATCTCTAAGTTTTTGTAACATACGACAAACATGAAGTTCATGTCGTTTTTCTATTTTCAGAGTAGATTAGAATGTCGTCTAAATAGCAAACGATAAAATCATCTAGAAACTCACAAAAAACATCATTCATGAGATGTTGAAAAGTGGCCGGTGCATTTATGAATCCAAAAAGTATGATATTATATTCAAAATATTCATACCTAGTTTGAAAAGTAGTCTTCCATTCATTTCTTTCTTTGATATGAACTAAGTTACATGCTCCTTGTAGATCTATTTTGGTATAGATCTTTGTTTGATTGAGTTGGTCAAGTAATCCTGAAATCAAAGGCAAAAGATATTTATTCTTGATGGAGATCTTATTGAGTTCTTGATAATCTACATACATCTGCACAGATATGTCTTTCTTCTTCACAAATAAGATAGGAGCTCTGGTTGAGGATTTAGAATGGCATATGAAGTTCTTTGCCAAGTTCTCATTAATATATTCCTTTAATGCAGCCAATTCATTTTGTGATAAGCTATAGATTGGTCTGAATGGTAGTTGAGCTCTTTCTTGCAAATCAATTGAACAATCAAAAGGTTGATGCTTTGAAAGAATATCTACATTCTTCTTTTCAAAAACGTCTTTGAATTCTTCATATTGACTAAGAATACCACTTGATTTTTTTTTACCATTAGAAATGGGTATAACATATATAGCAAAAGATGGTCCTTCTTTTGCAGTATGTATGAAAGCTCTCACACCTATCAGTAAAGGTTTGGAAGTAATAGACTTTTATATTTCTACTTTGCTAACTTCATCTTAGATTATACTACTAAAAAAGCTAAGGTTTCAAGAAATCCAATCTATTTGAGGGTTATATTTTTCTAACTATGATAATCCTAAAATAACCGGATTAAAGGGAGATATTATTATATTAAATACTACTATACTTTTATGATCTTTAATTATTACATCTAAAGGAACAGTTTCATGGGTAACATTCTCAAAAGACAACAAACAACTATCTATGACTTCTATATGTACGGATTTAGTTTTTTTGAGTAAAAATATTTTTTGATTTTTGACAAAATCTTCATCTATAAAATAGGTTGAGGCTCTTAAATCTAATAAAAAAAAGACTTTGTGATTTTTAGATCCTAAATTTATATCTATTGTAAAACAAGGTGAGGGTTTTGAAGAGAGAATGAGACCTTTACTAGGTATTGCAGATGATTCCAACCGCATGGTCCCTATTGTAGATAAAAAAATTTATTTTCTGAGACATTATCTTCTTTGGTAATTGTGCTCCTTATTTTATAATTGTGTTCCTTCTTTGGACAATGTTGAGCAGTGTGCTTAGCTTCTCCACAGTATAAACACAAACCCTTTTGGTGAGGTCGAGTCTTTTCCTGTTCTATGAGATTTTTAAAATATATCGTATCAATTTGCATTAATTCCAGCATTGATGAATACGTTTCAAAAAAACTTGAAAGCTCCCATCATTACTTGACTTGTTCTACTTCATCCAAGTCTTTGTTTTTGATGCCTTTCAAATAATCAAATGTTGCATGCAATGGCTTGAGCAATAAATTGTTCCAAATATTTTATTTTCAATATTGTTAATAAGAAATCTTTGACACTATCCTTTAATCCATATTAAAATTGATTGATGAGTGCATTATCATTTCAGTCCACATCACAAGCAAGGTTTTGGAATTTAGTAATATATGTGGTGGCTGATCGTGATTCTTATCATAAAGATAAGAGTTTGGTTTCTACTATTCATTCTCGATCACTTTCTCTGAATGTCATCTTAAACACTTTTAGGAATGAATTCAAATTATAAAAGAGTCGCAAATCTTCATCCATTAAAACTGCAAATCAAGATAGAGCACTTCTCGATAGAAGTGCACCTATGAAAACTTAAAAAAATCCATCAGAATATTGAAAAAGGTGCAACCTTAGATAGAGCTTGACTTGTTGCAAAAATCTTCAAAATTTTGATCTTATTCCATTAAACTTCTCATGCATACTAATTTTTATTCCCGTCATACTTGTAGAAGCAAAACTCCTTGGATTTCGTTGTGAAGTCGATCTACTTGCTTCTTTTAATTACACAACTTCTTGCCGCAGACTCTAAACTTTTTCCATAGGTACAAGCATAGTACCTTCATGATTCATGTTAGAAATACATGAGATTTCTATTCTAAGAGTGTTAACAAGCTCATGAAGATTTTACAATAGTTACAAATCTATTCTTACTTCCGCTAGGTATAGTATCCATAATCTTTCCTTCCATAGGCAACTCAAACAAATCCAAAAAGTTAAATTATAGGAAGGTAATCTGCAACCTTTAATAAAAATTTCTACAAAAAAGGATAATCCACTCTTTTTAAGGAAAGATCAGAATTAAAAAATAAGATTTTTTTTATTTTAAAGGTAGGTAGTCCACAACCTTCAAAACACAATAATAGAAGTGAGATAATCCACTTACTTTTAAAACAAGATAAAAATAGTATATTAGCACTCTTATCAAATTATCAAGGACATAAATTTCAAAGAAAGAGAATGCTTGATAGACTCATGTGTCACTGAAGAGAACTAAAAAGCCATTCAAAAGGTAATGTAATAATAACTAGAATGGCTATTGCCAAAAACAAGAAGATTAGAAAGTCTTGAAACAAGATTAAGGGCTAAAACAGCGTTGGTAAGACTGAGGAAGGCTTCACTCTTGCCTCTTTATATACTTATAACTAGAAGCTACGTGGCAATGCCCTATAAGACCTCCAAAACATGTTGACTTTGCTAACCACATGTCTTAAGTTGCAAGGCAAGTTATCTATGTATGCACCACATACTTAACTTGTTCCACGAGCTACTACATGGAGTTAACTTATTCCACAAGCTACCAATACGTGGTTAGCTTATTGGCCAAGTTTCTAACCTACAAACACATCTAAAGTCAAAACCACATCTATGAAGCTTCTAAGAAGCTTCTCTATATTTACCTACTTCTACCTAATCATATAAATAATTATTAAAGTAAATATATATGTTTGTGATACTATTTTGTAAAGGTGGTTTTCTTTGCATATATCAAAAAGCATTGTTTTCTACTAATCTTGCAACTCAAGCTATAGGGATTCTTGTCTTTCTACACAATGATTTATAAGGTCCAATATGTATACTTTTTTTTTGGAATTTTTTTCTATTTTTTCATCTTTTTTGATGATTTTGCTAGATATATTTATACCTACTTCTTCTAGAGAAATTAGTTGTAATACAATACTTTAGGCAATACAATGATTTTGTAGAAAATCAAACTAGAAAGAAAATTCTTATCTTAAAATATAATAAGAAAAAAAAAATTAAATTTCAAGAATTTTAGCTAGTTTTATACACATTATTACATTCATCATTATCTAATCAAATCTTAAGATTCTTTCTTAAAAGGCATCTATAAACCTTAAAACTATACTTTTAAAGAATATACTTATAATATGCTCTTAAAAATCACTTTATCAATAATTATTAGAGTACAGCCTTACATGCTACTTCTTACTTATAAAATTATTTCTTTCCTTTTGTATTTCTAAATGCTATACTATTTAAGCTTTAAAAATATTGTAAATCTAATTTTAATTATTAAATTTTTTTTATGTTTATTTTTTCTTCATATTCTTAATGAATAAAGGAAGAAGCCTAATTCCAAAGTTAATTATTTTATCTTTATAGGTGATAGAAAATCTCTTGAAATTAAAGACTATGAACTATACCATTCCAATAAAAGTGCCTCTTAAGTTGTTGCAATGTCATTTTTTAAAAAGATGCATTATTTTTTGAAAAGCCACTTTTATAAAAATTTCAAGAAAAAAATATATTGACTTTGAATAAATATTATGAAGTTACTAATAAAATTTCTTAGCCTCAATCCTAACAAACGTCAATGAATCCAATCATTTGGACACTAAATCCATTTACTTAATGCATTCTAGAAAAAAACGTCTTTTATTTCTTTTTAATTTTATCTAAATCAAAAACAACTATATTTTATAATTTTTTCTTCACCTTGGATGTCTTGATGTCAAAGAAAGAAAAATTTCAATCTTAGAATTTCATGATAATAATGCATTTGAATATACTTTTATAACTTAATTTTCTAAGCCTACTTACATTTTGAAACCCCTCATTAGATTAAAAACTTTTCATTGCCATACTGCCATGGAGTAAAAATAAACAACTTTAATTGTCAAAAAAACCTAAATTTTAATTTATTCTCTTGTTGATTAATTCATTGTTAGTTCAAAATATTTTTTTTGGCATAAAAACAATTACAATAAGTCTTTAGTATAATATAAGATCTATTTTGTAAGACAAGGATTTTCTTAGCATGTAGGATTTAATTACTTAGAAATCTTCTATTCTATCATCAAGATGACATTTGTTTGAATTTTATTATCTATTTCTATAATTTATAATGATTATGTCTATTAAATAGATAAAAACATCTTTTTTTTTATATAGCATTTTTAACAAAAAAAAATCTATACTTTTGAAATTGAAGCATTTATTGTACCAAGTTTTAAAATTTTTTAAATCCTTATACAAACTTAAATAAGCACAATACTTGTAATATGACTTATTTGATCAATTTCTTATTAATTAAGATTTTTTCAAATATGCATTCAACATTGATATCTATTTTAAGAAATTAAAATCTATTTTTTTAATTAGATTATATGAAAATAATTTTATTATTATTTTATCTATTTCTATTATTTATCAACTTATAATAGTAAAATATTATAGTTTTATAAAATCACCATATTGGAAGGCACCAACTTATATGTAGTATTTAAATATTTGGAATCAAGTCCATATTTTAGACTATTGATATAAATGATACAATTAGAAATATTAGCAAAGACATTCATTGTATTGTCTACACCAATTAAGAAGTAAGTTGTAAGACTCTAATTTGTTGATGATAATTTTTTGCCTTGCAAAAGTAGAGCAATAATTTTGAGAGACAACTTGGATGCATTTAACCAAATTTGAAGGAAATGTTTTGAAGATAGATGCATTTTTAAGTCTTCTTTTTAACATGACCAATTAGATTCAATTTGAAGGTAATTATTAGCTATAGGAGGATAATTTGTAAAGGTGAATGCAACACTAAGTTTAAAAGTATCAAATCCATTTGGTTCGTACTTGAATGATGTTGTTAGTTCTTTAATATATTATTTTGGATGAATTTAAAATAGAAGATTAAAAAAGATGTAGATATCAATTTAGATGAATAATTAAATCAATAAATAAATTTTTTATGGATATGATATTTAGATAAATTTACGAATGTAAATGTGATGCATTTTTTAAATAAATAATTGATATGATATTCATTATATAAATTGGATAAATATTGGCTAATTGAATATTGATTGGATGATTATATGAATTTAATCAATTAATAGATCAATAACTTAAATTTGATCATAATACATAATTATTAATTTATATTAATTATTTTATATAATTTTTATATTAGAGTTTTAAAATATCAAGTTGGATGTATTTCATTCTTCTTATAATAATACAAATATAGATATAAATTTACTATTAATTTAATTATACTTGTATATTTATTATTTTGTTGATTTATTATTTTTTAATAGAATTATAAATTAAATTTGATTTAATTCATAGGATATCTATATATATATATATATATATATATCTTATATTTTATTTTTTAATAATTTGATTAAATAAGGATAGTGTTGTATTTTAATATATCTATTTTATAAAAGAAAACAAGAAAGATCATGTCATAGAAGAATTTAACAAAATATATAGTAAAAAAGTATTGAACAAGCTTTAATAAATTCATTTGGGATTTTAAGTTAAGATTTACTAACCAAGCATTGCAATACATATTAAAAATTTGCAGCTATTAGCTCTCTATTTTTAGATTTATAGAGGATGCATTAGAGTGAACTAGGACATAGGATTTTTAAAAAAAGACAATTACAAAAGAGGTCAGAAATCTTTCAGGACTAGGTTGCGTGTGGATCAAGACAGCCAGTAGAATCATCTGACTGGTATATTATGATACAAATGAAGGAAAGAATCTTGGTGATACCGATTGCTATCAACTGGGATCTCAATCACCGAAGCCTACGGAGTAACTGTGAATACTCAGAAGAGAACAGAATGAATTCTCCTATTACACTCACAGAATTTGGATTAAGTGACATGTCCCCCTACTATACAGAAAAAATCAGTCAATATGGATAGTGGAAAAAGAGAAGGAATTTATCTAAGACATGCTCTGGACAGGATTTACTACATGTTTATCTAAGACATGCTCTGGACTCAAGAATACAAAGTCTTCCTTGAAAAGCACGTCTCTCCTTGTCTGCACTCTGCTTTGGACTGGAGAAGACCGCTTAATTGCTGACCCTGCACTGCATTGATCACTTATATACTTCAAACTGGGGCAATGTTGCAATAAAGTGCACCAGCAGGGGCGTGGAGATCAAGAAGCACCTCATTTAGTTTCCTAGGCACCTGAGCACTCCTAAGTACTTCACCCGTTTCATGCTGCCCCTCTGTAGGCGCAACCTGTTTCAGAGCAGATGATATCGTCGTTCTTCTCAAAGCTATAATCTCAATCACATCCATGCCAGAATATCCTACTTGAGTGCGGCAGCTCAAACGGCAATTATTGCTTCCGTTCGAGCTAGATAAAATAACACGGCAAGATACAGAAAATCCATGCACCACACTCTAGAATAAACAACACATGGACCCTACCTGCAAACCTCTCAGTTCATTACAAGTTCGTAGAACACATCTAAGAAATACAGAGAATTACATAAAATCATTTCAACAAGGATACCTCACGTTTCGCTGGACTGCGCGTCAAGTTTACATTCTTCTCCGTTGACCAAATTGTACCACTCACAGCATTCCTGCTCTGGTTTTCCATCTGGATCTCTAGATACTCCGAGAAAGGACTGGTCTCCTTGGGCAATTGAGCCGCCAGAAGGGCTTTTAGCTTCGAACCCTTCATTTCCCTCTCCACAATTGCCTTCCATGATGGTTTCGGAAGATTCATCCGCGGAGTCACCTCTTTGTATCCTCGCGACGTCAGCTTGCTCTTCGCGCTCGACGATTGCGAAGACGGACTGCACACATAGTCCCCAAAAGGCGAACTCTCGGCTGACATGTCAAACGGGACTCCGGGCGTCAAGTTGCCTACGCTACTTGCTCTGCGATGTCGGGCCCTAGGGTTCCCAACACTAGCAGGCTGGCATGGTGTGACAGCAATTGGAGTGGCAGAAAGGGGTTTTGTATCACCTTTCAATGACATTTTCGGCGAATACACTGGAAGAAGGGCAACCAAGGTAGATTCAGAAGCTTCGTTTCGCCCTGAGAAGGATTCTATTTCGGCAGAGGCTGTCATGCGAGAATCAGTTCCAGGTGTGATTACAACATTAGGCTTCATTTCGACGACAAATTCAACTGGAGGCTCACAATCGTCATCCTTCGCGGCCTGCCAGTAAGTCAACTGTAAGAACAAGCACACGTGTAAATAATTTGGAATAACCAAGCACCTTTGGATGGCATATGTACCAATATATTCATGCACTACTTGAACAGACAAGAGAAATGCCGCAAGTTTTAAGCACATTCGTTGTTGCGTATCGTTGGTGATCACCTGAGTGGAATTTTCGTCCATATGGACAGCCTCCTTGAATTCTTCAACTGCTGCACATTTCCAGAATAATACATCGAAATAAGATATAAATTAACTGGCACCAACACCTTTCCTATGTTTATACCAACTCTGGAAGTTAACTTAGTCAATACATCACTACGCCTGTATCTTTTCCGATGCTAATGTATTAGCAGTTCTCAATGAGTTATCCATAGATATTTAAGCGATAACATGCGGACTTTACCTGTATTCGCTCCAGTTCCTTCGAAACCATGAACGGGGATCTTTGATACCGCTGGAATAGCTCCTCTCACCTCTGCCAGGTCAGTGAACTTAACTTTCTCCTCCACACTAAGAAGGGAACGTTCACCATTGCAGCGGACGCTCAGAAATTCTGCATCCGCATTCTACGTGTGCCTGTGAAATACATTTGATTTCTCTGCAGAAGGAATCGATGATTGCTCTCCTATGCATTGCCAGCTCTTCCTTCTCCCATGAGACGGGACAGGAAAAGTTACGACATTCCGCTGGGCGGCGCTAGATTCGGGAACCGTGATTGAAATACCTTCAGGTACGGTATGTGAGACTACTTTCTTCGTCAAGGAGTCCACATCTATTTCTTTTACCGCTTGTCGACCTATGCCACAAAGTCATCAGAGTAAAGCAGCAGATAGTGTAGACAACCTATGATGGCCAGCCTTTGAAATAGAGCAATCACTGTGGTCTGGCGATGAATGGCACATAAACCCCTAAACTAAAGCAACTATCCTCAGGCCTAGTGCGGTAACGATTTAATGTGGATCTATACCAAACAGGTTGGGTCAGAGGCACTGTGCATCAAAAAATCAATATGCAATGACCGCCTTCAGTATCTTCAAAACCAAGAACTTCAAAAACGTAAACAACACTCACCATTTGGGGTGAAGTCTAAATTCTCTTCGGAAGGCGCAGATTGCATACATGGGGTGCCCAAGTCAGCGTCACTACAACCACTGTTTAACCCAAACTGGCGAGACAAAGACGTAATCAGAACAATGCTACCGTCACCGTCCCATACGAGCATCAGATGATTCAGCTATCTTGTGTGTCCCCAACAACGTGAACATCAACCAAATAGCCACTGTCGACAAACAGTACCACGTTCAGAACACCCGTTATAACAAAGAACTCACAGATACACCAGTGTCAACCCTGGCGAGGTTTGTCACCGAGATATTTGACTCCTCTGAGTTGAATTGACCTTCTCTGCCTGCTTCTACAGTCGTGCAAGCCATCTCTACTTGCATGACGCCCTCGCATTCTTCAACAAGCCGCCGCGCTAACTCATCTGTTGGATGAGATTCATGATACAGCTTCAACTGCACCTTTACATCCTCACTGGGCTGCATCAGAAATCTCAAATGTCAGTAAAATGGAAAGTCTCTAATCGAAGCATTCAATATGCTAGGCGTTGTTTCAAGCTATGGCCCCAACTGTAAACACGAACCTCCGCTTTTAATGTCAAGGCCAGCCGGAACAATTCCACCACCACGTCGTGTTTCTTCTCTTCCTCTGCCAGCTTGATTAAAAACAGCCAGTGAGCTGCGGAGTACAGCAGAGAAACAGTACCAGCACCAGATACCTCCACAGAACTCCGAACTGAACCTTTCTTCGAGCACAAACATCCTCCCCTGTCTGAAGAGTAAAACCGGGGGCCTCGAGCCTGCAATTGCGTCCTCTTCTCGAGCAAGCTCGTCCTCATGGTAGCTCGAGGTCGTTTCGCGCCCAGGGAATTGCTATCTTCCATCGCTTTCTTGGCTAAAGAGTCCGGCCTCGTATCCCTTCGAGAGGCAGAAAACACCATGGGAGGATTGAATGAGCTCAGGTTATCTGTCGAAGATCTCCTCTGATGACTTGGAGCTGCCCTGCCTGCAACAAACAGAAAACATGAAGTCAGAATCAAGCCCAGACACAACTTCCATTTCTGAAGCTACCCTGATAACAACAGCACGTTCATCCAACAGCGCATCACCTAAACCCTTCAGTTGCTCAGTTCAGTGTATCACGTCTACCACAGTGGAATGTAGTGAAGGAGGTAGGAGAAGTGCACCTGTGATGAAAGGAAGCTTCGTCATATTCGACTGACCTGCCTGAGGTTCATTTCCAATGCCCGGGGGTTGCTTCTTAGATGCAAGAGGGGCAGCGTATCGAGAAGCCACTGCTGAATACTGCTTCGCAGAGCGCGCCACCTTCTGACCATCCGCCGTGCTCTTTACCATTGACAGATGCTCTTGGCTGCAATGTATCCGAATCCAAAGTGACAATCGGACAAGGGGCAATGTTATGATGTCTAAATTCTTCATCCATCGATACACTGCGGACCGAATTGCA
This sequence comes from Physcomitrium patens, assembly GCF_059467195.1. Lineage (NCBI taxonomy): Eukaryota > Viridiplantae > Streptophyta > Bryopsida > Funariales > Funariaceae > Physcomitrium > Physcomitrium patens. The sequence goes on along the minus strand of NC_143428.1, from coordinate 3,934,384 downwards.
CACCGAGCACGCAATCGATCTCTCAGCTTGAAGCATTACCTTTTGTTCACAACGCTCACTCGCCCATTGACATCCTGCAGTGCTCGCTCCTGACGATGACTGAAAGTGGCAGTTCTCCTCAATACAGGACCTAAATGGGCATCCAAAATTTTGAAAGAGTTGGTTCACTTGAATATTCCTTACTGATGTAACACTTCATTCATGCACGTTAAAGTGCAATTCGGAACTTGGCTAAATTGTCTTTTGTCAAATGCAAGCAAGCGCGACAAGGAAAATGTGTAAAACAGTAGGAGATTAACAAACCCAACTACAGCAAAAGTCCAGATCGACATTTGCACTCTTCGGACATCCTTTCAGCAGGACAATACAATAACTAAATGTTACGTTCATCAATAGCAAATGTCATATGGCACATTGATTTCCAAACGGTTGTACACGGACGCGTATGCTCATTAATTGCACTCCACAACGGTATGTAACGCTTTCAATGCACCACTCTTGATAGACTGAACGGACAGTACTCAAATGCTAGTATGGTTACATCAATTGATTTCATGACATGAACGTACATGGTCTGCTGGTTAGATTTCCATGCTTATATCACATGAGATTACACATTTCAATGAAATTTACGCTTGTCTCTGCTTAGAGTGCAAGAGGACTAAAAACTGCCGAACTCGCAGTTCTGGGCGAGGGATAAGAATAATTTGTTACCAGGAAAGGCCATGGATTCACCATCACAGCTACACCGATGCCAGAACGCTCGTTAAAACACACTGCAGAGTAGAATCGCAAGATGCACTCAAGGTTTACCTGAGGCTGCTACTGGAGGCTCCATGGGGCTACACCACCTCCGTCACGGCCTGCCTCCTCAAGAACTTACACCACTAAGCTCCCTCTTCCGACAGCTCTAGAATGTGCCTACAGTCGCACCACGCCACAATCCACCAATGCTAAACTAAACAGGAGAAATCACACTACACCTAAAAGAGCCTCACATTCCTCACACTCATCTTACACCAAGCACAACTTCCCGTTAGCTCCGAAACCAGACAGAACTAAATCCTAGCTCATAAACCTCGCAAAAGTAAATGCTAGTCCTTCAAGGTCATCTCACACTCCCAACACTCACCTTCCAAAAAGGATCGACAGTCAACTCACTCCCATAGATACATTAGAAGACGTCAACACACCCTCAACGATCGGCCATGCTACCTGACATTACCAGAACAATCCAGGCGGGGGGGCATTAAAGTATACCGGAGCAGTGCAGAGGGAGCTCGTCGTTGCTGGAGCCCATGTGCACTCAGACGTCATTGCAGCAGGAGATGGCGATGGCGGGCTCCATGCAGCGCTTCCGACGCGGTGTGGTCCCGCTTCCACGTTCGCGTGTTTCAAATCTCGCGTTCTCTATGCGTGGTTCCGCAGTGAAGAGAACCGTTATAAATCACCTGTTCTCGTCCGCGTTCCCTTCTCTCAGCATGAATTGCGACAGAGGTATTGGACTTGTCCGTGACAAATAGAGCACCAAAGCGACAACGAGAATATTCTACTTGTGCTTTAGATCGTAAGTTCGATGTCACTATTTCCCTGATTTGAAATTTGAAGTGTGAATTCAAATGCTTGAATTCTAGAACTTCAGGTTCTGCTCACATCCAAAACAGTGGGATTCTATTTGTGGCACAAATAGAGTTCTCTTAACACAGCCCTTTCTCTTAAACTATGATTTCAATTTGAATAAGAAAACATTCTCCTAAGGTTGAAAAAAATTGGACATGATTAGTTTACTACTATCAACAATCTCAAAAACTCTTTTAAGGTTCTGAATTTGATCGTTTTATCAATACTGTATTATGTTGCAGTTGTTTTTGGGCAAATTATATAAAAATAGAATTGCACATTCTGTAAAAAGTGTTTGTGAACTTTTTAATAAAATTAAAACTATTGTCAGTAATTTATTACAGATTTATGTTAAATTTAGAGAATCTAAAAACATTTTACTTTTTAGATTGGTTTTGATATTCTAAAAATGTATATGTATTGTATTCTTAATTCAAGATACATAGAAAAAAAAATTAAAAACTGAATAAAAATCATTCATATTATAAAAGTTTATAAACTAATTAATATAAATTAAGTTAATATTTTCAAAAACATAATGTCAATAATATATAGAATATATAATATTTATACACCTTTTATAAAATAAAATAAATAAAATATAAAATAAATTAGTAATTTTTGTGCTAATTTATTAAAGCTAAACAATAGATGGTAGATTATGTAAATAATGTACATAAAAATTCAGTCTACAAATAAAGGATACAAAATTAATTATATTATTATCAAGCCTCTCAATTTGTTCTTAGAGTAGATTAAATTATCATCTAGATAACAAACAACAAAATCATCTAAAAATTCTTGAAAAATATTATTCATTAAATGTTGGAAAATAGTTGATGCATTTGTGAGTCCAAAAGACATGACATTATATCCAAAATGCCTACACTTCATTCAAAATGTTATTTTCTTTTCATATTGTTTTTTAATGCTTACCAAATTATATATTCCATAGAAATTTATTTCTATATAGATCTTAATCAGATTAAATTAGTCAAAAAATCTTAATACGAAAGATAGAAGATACCTATTTTTGATGGTGATCTTGTTGAACTTTTGATAATTCATAAAAATTTGTAATAATCCATCATTTTTCTTTACAAATAAGATAGGAGACTATAGAATAGGTAAATAAACTTTGTGGTAAGTTACTAGTTGGTTATTGATAACCTTGAGAATTACACTGATGGTTAGGCAGTTTAGTTGGTAACAATAGGTTGTTAGTAGAACAAATGGTTAAGAATTCAAAGGGTCATAACCTTTGGAATTTGTTGGCCGACGGATCATCTTTTTGGTAGGATAAAGATGTTGAGGAAAAGGAGATCGGGGCCAGATTGTGAGAGTTGTAAGCCAAGACAAGCTTGGTGCTACCTCTTTTTATTTCTTTGTTGTTGATGAGTAATGGATAGTTTCTGAATACTAAGAAGTTAGTCTGGAGTGCCAGACTGTGAGAGTCGTAAGCCGAGATATTGAATTTTGTGTGATGAATTGAGAAATTGAATACAATAGATAAGCTAGAGATCAGTAATTGAATATATATAAATCACAAAGAGAGTAAGTGGGAGATGAACGGATAAAAATATGGAAGTATTGTTGAATTGATAGTCGTAGAATGGATTATGGGTTGAATTAAGATAGAAGTAGTAAGCCTTGGTATTTTGTAGTTTGATAATTGATTTCAGATAGCCAGAGTACAATCAATTGTGATACTAACAGACCCAATTTATATAACCAGTCTTTCTCCGTGTTCAAACCCACCTCTATTAGTTCAATTGCTTTAGTATATTGAAGCGTGAACACAACGAGAACAACATTTTGGCGTCATTGCTGGGAAAATGATAACAATATGAAATGTTAGAAATTGATTGTATAGGAGATGGAATTATATGTTGAATGAGAACGTGAGAAGAACCAATTTTAGGGTTATAAATATATGAGTTATAATTCAAGGCAGTATTGATTTTCTAAATAAAAATGAAAGATTATGAGTGATAATCATGAAGGAAAGGATTATCAAAGAATTAATCGACAAAGAAAAGAAAGATAGGAGCAATTATGCATAAGAAATCTCCTATGAGAACGACAAAAAGGAATTGTAGGTCCAAGAAAAATCAAAGGCAGAAAAATTCAAATTCAAATAGCAAGAAGACTAATGATAACACCAATGGCCACAGGAATACCAGAAGTACCAATTGCAGTACAAATGGGAGCAGTAAGAGACCGAACTACAAGTGTGGCACCATTACCTACTTTTAGTGGTTGGCCGGGCTCTGATCCTGATCACCATATATCTCAATTCTTGACAGCTTGCATGGCTAATAATAATAGAACTGAAGACATTTAGTTGAGATGGTTGTCAGTAACTTTAAAAGATACAGCTTTTGAATGGTATAATCGACAACCAATGGATAGATTTTCCAATTGGGAGGCCTTGAAGAATGCCTTCCTAATCCATTTTAAACCAATTAGATTTAAAGATCGACTTAGAGAAAGTTTTATGAATAGCAAGATGTTTGCAGAGGAATCACTGGAGTTCTATTATAGCCGGGTCGCGAATATACTTCGTAAATGGTCAAATAATCATATGCCAAATGTGTTTATATTGTCGATATTAATTAATGGTTTGCATCCACCACAATTGAAAATGTTTGTAAAAGAGGCTCGACCAGCTACGGTAGAGGCATCGTTGGCACGAGCAAAGATGTGGGAAGAATGTCATTATGACCAATTATTAATAATGGAGGCCACGATGATTCTAAGTTCAAAAAGCCAATAAATACAATCAAAAAATGTGTCGATGAATAATTATCCACAAATGGCTGACTCCAACATGAAGAATGTTATGTTGCAAAAATCAATTAATGCTACACCACTCCAAGTAATAGCACCAATAAAAATGACACCTTATTTTACATTGCCAACCTATCAACAATCGAAGTTGTTCACAAATGCGATTATTAAAGATCCAAATAAAGCATTGTTATTAAATCTAACAAAGAAGATGGAAGAATTGGCCGTGAATTTAGCTAAAGATAAGAAGAAACGATATAAGCCTTCTAATACGAGACCTAATGTATGGTGTAATAATTATAAGGAAGAAGGTCATTTTGATACGAAATATCCATCACCTAGACAAATGAGTATTCAATGTATATTTTGTAGAAGAAAGCACCCTACCTAAAATTGTTGGCATTTACAAAGGCAACAACAGTTCAATAATCAGATGATACAGCCAACTCAATGGGATATTAATCAAGTACCGATTGAAAATATGAGTAGTTAGAATAATAATAGCTCAAATTGATCTAATCATGGCTTTGGAAATTTTCAAAATACTAATTATAATCTGATTTATGGAACAAAGATGCAGAACAGTGGAAATAATCAAGGAGATAATCCCCAAACTATACCAACTCAATAGTCCAATTCTTGACCAGTAGCAACTGGTCAGCTAGGATTATTTACTATGGCTACCTGAAATCGGCCTAGTAGATATATTCCAGTGGAGACTCCAAGTGTACTTGACGGTATGGATTAAAAACCACTACGTTGCTACCAGTGTAGATAAATTGGTCATTATGCCAGTGAATGTCCTAATCCAAAGTTTATAGACAAATATGCTCCAATATATGGAAATTATAAGCAATCAGGTCATTTTTATTATCAATGCAATGTTCCATTTAATCCTAATAATCATGATCAGAAGATACAATCGACTGTGTAAATTGTAAAAGAAAAAAATAACGAAACACAAAAATCACCAGTTCATCGGGTAGAAGTAGTTCAAGTTGTCCATATAAGAAGTCAGCGAAAGGAAAAAGGATCAATTTAATATTTGGATGATCCTGAAGCAAAGGGCCAATTGGATTTAATTATGGGGCCATTCAATCCAGGTCCTGAAATGGGCCCCTTACTATGTATATGATGTGAATTAGTTGTACACCCCAATGAGGTACCAATTACGGAGGCTTCGGTTCCATTTCAAGATGTTCCATTCTCTATACAGTTTCAGAAAATATTCTTTTCATTGAAAGATCCTCTCAAAGGTTTGAATTCCAAGGAACTAATATTAGTCCAATTGGGAGAACAATCTTACCCATAGAAAGAATCGATTTTACAAGCTCCATCAAATTCAGTTCCAGTAGCTTTATCAATTTTCAATATAGAGAAAACCAATTTACCTGCATCGGTGTCTAGGACTGGGAAGAAGAAATAAACATTGGAAATTATTACTAATACAAAATTATATGTTATTCTAAAAGATTTGGGCACCATACAACCCACGACTTCTATGAAGCAACTATTGGCAGTAGCACCTGAGTGCTGAACTACCTTGAATTCCTCATTAATTTGTACTAGATCTCGAAATAAAGAAATCTGAGAAGTAAGTTTGAATCTTGATCCAGGTATACCAATGATTGATGTCTCAATTGATAGAGTGTTATATCAAGAGTGCAAGTATATAGAGGATCTAGTATAAATCTTATGAATGCCGCTACAATGGAGGAGTTGGGTTTGCATCACTTATTACCTAGTATAGTAGTTTTGAGAATGGTTGACTCCAGTCGAGTTAAACCTATGGGTATTTTATGAAGTATTGATATAGTAATTGTGAAGATTACCTACAAAATTGATTATATTATTTTTTGATTGTGAAGCTCTATATTATCATATCCAATTTTATTGGAGTGATCATGGTTGTATCAAGCTAAAGGTCGAAATGACTAGGGCCATGGTACATTGACAATTGGGAAAGGTAATGATAAAATTGTGCTTCAAATGTACCTTGTCCAATACCATGGAGAAACTCAAGTTGTTAGTTCAGAATTCACATCAGATTGTAAAGATGAATCTACAAAAGAAGAAATTGGTGTACCTAACCCAATTTATGCTGATACAAGGCAAGTTATTGAGCACACTAGAATGAAATATCAGAGTAGGGGACCGGGAGAGTACTTAGTTCATCCAGATGTTATTGATGAATTTGATCATATGATTGCATATTAAATAAATAGACAAGATGTTAATCACATTAGTATTATAGAACTGGATTTGGAAAGTTTTAATTTGTCGGATTTTATGAAAGATTCTAGAATTGAGTAGAACATTATTCTAGAGACTCCTGAAATTCCACGATGTCAACCAATTAATTTAGGTGTAGGGAGGCTCTCCAAATCATTCAGATTTACGACGGTATAAAAGGCAAGGAGAAAGAAATTTAGGTAGATTATTTTTAATGCATAAAATTGCTTTCACATGGTCATATGCGGATTTGAAAGGAATTCCAGCTGAAGTTTGTGAGCATCAAATTATATTAAAGGAGAATGCTACACCAGTATGCCAAAAGCAACATCAACTTAATCCAAAATACTCTTTTATGGTAAAAGAAGAACTGGATAAACTCTTAGAGGTTGGATTTATCTATCCAGTTCTTTTCAATGAATGGGTTTCACTAATTATTATGGTATCGAAAAAGAATGGAAAAGTTCACATCTATCAAGATTTCCACAAATTAAATGCGGCTACCAAGAAGGATTATTTTCCTTTACCATTCTCGGATAGTATATTGGATGCTCTCACTGGACATGAATATTATTCATTTCTTGATGGATTCTCCAGTTATAATCAAGTTAAAATTGTAAAAGAAGATCAGTTAAAAACTACTTTTACTACGAATTGGGGGACCTTTGCCTATAAGATTATGTCGTTTGGGCTTTGTAATGCACCAGCTACATTTCAAAGAATAATAACGCAAGTATTCCAAGATTATCTATGAATTTCAATGGAAATATTTCTAGATGATTTTAGTACATTTAGTACGAGAGCCAGGCATTTAGAATGTCTAAGTCAATGTTTGAATCAATGTGCCAAATATGGAATTTCTTTAAATTCAAAAAAGTATCAATTTGGTGTGCCTTCTAGTAAACTGTTGGATCATATAGTTTCGATGGCAAGCATTGCTACAAATCCAGATAAAATAAAGATTATAGTAGAATTAAAGCAACCAGACACTGTTACGAGTGTTTGAGTATTTGTCGGCAATGTCAGTTATTATCAATGATTTATCTCTCTATTCACAGTCATATGCCTTCTTTTGACAAATCTCTTGAAGAAACCACCAACCAATGGGACCAGTCCATTTTGGACAAAGGAATGTATAATTGCATTCAAAAAATTAAAACAAAAATTGGTTTTAGTACCAATATTGGTGGCACCTTGTTGGACAAAACCATTCTAAGATTATGTGGATGCATCTAATGTCACGATTGGTTATGTGCTAAGCCAGAAAGATGACCGGGGTTTTGATCATCTTATTTAATATGCAAGTCGTCAATTGGTAGCAGTTGAAAGAAATTATACAACAACCAAAAGAGAAGCATTGGGGATGATTTATTCCATACAAAAGTTTCGACATTATCTTCTTAGTTATAAATTTGTTTTCCATGTCAACCATGATGCTTTAAAATATATGATTAATAAGCCTCAATTGAGTGGTCGTATTGTACGATGGATTTTACTCTTGCAAGAATTTGACTTTATTATTCAGATAAGACTAGAAAAATCACATTCCAATGCGGACGATTTATCTCGGTTATCCAATATATTGGATAATGAACCCATTAACAATGCACTACCCGATGCGGAACTATTTGCAGTAGATGTAATTACTCTGGAGTAGAGTGAAATAATTCAATACTTGACATTTCAAACCTTTCCATCAAATTTCAATGAAAAGCTTAAACGACGCTTAATATTAAAATGTGCACCTTATACGATGATTGGTGAAGCTTTATATAAACAAGGCAAGGATGGTGTTTTGCGACACTGTATTTATCAAACTGAAGTGCATACTATATTGGAAGGTTGCCACTTGAACAGTTGTGGTGGACATTTTGCGGGAGACAGCACGGCTCGTAAAGCTTTATAGGATGATTACTTGTGGCCAAGAATGTTTGTAAATGCCCACCAATTTGTTCGTCATTGTGACCCATATCAGAGAACGAGTCAACCTACTAGAACTTCAGCAATGCCATTGGTACCAATTCTAGCTCAAGCACCTTTTGAAAAATGGGGAATTGATTTTGTGGGACCAATTGTACCAACCTCGAGAAATGGACAAAAATGATATATACTAGTAGCAACGGATTATGTAATAAAATGGGTTGAAGCCATAGCTACAAAAACCAATAGTGCAAGTACAGTAGTAATCTTTTTATATGAAAATATTATTACACGATTCGGTTGTCCACAAGAATTAGTTAGTGATCAAAGAACTCATTTTATAAATAGTACAATTGAAGCTTTTACAGCTAAATACGAGATAAAATATCAAAAGACTACACCGTATCACCCTAGAGCCAATGAACAAGTAGAAAAGACTAATGGAATTTTATGTAAAATCATAACAAAAACAGTTTTAGGAGCGGGAACAGTTTGGGATACTAAGTTGTTTGCAGCTTTATAGGTATAGCGTACTGCATATAAAGTTACTACCAATGCTACTCCTTTCCAATTGGTTTATGGCCAGGAAGCAATATTACCTATTGAATTAGAAGTCCAAAGTTTATGAATTGCCATAGATACTAGATTGAGAGATCATGATTCATTACGGCACCATTTAGAAGAATTAAAAAAATTTGATGAAACTAGAGCCAATGCATTAATGATCATAGAAACTACACAAAAACGAAGGAAGACTTATTATGATAGTAAGCTTAGACCAAAGGCTTTTATGCCAAATGATTTGATACTTCTTTATGATAGTCAATTTAAAAAAATTTCAGAAAAATTTCAAGTTCGATGGCATCGGTCATATCGAGTTATTGACGGATTTTCAAATGGTTCAGTGCAATTGAAAGATTTTATGGGTACTAAATTTACAACATGGATCAATGGCAATTGGCTTAAACTTTACTATACATAAATTCGAGATGAGTTTTTTATTCCAAAAAGAGAGAGGGGATAAATAATGATGATGATAGGATATTTCATCATGATGAATCGTGGAAAATAAGAAGGAGTCGACCCAATTGATTGGACCATAGTAAGAAGTAGGAGGGGGGCTCTTGAAAAGCATCATATTTTCTTTTGTAGTTAAGGAGAAGATGATGAACATGATATCTAAGAAAGCAAGGATGGAGACCGATTGGAAGGAACTGCAAGAACGGATGCAAGTAGAGGTTGCAATGTTGTAGACTAAACTAATTGCACTAGTAAAGGAGGCCAATAATTTAGTGCAGATCAATATGCCAGTTTCAATGACAACACCTTCGGAGATACCTTTGAAATCGACAAAAGAATGGCAGAAGATGTTGGAGGAGCGCGACAACCAAATTGTTTGATGTGAGTCTCAAGTACGAGAATTGACTTTGTTGAGTGAAGATCTGATGGCGCATTTGGACGGAGAACCATCGAATACTTAGGCAGATGACGAAGATGTAAAGAGGAGAAGGTCATCAATCCAAAGGGTGATAATCCCATGCCATTGATTGAAGAAGCCAACACTGTCATATTACATGCTATCTTGCTTGAGAATGCACCGGTGTTGTGTTGTAACACGAGTATACCGTAAAAATATAAAGGAGGGGACTTTTATTAATGTTCAGTTACCTCAAATATTGGGAGCAACGACCAATTCCAGTGCAAATACTGAGAGGCCAGGTCCAGTCACCCCGTTACAGTCAGCTGAGGCATACTGAAATGCTCCATTCGATTCTAATAACGGGAGTCAGCAGAAAAAGAAAGGACCAATTCAACGAGGAGTGAGCCTGGTTCGAAGAGCCAATTGGATCCAATTTCAAGACATCCAATCCAGGTCCTATTACGGGCCTCTTACTCAATATGAGACCTAACTTGGTCGGGCAACCCAATGTAATTCAATTACGGGAACATCCAGGTCTTACTATGGGCATCTTAGCCAATATGAGACCTAAATTGGTCGGGCGATTCAATGTGGTCCCGATTACGAGGCTTTGATTCTGTTTCAGGCTGTTCCGTCATTTGTGCCATTCCGAGAACATTCTTTCGGTAAAAAGATCTCTTAAAGGAAAAAACGGAGGAAAAAGCTCTGACAGCGGAGCCAATTCCGGATCCAAGACGGAAGATTGAAGAAATTCAGAGGCTAGGGTTTGAAAGAGGGGAGAATTAGGGTTAAAAGGGAGGATAGGTTAAGAAATGAAAAGAGAGAGAATAAGGGTTTTTCAGAAGGATCGGAGAGCTAGCTTCATGCTTTGGACAGGGAAAAAAAATAGAGAATTGGAATTTTTTCTTCATAGGATTTTGGGAAGACTGGGGCAATTGTTGCTGAAGTCAGTGTTGTACTGGTGAATCGGGGTTTTAATGAAGTGGATGTGATTACTCTTGACTATTTTGTGAAATCAAAGTTACGTCTGTGATTGAAGAATTAAAAAGGTGTCTATAGGATTGAGTATGCGGGGTGAATGAAAATTTTTGGGTTAATCTAACAAGACAATCAGTGGATACAAGGTCGTGAGTATAAAGCGATATCGGAGATTAGTAGATTGAGTTGTTTGAGGTTCTCTGTAACATCTAGAGACCTATCGGCTGGGGCAAAAAGGACTTCGACAAGCAGTCGAAGGACATCCGTATAGATTTACGGTATATTCTTGTAATTGTTTATATTCCAACAGTCAAAAACCGATAGACTGCTTGAATATTATCGAATCTCCATACTACCTTCTACAACCAGATGTCCAGCGCGTTCTCGAGCAGGAAAGCATGTAATATGACACCGGGCGTTTGGCTGTGGAAGATAAAATAATGTTTGCAAGTATCCAAGTAGGCTAGTGGGTTTCAAACATCTAAATACAAACTATTTTGAATTTCAATGTTAAAGCTTAATCCCAATACAAAGTACTTAGAAACACTATTTTTAATAACTTCAAGATATTATAAGCACAAAGTCTTTTATTATTTGTTAATTTTTTATTTTTTATTTTATTTTATTTTATTTTATTATTTCATTTTTATTTTTATTTTTATTTTATTTTATTTTTAATCCTAATTATAGACAGTGAGCTTCAGCAAGCTGTAATTCTCAATCTGACCGTTCGATTGTTGTAAATTTCTACCACCAATGTCTTTGTAAGCCTTCTAAATATTCAAGAAGTTTCAATCCAATCTAACTTACAGGTTGCAAGAAAATGCCGTTAATCCACACTGATGTAATTTAACTGTCGTCTAGAAGTCCTTAACTTACCATGCCAAAAGTCAGCTTATTCTAGTCGATAGATCTCTAGATATTATAGAAATCCTAAACAACCCCAATCTGTTAACTTCCGATATCTCTTTACACTAATGGTCAAATATCCTCTAGCTGTTTCATAAGATTAACACAACTTTTTGCATGCACTCGGCATACTCAATCTCCTAGATACCTTTAAGTTTTAACCGCAGAAGTTTTTTCAATTTCACAAAATAGTCAAGAGTACCAGCCGTTACTTTATTACAAAAAAAAAATCCAATTCACCAATACAAACACTGACTTTTAGCAACGATTGCCAAAGTTCTCCCAAACCCTATAAAACCCAATTCTACACTTTTTGAAGGAGCTTGAAGCTAGCTCTCCAACTCCAAAAGTCCTGATCTCCGAATGCCTCTTTCCTTATCCTCTCTTCCCTTTTAACTCCATGTGGTCTCCTTTTTTCCTACCCTGGATTCCGAATTAGAACAATCGACGGTGCTTCTAGAATTCCTATCTCTAAGAGGATCTTCCCACCGAAAGGACGTTTTTTCCAAAACGGCATAGAAAATAGAATAGCTTAAAATAGAAATAAATCCTCCATATTTGGAATCTCATTGGGTTGCCCAACCAAGTCAGGTCTCATATTCGATAAGAGGCTCATACTAGGACCTTGATTGGATGTCCCCGTAATTGGGTCAAATTGGCCCTTCACATCAGACTCACCTGAATATTAAATTGTTCATTTTTCCTTTTTGTCGACTTCTAATAAGAATGGCTCGAACTCATTCCACCCAATTTATTAGAAAATCTTAAAGACCTTAATTTATCTCCTCAATTTTTCCTTAGCTTTGGATCTATTGATCTTGTTCATTGAAATTGGACGGAGCATTATGTTAGTGATAAGTATGCCTCGACTGCTTACAATTCTTTCACATTAATGCGTAATCATCACTAGCTTTGGGATTGGAACATTCATTGACATAATGACCAATTTGTCTGCAACGAAAATGACGAAGTGATCATCCTATACCTCCATCATGCATATTGGGTGTCTCCACCGATATATATCTACTAGGCTTGTTCCATGTAGGGTTGAAAAATGATCCTGATTGTCCCGTTGGTACGGAGGGTACTTGATTCGATGATGTCGATGGGGTAACATTAATTGACCCTGAATATTGGCACTGGAATTGGCCACTGTTTCTAACAATCAAGATGACTAAATATCAATAATATCTTTTTCATTTATATTTTCACCATATAGTCATGTTACAACATGACAATGTTGCTAAGTCTTTATAAGTTGAGGCTAAATAATATTTGCGAGGGCACTACAAAATTAAGAGTGGAGCTATGTAGAATAGGTAAATAAACTTAGTAGTAAGTTATTAATTGGTTATTGATAACCTTAAGAATTACACTGATGGTTAGACAATTTAGTTGGTAATAGTATGTTGTTAGTAGAACAAATGGTTAAGAATTCAAAGGGTCATAACCTTAAGAATCCGTTGGCTGACGGATCATCTTTTTGATAAGATAAAGAGGTTGAGGAAAGGAGATCGGGGCCAAACTGTGAGAGTCGTAAGTCGGGGCAAGCTTGGTACTACCTCTTTTTATTTCTATGTTGTAGACGAATAATGGATAGTTTCTGAATACTAAGAAGTTAGTCTGGAGTGCCAGACTGTGAGAGTTGTAAGCCGAGATATTGAATTTTGTGTAATGAATTGAGAAATTGACTACAATAGGTAAGCTGGTGATTAGTAATTGAATATACATAAACTATAAAGACAGTAAGTGGGAGATGAACGGTGTCATATTGCAACACGATTATATGGTGAAAATATAAATAGAAAAGATTTATTAATATTTAGTCATCTTGGATGTTAGAAGCAGTGGACAATTCTAGTGTCAATATTCAATGACCAGTTAATGTCACCCCATTGCAAGCTATACAACCGAATGTGACAATAGTGTATGCTCTACCGGCATCATCGAACCAAATACCCCCCGTACCAACGGGACAACCAAGATCATTTTCTAACCCTACATGGAACAAGCCTAGTAAGTATATACCAATGGAGACACCCAATATGCCTGATGGGGGTACAAAAAAACTACTTCATTGTTTTCGTTGCAGACAGATTGATCATTATACAAGTAAATGTTTCAATCCCAGAGCCAGTGACAATTACGTGCCAGTGTGTGGGAATAGCAAGTAGTCAGGGCATACTTATCAACAATGTAATGCTCCATTCAATTTCAATAGTCAAAATCAACAGATCTAAAGCCAAGAAAAAATTGAGGGGATAAATCGAGGTCCTTAAGATTCTCCAATAAATCAGGTGGAATAAGTCCGAGCTATTCTTACTAAGAGTTGATAAAAAGAGAAAAGACTAATTCAATATTCAGGTGAGTCTGATATAAAGGGCCAATTTGATCCAATTACAGGGACATCCAATCAAGGTCCTGGTATGGGCCTCTTACCCATTATGAGACCTAACTCGATTGGACAACCGAATGAGGTCCCGAATACGGAGGCTTTGGTTTCATTTTAAGTTGTTTCATTTTCTATGTCATTTCAAAGAAACGTCCTTTCCATGGAGGCAGGTCTGCAGTTCCAATTTGTAGTCCAGGGCGGAAGAATTGAAGACCTCACGGAGTTAAAAGAAAGGAGAGGAAAAAGAAGAAGGCATTTAGAGATCAAGATTTTGGGGTCGGAGAGCTAGTTTCAAGCTCCTTCGAAAGGTGTAGAATTGAATTTCATTGGGTTTAGGAGGACTTTTCAATCGTTGCTCAAAATCAATGTTTGTATTGGTGAATTGGATTTTACAATAAAGTAAAGGCTAGTACTCTTGACTGTTTTATAAAATTACAGAGACATTTGTGGTTGAAATGTTAGAAGTGTCTAGATGGTTGAATATACTAAGTGCATGCAAAAATTTGTGTGAATCTTACGATATGGATAGAAGATATTTACTCATTAGTATAAAGAGGTATCAAAAAATGGCATATTGAAGTTGTTTAGGATTTTTATAATATCTGAGATCTATCACCTGGAATAAGGTAAATTTGACATAGTAAGTCGAGGACTCAAAGATGGAGTTGCACACAAAGTTTGAATGAGAATTAACAGTCAGAGAAGGAGAAATTGTAAGTTAAAGTTCATCATCAACCTTCTAGGCAGAGGTCAAGGAACTTCAGCATGGATTTACGATGTTTTCTTGTAATCTATATGTTGGATTGAATTAAACTTCTTGAGCATTTAGAAGACTTATAAAGATACTAGTGGTAGAAGTCTCACAACAATCGCACGGTCAGATTGAGAATTACAGCTTGCCGAGGCTCGCTGTCTAGGGTTAGAATTTTAAAAAATAAAAAATAAAATAATAAATAAATAAATAAAATAGAAATAGAAATAAAAAATAACAAAAAAATCTATGCTTATAATATCCAAAAGCTATTAAAAATAGTATTCTAAGTACTTTGTATTAGGATTAAGCTTTTATATTGAAATCCAAAATAGTTTGTATTTAGATAGTTGAAATCCACTAGATTACTTGGATACTTGCAAAATATCATTTTATCTTCCACAACCAAATGCTTGATGCGTTCTCAAGCTAGATAGCACGTTATACGAAAACAGATAAGAATATGGAAGTATTGTTGAATTGATAGTCGTAGAATGGATTATGGGTTGAATTAAGATGGAAGTAGTAAGCCTTGGTGTTTTGTAGTTTGATAATTGATTTCACATAGCCACAGTACAATTAATTGTGACACTAATAGAGTCAATTCATATAACCAGTCTTTTCCCATGTTCAAATATACTTCTATTAATTCAATTGCTTTGGTATATTGAAGCTTGAATACAATGAGAACAACAAAGACTATGTTGGAAATTTTAAATGACATATAAAATTCTTTGCAAAGATTTTATAAATATATTCCTTATAGATAATTAACTAGATTTATAATAGGCTATAGATTAGTCCAAATTGCAGTTGAATTTCTTCTTAAAATTCAATTAAGTAATTATATAGATAAAGATTTAAAAAAATATCTTCATTCTTCTTTTTAAAAACGTCTTGATAATCTTATATTAGCTTAGAATGCCACATAAAGTCTTTTCACTATTAGAAATAGGTGTGGCCAAAATAACAAAAGATGATCCTTCATTTGTACTTGTCATGGACATACATATTAACCTTAATAATTATCTAGATAATATAAAAAACTAGAAGTAAGTCAAAATGGATAAATATGATAATATCTTGTCGAAAGCTTCCTAGAAGCTTCATAGATCTTGCTTTGCCTTTAAACATGTCTATAGGTGATTGATAGGTTGAAAACTTGGCCAACAAGGAGGCTACATGTCGACATGTTGACCACTTATAATACAAGTTGGACATATGGTGCACACCTAGGAACCTTGCCTTCTAAATTAGACATGTTCCTTGTAAGTTGGACGTATATTAGAGGTCCTATAGCATTCGTTACATAGTTCTTAGTTAAATAGTATATATAGAGGCAAGAGTCAGGCCTTCTTCACTCTTGTCAACTCCTTTCTTGCTTTTAGTCTAGTTTCAAGAGTCTTATGTTTTCTATTCTTTGACAATAGTCATTCCAATTCTTCCTTGAATATACATACTTTTTTCTATTTTGTCACTTTCTTTTTGACACAAATTCTACAAGTTTATGTATCTTCTTCCAGTTTGTGTCTTTGATACATACAATATCAAAGCTTTGTCTATTCTTGATTAAGAGTAGATTATCTCTTTTTCTTGATAAAATATAAGTATATTAGAAGTTACGGATTACCTTCTTTTAAATTGATTTTATTTCTATATATTTTTTTATTATTATTCTTGAGTATTATATTCTTTGAGAATAGACACCTTTCTTTTTATTGTGCTAGCATGGCAGAGCTTGTTGAAATGAAAAGTGCAATGGCTCAAATGTAAGAGCAAATGAGAGAATTATTGCTTGCAATGCATCAACTCAGTCTACCGCTGTAAGGAGCAACAAGATTATTAGGCAATGAAGATATAGAGATGATTGGAGTTGCTTCAACATCTACACCAAGCCATACTACTACTCCTACAATAGAACACCATTCAAGTTTTAAGAAATCAAAAATTAAATTGCCTGAGAAGTTTGATGGCATAAGATCTAAGTTTCAAGGATTCATTAATCATGTACAACTAGTGATTGAACTACAACCTCAAAGTTATCCAATTCAAGGATCACAAGTTAAGTTTATTGGAACACTACTTTCAAGTTCTGCTTTATCATGGTTTTCATCATTTCTTGAATGACATGATTCAATATTGAATAATTTGAAAGCATTCTTAGTAGAGTTTTGATCTATGTATGAAGAACATGATGTAATCCGTATTACAACCAACAAGATTTATATCTTACAACAAAGTAATCGATTAGTAACATTATATGCTTTATAATTTCAATAATTAGTGATAGATATCAAGTGAGATGATGCAGCACTCATCTACCAATTTTTCTACGGTTTACAATATGAAGTAAAGAAATTGATGCTCAATTTATCTGATCCTTAAACATTGAGTCAAGCAATTGACTTTGTTGTGAAATGTGATAATCATCTTTTTGAATTTCAATCTAAGAATTCCACAAGAGATTCTCAACGTTATTACAATTTAATGACGACACCAACGACTTCTCAATCCAAACATTTGAAAGTAGAAGACATGTAAATTAATGCAGTACATTTTAAATCTCTTATCAAACAAGAAAAGGCTCATCTTTGTCAAGAAGGACTATGTTTATATTGTGGAAAAGCTAAACACATTACTCAATATTGTCCAAAGAAACAACATAACTACAAGATGAGGAATACTGCTCTCAAAGATGAAAACATGTCAAAAAACAAATTTGTTGAGCTATAATAGGGACCATGCAGTTAAAATCTTATACAATTTTTAATGAAGGTCCTATTCTCTCCTCAAAACCTTCTTCTTGCTTTACAATAGATGTACATTTAGGATCTAATAATCACAAAGCCTCTACCATAATAGATTCAAGAGCCTCAACTTATTTTTTAGTTGAAGAATTTATTCAAAGTCATAATACATATTTAATACTAAAAACTAAATCCATATAAGTAGAAGTCATAGATGGTCATCCGTTATCTTCTAAAAATATTACTCATGAAATACTTCCTATAGATGTAGTAATAAATGGTCATAATAGTTGCATAATTTTTAATATAATTAGATCTCCCTCTAATCTAATTATTTTAGGTTTATCATTGCTAAAAAAAACATAATTTTGTGATAGATTGGATTTCTTGTAAATTTGATTTTTTTTCAAATATTATTAAAAAAATTTCTAATCCAATAGAAAGCCATGAATCTAGTGTAGCCAAACCTGTACTTGAAGGTGCAAAAGCTTTTTTGCATGCTGCATAAGAAGGATTCTCTTTTATTATTTATGCCACATCTATTTAAATGATGAAAAGATTTTAATTGAAATCCCAAGTCAATATCAAGATTTTTAACTTATTTTTGAGAAGAAGAATGTAAATATTCTCCCAGAGCAACATTTATATGATTGCTCAATCAATCTTAAAGAAGGAATTCAGTTGCAATTTGGTCCAATCTATAGTTTATTATAAAATGAGTTGGCTAAATTCAAAAAATATATTGTTGAAAATTTTGCTAAGAATTTCATATGCCATTTAAAATCTCCTACAAGAGCTCTTATCTTATTTGTGAAGAAAAAAGATGAATCATTATAAATGTGTGTGAATTATCAAGGACTCAATAAGATTACTATCAAGAATAGATACCCTCTACCTTTGATATCTACACTTTTCAATCAATTGAATCAAGCTAAGTTCTATACAAAAATAGATCTACAAAGAGAGTACAATCTGGTCTGCATTAACGAAGGAGATGAATGAAAGACTACATTTCAAATAAGGAATGGACACTTTGAATATATTTTCATGTCTTTTGGAGTCACGAATGCACCACCTGCTTTTCAACATTTTATGAATGATATTTTTTTTTGAATTTCTAGATGATTTTATTGTTTATTACTTAGACAACATTTTAATCTACTCTAAGAATGTAGAAGAATATGAAGTTCATGTTTGTTGTGAGTTACAAAAACTAAAAAATGTGGGATTATATGCCAAGATGGAAAAGTGTATATTCTATACTATTCAAGTTGATTTCTTGGGATACATCATTTCAAACAATGGTCTAATGATGGATCCAAAAAAAAAAATCACTCAATCAAGGATTGAAAGATTTCAAAAATGATAAGAGATGTATAATATTTTTTAAAATTTTTCAATTACTATCAGATCTTTATCAAGAACTTTTCTCAAGTTATAGTACCATTTACATGCTTAACTTGTAAAGACAAGCTTGAGTAGAGTAAAGAAGCAAAAGCATCATTTGAAGCTTTGAAGAAAGCTTGTATTTTTATACCAATCTTGCATTGCATTGACTTTTTCAAAGCATTTTTTATAGAGACAAATGCATCTAATTTTGCCTTGAGTGCAATCTTCTTATAAATAGGAGTAGATGACAAATTTCATCTAATAGCTTTTCATTTAAAAAAAATTTTAGTAGCCAAGATTAATTATGAGATCCACAATAAAGAAATTCTTGCAATCATGGATTCTTTTCAAGAATGGAGTCATTATTTAGAAGGTGCTTCAAATCTAGTAATCGTATATACAAATCACAAGAATCTCAAATATTTCATGTCAATACGTATTTTAATTCATTGCCAAGCTCATTAGAGCATGTCTTTATCAAGATTCAAGTTCAATATTACTTATAGGCCAAGAAAATAATAAGGTTTGTCTAATGTCATTTCTAGACATTCTTATCTTACATCAAAAGAAGGAGAAGCAACTTTTGACTAACAAAAGATAATTTTATTGAAGTTAGAAAAATTTCAATTCCTAGCAATGAAATCAACATTGACTATTGATTTGACTTTTTTCAAGCAGATCCAAGCAAGTATGTCCTCAAACCTTCTTGTTCATGATATTAAAAAAAAAAAATTCTAAGTCTCAATATACTTCCAAGTTTGAATTTATGGAGAACCTACTCTATTTTGAAAGATACTTATATGTTCCAAAAGGAGAAGCACAATTACGTGCTTTAGAAGCTCATCACAATTTTTCTACAGTAGGACATTTAAGATATAATAAGACTTTAAAACTTATATCTAAAGATTTTTAGTGGCTTCAAATATGGAAGGCTATTAAAGAATTTGTGTAGATATGTGATATTTTTTCAAGATCAAAAACTCTTCATTATTGACCTTATGGATTCTTCTAACCATTATCTAGATTAGAATATCTATGGTCTTTTGTCTCTATAGATTTTATTATGGATCTTCCAATTTCAAGTTTATATGATTCCATATTTGTGATTGTAGATTGTTTCATCAAGATGGCTTGTTTTGTACTATATACAAAATCTATCACAAGTGAAAGAATAGCTAAACTCTTTCTTAACAACATCTATCACTATCATGGATTACCGAGGGATATTATATCAGACAAAAGAATAAAAATCAGAGTACATGATAAATATAGTTTGGTATGTCTTGAACTTTATTAATACGTAATCACTATTCTTTATGGAACTCGTCTCTAGAAGGAGGAGTAATATCACAGACATACATGTTTATTCTAATAATTATTTAGATAATAAGAATAGCTAAAAATAAGTCAAAATAGATAAATATGATAATATCTTATCGAAAGCTTCCTAAAAGCTTCATAGATGCTACTTTGCCTGTATACATGTCTATAGGTGATTGATAGGTTGAAAACTTAGCCAACAAGGAAGCCACGTCTCAACATGTTGACTACTTGTAGTACAAGTTGGATATATGGTGCACACCTAGGAAGCTTGCCTTCTAAATTAGACATGTGTCTTGTAAGTTGGACGTGTATTAGAGGTCCTATAGCATTCGCCATATAGTTCTTAGTTAAATAGTATATATAGAGGTAAGAATGAGGTCTTCCTTACTCTTGTCAATTTCTTTCTTGCTTTTAGTCTAGTTTCAAGAGTCTTATGTTTTCTAGTCTTTGGCAATAGCCATTCCAATTCTTCCTTGAATATACATACTTTCTTTTATTTTGTCACTTTTCTTTTGACATAGATTCCACAAGTTTATGTATCTTCTTCTAGTTTGTGTCCTTGACAGCATCATATATGAAAGATCTTATACTTATCAATAAAGATTTGGTTGTATTAGACTTATGAGTTTTTACTTGATTAATAAAAATTTGAATTATGCTATAAAAAAAAATCAAGATTATAAGAAATTTAATCTATTTAAAGATTATACTATTCTAGCCACTATAATTGTAAGATAGATTTGTTAAAAGACATCTAATAATCTCAAATATCACTAAGCTATTATGACCATGTATTGCTTCATCTTTGGAAATAGATTTATCATTAACATTTCTAAAGGACAACAAACAACTATCTATGACTTTTAAATACATAATTTTAATGTTTTAATTTATAATATATCTTAGTTTTAAATAAAGTATTAAAATAAAGAAATAAAATAATAAAAAAATAAAAAAATTTAATAATTAAAAAAATAATTTATTTTGGAATAGGTTGACTATCTTATCTTTTTATCTTCTTGCTATGAAGTTCTTCTAATTATGTGAACCTTAACAAAAAAATATGCAATTATACAACCAACATATAAAAGATCAAACATTTAATATAATTCTAGATTATTTTATAAGAAACAATATCATTAGGTATAATATCATCACAAAATTTATACATGAAGTCATCTACCATCATAATCAAGCAATATGTATTAAACATATAGAAAGATAAAGAAATGATTAGGTTCCATAGTGTGTAATTACAAATTTTTAGAAAATCAAAAATTGTTATATCTAGGAACATATTTGATACAATTTGAGTTTATATAATACAACAAACCATTGCATTATTGGAAGACTTCCAATGGAGTGTTCAATTTGGTGGAATACAAATAAGTAAAAAAATAAAAATAAAAATTGCAAGCATGCACCAAAGAAAGATTAATGAAGTGATTATATTATTGTGAAGGTGTATAGGATTTTTATAATAGGATTGAATTACTTTCTTTCAAAAAAAGAAATTATAAAATAAAAAATGAATAAAAAAAGATAAAAACAATTAAAACAACAACTTCTTGTTGTGAACCAACAAAATTGGAGAAGATTCTAAAGATGTTTGGAATTGGTATGGATGGTACTGGAGCATCATGGATGTTGAGTTTCTTTCAAACTATGAGCTTGAGAACTAGTTGTATAACATAGAGAAGACTTTTATGACATGACTTTTACAGAAGCCATGACATTGGCTAATGAGTTGTTTGAGGAAGATATTCTATAATTGTGTGGCACCTTTGTAAGATAGTACCTTCCATTCATGAGATTGTTATTGCAAGATTGTAAAAATGGGTGAGAAACGTGAAAGGAGAAAGGGAACAGAGGAGGGGGTGGGGATGGGGAAGGAAAGGAAGGAAGGAAGACGAAAGATGCATGTCGGGCAGGGTGATCTGCGCAGAACATTCAGGCCCGTTATCCCTCCACTACACAGAGCGGGGAGTGAACGCTGCTCAGTTGCCCGCCTGACCCTTCGGCGAGATCCCGCTGGCAACTCCGTGCTTAGAGTAGGCAGGCTCCTCACACGCCTCCGAAGGTCCCCATGCTTATGGTGCTTTTAGTCTCGACAACTCTTCTGTTGTGGTCTATTGGTTGCACGGTTTCATTTGTCCTTTGCACTAAATTAGATGTGGTGTCAATAGCACACATTTTTCTGGTACTCTATTTCATCATTTTGAGCTGGGTATATGAGCACTTGTGACGAATTATACAATTGGTGTCGGTTGCGCTCCCTGCTTCTGTTCAATTTTAAGTTCTTTGCTAGAGTCTACGCTGAATTTGATTTTATGATATTTTTGAGTCTTACCTGAATCTGCGCAGTGCTGGAACGGTCCTTGGATAATATTCTCCACGATCGTGTGAATGAAACCTGTGTGGCCTCTCAATTGATGAATGTAATTTTCTGCAATTTTTTCATACGGCTGTCAAAATTGCGAATAGAAGCACGGCCTCATTCTTCTAGATCATGCTGCTCAGATTCATTTCTGCGTGGCCCATCTCTCAATTTTTCAATCGCAACCGTGCCTCAAATTTCATATTTATATACCGGTTAAGAATTCTCGGAAGTCGTTCTTGAACTGGACAGGAAAATACCGAGATCCCTTGTAATGAAAAATATTTACTCCAAAAATTTCAATCACAGGTCCCTCTCTTAGGCAGAAGCAATAAAGGATAGCATCGACAGTTGCTGTCAAATGTCAGTCTCGAAAGTTTGTGGCAGGCAACCATGAAAATGTCCCGGAAGCAAAGTTCTCTGTAATATCAGAGCGAGATTTTGATCCTCGGACCTGTGAGTCATGGGCCCACCAAGCTTCCGCTGCGCCACTCTGATTTTGACACCTCAGAACAATTTTAATAATTTATACAAAATATTCTACTTCTGATCGACGTGGACCTCGTGTGTTTGTGTGTGTATCTTGGTGTTGTTAATTTTGGTGCTTGCCCCTACACATATTGTGATAGATTGCTGTTTTCAATTGGTATCTCTCTTACACCCACACTTGAAACAAACAAATAAATAACTTCTAGTAGATATGCAAATACATACCCCATTCAGTTTACTGTTTGCATTGGCTCGTTACATGTAGCACTGTTCGAATCATGCTTTTGCTAATCACCTTATTTATCCCGCATGCGTTGATTCATTAAATCTACTTTTCAACCAATTCTCAACAAAAGGAGTTCATGCCTGATTTGTATTTGCAATCTCAAAATTTAATTTGTATCTACAAATTTTATTTCAATGTTCTTTGTTCATTATTACCTCAATTCTGCACACAAATATATATATTTTGTCTTAATATGTATATATATATATATATATATATATAATGCTCACTTGGAGAAAAACATTCGTTTTACTTTGTTATTTTTTATAATTCAATAATTGTGCAAAATAAGGTTTTTGTTGCTTACATTATCATATTCAACAGTATCAAATTTTTGAATTTGTATTTTTTTCCTGGTACCAACATCTACATTTTAAAGGAGAATATACTAACTTGAATAAAAATGAAGTTTACAATGTTGAACAAATGTAAAATTCCAGCCGTAGACCACCTACCACCAAGCTGGGCTTACTTACTTACGCAATTTTCTTCATGTATAGATTTTTTAATATTAATATCTATTTTATTTTTAATTATTTATTTTATTTTTAAAGATTGTGATATATTGGTTTAGAGACCCATTAGGTGGACACTCCCTTTTACTATATAGACACCTCTCCTTCCAATGTGCCAAACATCCTTGTATATATGTAGTAATATCATTATTTTATATTTTATGGCCTATAACTCCTAAAACTATAAATCTAATAATACATAATATATCACAAAAATTTAAATATAATTTAATATATAAATATATAACAAAAATTAAATAAAGAACTTTAGACCAATATGTTTTTTATACTTTTATACTTTAAAAGTGTACATATGCATATTTCACACCCCTCCTAGTTTAACTTGTTTAGACCATTTTTGGGATTATAAGTTATAGGTTATAAAATAATAATATAACAATGATATTATTGTCAATATGGAGGAGTGCACGACACATGCAAGTATCCACCTAATTGAAATGAGACATCTACCTAACAATTTCATTAGTATATTATAGAAGATGATTATAAGCTTGCAATGTAATAAGTTGTAGATTGGTCCAAGCGATAGTTGACTTCCTTAAAGCCTAATCATGTGGTTGGTATTTTGATAATTTATTAATATTTACCATTCCAAATATAATCTTGAAAGTAAAAATTACATTATCCACTATGTATCTATTGGTACTATATTAATGTAGTAGAATTAGAAATATTTTTAAATATTGGAATAACAAGATATGTATGCTTGCTATCATATAATATGTGAATGATATGATTTGAGACTTGAGAGCCATTATATAACCATTTATTTGCTAAATCATTGTTCATATCATACTTAGATAGTATATATAGAGACAAAAGTGAAGTCTTCTTCATTCTTATTAATGCCATTTTTATTTTTAGTCTTATTTTAAAAATCTCTAGTCTTCTTTTCTTTAGCAATAGCCATTTTAGTTTTAATATTATATAATTTTTGAGTGAATGTTAGGGACATAGTCCTTAGAACCTTCTAGAGACAAGTTTCTAGAACCTTCTAGAGACAAGCTTCTAGAACCTTCTAGAAGCAAGTCTTTGGAACCTTCTAGAAGCTTCTTAGTTAGTAGAAGATGTTCGGGACATAGTCCTTAGAACCTTCTAGAGATAAGTTTCTAGAACCTTCTAGAAGCAAGTCTCTGGAACCTTCTAGACGCTTCCTAGTTGGTAGAAGTTGCTTGAGAAGCTTCCTAAATAGGAGTATATATTGGAATAGAGGCTGAAGAGTTCTTCAGTCTCGACAACACATCTCTTGGAGCTCTAGCTCACCTCTCTGGTGTTGTTCTTATATTCATCTGATTAATCTAGTTCTTGCCAGTTTTTCTTGAACTTTTTGGTAGATATCAAGTCTATATTCTATGTCCGTGACGGTTTGTCGAGACTTCACTCACCTCAGATATCAGAGCTAGTTTCTTCTTTGTTAGAGTGTGGATTACTCCTCTGCTTGGAAGTGTACTAACACTTTAGAGGTTGCGGATTGCCCTCTTTTAAACTGATACTTCTTTTGTTACAATATTGGAGTCTTATTCTTCTTAGAGAGAGTGGATTACTCCTTTTCTTGAAGCTCTTAAGGCATTTTAGAGGTTGCGGAGTACCCTCCTCTAAACCAATATTGTCTTCTTGTAGAGTCATTCCTGTCCTTCTCTTAGAATGGTCGGGGGCCAAGACATTAGTATGACGAAAAGTTCACAGTCCAAGTTAGATGCTATCATGAATGCCCTCACTACGTTATCACAAAGAACTGCAGAGATTGAAGGAGTCGTGGCAAGGCTTCATAATGATGGAGCATCTGGGATGGCACAATCTAGGTTGCACCAGCCTCAAACTTCTACACTTGGAGAAGCAACTTTGCCTCAGGTTCGATAAGCACCGCTGGTTCTACAACATAAGGAACCCCGAGTTAGCCTTCCAGACAAGTTCGATGGTACACGTTCCAAGTTTCGAGGATTCATCAACCAAATTAAGTTGATAACAATTTTACAGCCCGAACGCTATCCAACGGAGGAGACACGTGTTGGGCTTGTTGGAACCTTACTTACAAAACAAGCTCTATCATGGTTTGCTCCTTTGTTTGAGAAACGATCATCCATACTAAACAACTTTGAAACCTTTTTGGAGGCATTTGCGGAAGCATTTGGTGAACATGACAAGGTTCGATGGGCTACAACAAAGATCCAGTCACTACGACAAGGGATGCGTTCTACATCAGTCTATGCATCGGACTTCAGGAAATTAGCATGCAACATCAATTGGGACGAAGAAGCGTTGATGAGTCAATTCTATTGGGGTTTAAGGTACGATGTGAAGGATTTGCTGTTAACTCTTCCTGATCCACAAACGCTCAACGAAGCTATTAGCCAAGCTGTGAAGTGCGATAACCGCCTATTCCAACGTCGCCAAGACCAACGTTCAAGACAATATACGGTTTGCCACACCCGAACTATGTCGGCAAGCAGTGTGAATTCACATTCAGAGGTAGAAGACATGCAAATTGATGCGGTACGTCTCAAATCTCTTACTCTAGAAGAAAAAAAGCGGCGTATGGAGGAAGGTCTATGCTTGTATTGCGGTGAAGAAGGCCACAAAGTTGGAAACTGCTCCAAGAAGCAAAATCGACGTATTATCAAGACTAGGGATGTGTTTATTTAGGAAAACGAAGATGCCTAGCCACAATAGGAACCGTGCGGCTGGACAGTGAAATATTGCAACAACAACCAGGTTCCTTTCTTTCCGCTCAACCTGCCCTTTGTTTTACAATCCCTTTGCTTATTGGCCCTCAGAAACTGAGAACCTTAGCATTATGAGATTTAGGAGCATCTGCTTGTTTCTTAGACGAAGAATTCACAAGGCGTCATAAGATCCCTTTAGTACAAAAATCCAAACTTGTTCACGTTGAGGTCATAGATGGATGACCTTTATTGTCTGGTAGTGTCACCCATGAATCAGAACCTATAAAAGTGACGTTTAAGGACCATAGTAGTCATATTATTTTCAATATTATTAGAATCCCATCAAATCCTATTATTCTTGGTCTTTCCTGGTTGGAAAAGCATAACCCATCCATAGATTGGAAGTTGCGGAAGATGACCTTTCTCACAAAACCACCCAAGAGCAAGCCTAGTAGAAAACCCCGAATAGAAAAATCCTTATTTATTGGAGTAAGAGCATTTATAAGATTGTCCAAGGGAGGCACACCGTTTGTCATTTATGCGGCTCGAACTACCGGGGAGAAGATCTCGACAGCAAGTATACCGGAGCAATATAAGGATTTTAAAGACGTGTTTCAAAAGAAAAATGTCGACATGCTACCGAAACACAGACCATATGATTGCGCCATAGACTTACAGGAAGGAGCACAACCGCCTTTTGGCCCAATCTACAATCTATCGCAGATGGAGTTGGCAGAGTTGTGGAAGTACATCGACGAGAATCTAGCCAAGAACTTCATCCGTCGTTCAAAATCATCAGCTGGAGCACCCATCTTATTTGT
Organism: Physcomitrium patens; assembly: GCF_059467195.1. Lineage (NCBI taxonomy): Eukaryota > Viridiplantae > Streptophyta > Bryopsida > Funariales > Funariaceae > Physcomitrium > Physcomitrium patens. The sequence goes on along the minus strand of NC_143428.1, from coordinate 3,906,741 downwards.
GAAGAAGAAAGATGGCTCGTTGCGGATGTGCGTAGACTATCGAGGCCTCAATAAGATAACAAAGAAGAATCGTTATCCGTTATCCTTGATTTCTCATCTCTTAGAACAACTTGGACGTGCAAGGATCTTTACAAAAATTGATCTAAGGGGAGCTTACAACCTCGTACGAATCAAGGAAGGAGATGAGTGGAAGACAGCGTTCCGTACAAGGTATGGCCATTTTGAATATAATGTCATGCCCTTTGGTCTTACCAATGCTCCAGTGGTCTTTCAACATATGATGAATGACATTTTCCGAGAGTACCTTGACGATTTTGTTGTCATTTATTTGGATGATATTTTGATATTCTCCAAAAATGAGGAAGAGCATGAAAAACACGTTCGTTTGGTATTGGAGAAACTACGCGAGCGAGGACTATATGCCAAGTTGGAGAAGTGTTTATTTCACCAAATAGAGATGGAGTTTCTGGGGTTCGTTGCGACTACGAAAGGCTTGAAGATGGATCCCAAGAAGGTGGAAGCAATTGTGTCTTGGGAGGTTCCGAAGACGGTTAGAGACGTACAATGCTTTCTTGGTTTTGCCAACTTCTATCGGATCTTTATCAAGAATTACTCTCAAGTTGCTGCTCCTCTCACTCGGTTGACATGCAAGGATAAGCTGAAATGGGAACTTCTAGCAGAGAAGGCGTTTCAAAACCTAAAGATCGCATTTACTACGGCTCCAATCTTGGTACATCTAGACTTTACAAAGGCCTTCTATTTAGAAACTGATGCTTCAGATTTTGCTTTGGGAGCTGTACTTTCACAAATGGGAGAAGACAAGAAGCTCCATCCGGTTGCATTCTATTCTCGAAAGTTCTCTACTGCTGAAATCAATTATGAGATCCACGATAAGGAACTTCTTGCTATAGTGGATTCTTTCCAAGAATGGCGTCACTTTCTTAAAAGAGCTGCACATCCAGTGGTCGTATACACAGACCACAAGAATTTGGAGTATTTCATGTCGGCTCGAGTTCTAAATGGACGTCAAGCTCGATGGAGTATGTTGCTATTTAGGTTCGATTTTATTATCACTTATCGACCTAGAAAGTAGCAAGGACTATCTGATGCCTTATCGAGGAGATCATATCTTATACCAAAGGCTGGAGAAGTAGCGTTTGATCAACAATGTACGACATTGTTGAAGCTAGAGCAATTTCAGCTTTGCGCTACTATTATGCCAATTGATGTTGACTTCCTGAATCAGGTACGTGCCGTAACCATTGAAGATTCAGTAGCCATTGATATTAAGTAGCGTGCCAATGACGACAAGTTCAAGGTGGAGGGAGATCTTTTATACTTTGAAGAGCGGTTATATATCCCAAAAGGACCAACACGACTTCGAGTTCTTCAATCTCGCCACGATTTTCCAAGTGCAGGACATTTTGGATTCAACAAGACCTTGGAGCTTATTTCTCGAGATTTTTGGTGGCCCCAAATGTGGAAGGATGTGAAAGATTTTTTCCTCTCCTGCGACATCTGTTCAAGATCCAAGAATCCTCGACATCGCCCTTATGGACTCCTACAGCCATTGCCGATTTCACGTCGACCATGATCTTCAATTTCCATGGACTTCATCACGGACCTGCCATCATCGAACTCATTTGACAGCATCTTTGTCGTGGTAGATCGGCTTACAAAAATGGCACACTTTGTCCCTTGCAAGAAGACATCGTCCAATGAAGTCACAGCAAGGCTCTTTCTCGATAATGTGTATCGATATCATGGACTACCAGATGATATCGTATCAGATCGAGGAACCCAGTTCGTATCGAAGTTTTGGAGATCTCTCTTTGAGATACTGAAGGTGGATATCAAGCTTTTTTCGGCTTTTCATCTTCAAATTGACGGTCAAACGGAACGGATGAACCAGGTCTTGGAACAATACTTACGATGCAGCATCAACTATTAGTAAGACGATTGGACCACATATTTGCTGCTAGCCGAATTTGCATATTACAACACCCTCCATGCGTCGACTCAATACACACTATTCTTTTCCAACTATGGGTATCATCCAAAGCTTGATTTATTGAGTCCATCAACAAATAACAATCCAGCAGCTGAAGGATTTGCGAAACAACTATCAGAGCTTCAAAATACGTTAAAGCTTCAATTACAATCCGCTCAAGAATCCTACAAGGCGTCTGCAGATAGATTTCGGAATCAAGCACCTACTTTCAAAATTGGAGATAAAGCATGGCTTCTTCGACAGAATATCAAGACTAAGCGACCATGTGATAAATTGGACTATCGAAGATTGGGACCATTTATCATCCAAAAGCAAATCAATCCAGTGGCGTACCGTCTGGAATTACCGGCTTCTATGAAGGTACATCCAATCTTTCATGTTTCTTTGTTGGAGCCTTATCGAGAGTCATCTTTTCCTAGAAGAGTGCAATGTCCGCCACTTAGTATTGAGATCGAGAACCACGAGAAATACGAAGTTGAAAAGGTGTTGGATTCTCGATGAAGGTGGAGCAAGTTGGAGTATCTTGTTCATTGGTGCAGCTACAACATTAATGAGCGAACGTGGAAGCCAGTTGAAAATCTCACCAATGCGCCACAAAAGGTACAGGAGTTTCATCAACAACATCCTCATAAACCTAAGCCGGTTCGACAATAGCTTCTTTCTGAAGCTTGCTCACCCAAGAATATAAGAAAGGGAGAGAGCACCACCAAAATTCGTAGTTGATATAGTTATTTTTTCAAAGATAAAATAGAATTTTTTCAGTAGCCATAGTTTGGTCTTTTGATATGGATAGCTAAGAGATAGATACTATGCCAGTCAGATTATCTCAACCAACTAGTTCACGAAGGCGACCCCGAGATGAAGAACCACCTGTACCACGACGACGACGGAGGATGCCAAGTAACCGATCACTGGTGATTGTATTTGAGTCCGAGCCTGCTTACGATGGTCAACCAGAAGGCATATTTGCAGGACAATTTTACAATGAAGACACGGAAGTTCATGCTTAGTCAGAAGTTGAAAGAGTGGGCCACTACCGTTGGCTTCAAGGGCCGATGAACCACTTACCTCATGAACAACAGTTGGAGTTCATAGCAGACATTATGCGACAGATCTTCATTTTCTTGCGTTAGTACTGATTGAGAACAACATTGCTTCTCAGAGACCTCGAAGCTAAAGGAGGAGGTGATGTTAGGGACATAGTTTTTAGAACCTTCTAGAGACAAGTTTTTAGAACCTTCTAGAGACAAGCTTCTAGAACCTTCTAGAAGCAAGTCTCTGGAACCTTCTAGAAGCTTCTTAGTTGGTAGAAGATGTTAGGGACATAGTCCTTAGAACCTTCTAGAGATAAGTTTCTAGAACCTTCTAGAAGCAAGTCTCTAGAACCTTCTAGAAGCTTCCTAGTTGGTAGAAGTTACTTGAGAAGCTTCCTAAATAGGAGTATATATTGGAATCGAGGCTGAAGAGTTCTTCAGTCTCGACAACACATCTCTTGGAGCTCTAGCTCACCTCTCTGGTGTTGTTCTTGTATTCATCTGATTAATCTAGTTCTTGCCAGTTCTTCTTGAACTTCTTGGTAGATATCAAGTCTATATTCTGTATCCTTGACAATGAATATATACTCTTTTGTGTGACACAAGTGTGTATTGAGGTTTTTATTGTTTGTAATTCATATCCTTGACATAAGCATATAATACAAGTATGCAAAGTACAATGCCTTTTCATTTAATTACCACTTAAAATTTCATCAATATTTTTTGAAGGTGGCTATAGAGGAAAGTATGGCATTCACTTTATTTTAAAGAAAGAAGGGGGAACCTATTGGAAAAAACTCAAGTGATTTAGAACATTTAGAAATATATAAGATTACTTTATTAATAATTTTTGATGATTGTTAGGTAGACATTATTCTTTTGATAAATAGACACCCTCCTTGTGATTAATTTATTATGATTTTTTCTTTATATACAAATGTGATTATATTTTAAAATATTTTTATAAGTTAATTGCATAATTTTAGGATATTATTGTTGCTACCATAGCCATTATTAGTTCTACCACAATCTCTTGTCCATCACATGCTACTTTTGCTTAAAATATTTTCAATCAATCAAATTGTCTTTGTCTAATATCTTTCAAAAAATTTGAGTAAAAAAGAGAATTTATTAGAATAAAAAATGAAAATAAAATATATATATATATATATATATATATATATATATATATATATATATATATATTTAATAAATTACACATTTTGGTAGAAATATCTAAAACTATGGTAGTATTAGTAATATTTTAATTATATAGTTAATTTTTTTTGATATAAAACATATATCCAAATTTTAATATATAATATTAATTATTTAAATGTAAAAAAAATATGTTAATTCATATTTTATATTTTAATTTTTTTCATAAATTTTCTTAATAGTAGCAATATAATCATCAAAAACTAGTATTATAAATAGGAATGATATTATTGTATGTATATAGTTTTTGATGATTATTGTATGTATTTAAATAGGAATGATATTATTGTATGTATATAGGAGTGTGTGGAACATTAGGAGGAAGAAGAAGGGAGAGATGGGTAGGATATCTATGTAATAAAAGGATAGTTTCCACCAAATGGTTTTTTAATTTTATGGTAGAATTAGGAAGACAAATAATAAAAAAAAAAGTTGTGAAGTTAATGAATGAGAAAATAATCTAATTGGTTATTAAAAATTCTTAAATTGACAATCAACTTATATTGTTGAATTTCTTTTAGTATCAATAAGTAGGTCATTTAAACCACACACATATGCTTTTGCTCAACTACCATAACATTGTTATTAAACTATCTATAAAAAAAAATCCTTTTATAATTTCAATAATTCTTCTTATTCATAAAAGATTTTTATAAGAAAATTTTAATTTATTTCAAAAAACTCAAAGTTCAAAAACTTAAGTATTTTTAGAAGTTCTACACCATGGATAAACATAAGACTATGTATAAGATATATTCTCCTTAAATAAACAAGAAGAATGAATTTGTGATTTAAAGTTTTATTGATAATTAGTTATTCTTCACATCTTACAAAAAAATGGAATGAAAAAATATAAAATATAAATATAAATATTAAATAATATAAGGCTCATACTTAGAAATAAATAAAATAAAAATAAAAATAAAATAAAATAAATCCTATTCTCACAGATTCAAGTTAGATTTAATTTTTTTTAATTTATGAATTTAATTTTTTCAAAGAAAAAATTAACTAAGTATTTGATTTTTTATTTACACACACAAAGCTTGATTTTAATACCTTCAAAATCATTAAATGTTTTTATTAGGTTTATGCTAATAAATCCACTAAAATTGAAGTTAAATACTTTTGCATATATAAGAATCTATGTTAGCTAAGATAATATTTTAAAAGAATATTAAGTATTTATTTGGAATACATAAAAAAAATTAAGTTTGTAAAAAGAAACAAAAAAAAAAAAAAAAAAAAAAAATATGATAATTTGCTAACAACACACACACACACACACACACACACACACACACATATATATATATATATATATATATATATATATATATATATATATATATATATATATATATATATATATATATATTCATACACATACATAATTTAGACCACAATTAGTAGAAGACAATGAATATAAAACTCATAAAATTGCATATAAGATTTATTTTTTATTTCATAAAAATTTATTAAATATTCTTTGATCTACATTATTTTGCAAATCATATAATCTTATATCCTACACATCAATCCTAAATATTCCTAAAAATAATATTTTATCTCTTTATATATTTTAATATCATAATTTTAACTTAAAACTTTAATTTAGAATTTACTAATCTATAATCTTAATTATTTATACTTTAACAAATATACCTTATAAATTTAAATGCATAATTAAAATAATTATTCAACAAGTTACAAACAACCTCAAAAACATTTTCAATAAGAATGCAACATCATAATTCAAAGTTCTTTAAATGCATTTTTTTTTATTGAATAAAATAAATCAACTTAAATCCTAAAAGATATCTAAGCAAATTATATCTTGTATATACCATCAGTTCTTGTTGCAAATTTTAAACACCACAAATTTCAACGACCATTATTTCTTTCTAATTTTTTAGTTCTATAAGTTAAAATATCATAAATGCAACTTATTTCACTATTAAACTCAATCTTATCAAAATTCTTACTAACTTTTATTGTTTCATATCTAAACTTAAAAATTCCATGTATTATACTTACCTATTTAGATAATTATATTTTCACTCGATATACTTAGTAGTATTAATTATAATAAGTTTTTTCGACACTCTCCTGATTTCTAACTAATAATAAAAATATTTTTTTCCTCAAATCAAGCTAGTTAATTTAAATTTAATTTTTACTTCTACATTTGCAATGTTAAATTTAAACTTGTAAATTTCATTTACTGTACTTATTAAATAAAAAAATATCTAATTTTTCTAGACCTAAAATAATTTATTATATTAATTAATCATGACATTCTTACAATTTCTAATTTTCCATAAATAATACATAAAATATAAAAATATAGATAATAAAAATAATACTTTTTATACCAATTTAAAGTCTCTTTGCACCTATCTTTATATTTAATCCTTTGCATAGTTCTACTATTAAGCATAAAAAAATCTCTCGATTTAAAAATACAAATGCTTCCACAAAAAATAATTACATCTACAACCAATTAGGTATTCTAAATCCATTAATGTATAACTTACAAATAATTCTTTAACTTGAGTATATATATATATATATACACATATATTCTTTACAAAGTATTAAGATTTTTTATTTGGATCTCAAAATATATAAAATTTATTAATTACTTAATATTTTATTAATATATTTAAGTTTTTATTTTATTAAATATATTATAAATAAATTTTAAATTATAAATTATAAAAATTATAAGATAAAAAAAATAAAAATTCTAAATATTATAAATAATATTTTTTTTATTATAGTATAATTTTTTACTAAATAGATTTATTTATTTATATATTATTTTCATCTAATTTCTATTTAAAAATTAAATATATTCTTTTTTAATACAATTAACTTTCAATTCATAATCAATACAATGCACTTACAATTCACTATCAATATAAGAACCTATTTACTTTTTTACTTCTAATAACAAATAGAAGTGAAAAACAAAATACTTCAAAATAATAGCCACTCAACCTTTTGGAAACTAATTTCGTTATTTTTTTGTTCAAGAAGCAATCCGTCCAATCAACCATACTCTTAGTAGACCACTCTCTAGTCCAATCAAGTTTATAAAATTGCCTATTTTTTAGATAAAGCAATCAAGACACATCAATCTTTGTTAATTACTCTGATAATATGACTACTTGTATCAAGGATAGCAATATACAAAATCCAATTCAATAGTTGTTTTATAATTCAAAAAACCATGTAATTCTATAAGTCATGCTAAAGTGCAAACATATACAAACAGATGCATATAAAGTAACCTATGGCTTATTCAAAACCTCTATAGAATCTTGTTGTAATCTCAATTACTATATCAATTCTGCCTTAAGAATGTTGTTCTAAATACTTGCCATCACATTGCAATCCATCAAATCTACCATATCTTCAATAGATCACTTTTTAGTGCAACTAAGTTCATACATTCATCTATTTGTTGGAAAAAATAGGCAAGACAAAGCAATCTTTGTCAATTACTCTAGCAATACCATTACATGCACCAACAATAACAATGTCATAGATTGTGAATATGTATGTAAGAGAAAAGACATGGATCTTTCAATGATTATCACGCAATACTAACAACCATGGTTGAGATAAGATGAGGCTTTGTTTGCTTGGATTTAATAATGCTTGGGATGAAAATTAGATTGATTAGTGTTTATAATTTGTGAGACAAATGAAATACTGATGGAGATATCTATTGACAAGAAAATGTGCGTGTATTGTAGATGGCTCTTATTTTACTAAAATCCTAATGCTTGTTACATGTAAAGAATTGTGGTATGTTATTATTTTTTAAAATAGCTACATGCACCACATTATAAGCAATCCCATAAGAACATTTGATTAAAATGGTCTAGTCAAAGAAAAGATCCAAATTTTTTCTAAAAAAAAATTATATCAATTATATTCTTTATATCACAACTCTAAAAAATGGACTTGATTTTGGATGTTCAAATACCATAGATAGGTTGTTGGATTCCAATGTTGTGTTTTTAGAGCATCCTACTATTAGAGCAATGAAAAATATGGCAAGTGATGAAGCTACATGTAAAAAGCTTATTAATTAAATAGCTAGTAAGGAGCTTGAATTGCAATCAATCACAAGTTGAAAAAAAAAAAAAAACAAAACAAAACAAAACAAAACAAACAAACAAAAAAATAATTACAAATATTTTTTAGATTGAGAGATTCTAGTATTAAAAATGTTAGTTTAAAAAAATGATAGAGTCTAAAACTATTTTTAGGTGGTATTGCAAATAAAAGAAATTATTCAAATTCTTAAAAAAAATTAGTAAAATTTTATCTAAATGATTGTATAATTCTATAGGTCTTTATTTTATTTTATTTTTTAAACTAATTTATTATATGACATATATTATTTTTTGTATAAATAATTAATAGTAATTTTATTTATATTTTTTAATTTTTATTAATTTTTATTAATTCACTATTTAAAACATAATAATAATAATAATTTTTTATAAAAAAATTAAGTTCAGAGATGTTTCATATAGACTAGTTTTGATATTTATGCATAAAAACTATAAATTTCTATGAAGAACTCATCTAAAATATTATATGATTAATTGAAAATAACATAGCATACAAAAAATTTGATAGTTCTAAATTATCTTGTATAATTTATCAATCATTGTATATATAAAAGATTTATAAATCTATAAATAATAGGTTATTTACATAAATTAGTAATTTATATAAATATTAAATCTGTTTTATGATTTTTATTAAAATATAAAATACTATCTATTATTAAAATTTAATTTAATTTAAAAGATAAGAAATAGAAGTAAAGAATCAATTTATACTAATAAAAGTATAATTAATAGAATATTAATAAGAATATTTTATAAAAGATTCTTCATTTGATTATGACATTTGAAGATCCAAATTTCAAGAATATAGTGAATTTAATTTACTTGTATTAAAAATATCAATTTTTATTATCTAAATTTATAAAAAAATAGATACAAAATACAAGAATAAAGAAATAATATATAAAATTCTATTTAAACCAAATTAATAATAAATATCTTTAAATATCAATATTGAAGGATTTTTTGTTTATCAAAGATGCTTTTGGAATTAGTGTAATAATTTTAAGCATTGATATTCATGAATATATTAGTTTACACATCTTAGAATAATTTTTATAAGAAATTTGATAACTTAGATGAAAAGTTTTGTCATATTTTATTAAAGGCTTGAAATAATTAATGGCATCTAATATAATATTTGCTTCAATTAAAATATCATCTTCATAAGTAACAAATGTTTTAGATGCATTGTGGATTACATCCTTAGCCTTCACATATCAAATCTTTATAAATATCCAAACATTTCTATAAAGTCAAGGCATGGCATTGACAAGTGAAAACTTGCAAGGATTTGTTATTATATTATAACATAGTTTGATTGCAACTACCTCTTAAAAAGCCACAAATGTTAATAAAAAATTACATGATGTAGAAATTCTTTAGTTGCATTGAATTTTTATACTTTCTTCTTAAATTTGATCTTAAGCACAACCTCACAAAATAATCTGTACTGCCTAAATGCTTAAAGTGATAAAACAATTATTAACCTACTTCATTGTTGTATAAAATACTAAATTATTAAATTTATAAATAATAATATTAATAAAAATTAATAAAAAAAGTTGAATGTTATCTTAGAGTGATAAAATTTGTTATCATTTATAATATAATCTACAAGAATTTTAGATTTTAATTGATCTTAATTAATGTAGCCATACAATCTTTCCAAAGTTCTCTTCTTATCATCTAGGTATACAATAGGAATAGCCAAGTTTTAGGGTTTAAAGTTGACTAGTGGTAGTTGACATATACCACCACCAGATCATTGCCTATTTTTTCTTAGTATTAAATTTGAATTGCTCATAATTCAAAAGCTTAGTTAACATATAGAAAGGGACAAGCTTGAAAAAGAGTAGTCAAGCTGCATGTGGACATCTTCTTTTAAAAACATTTTTAATAAGACTTATTAAAATAATGAATGAAATATTTTTTTAAATTTATTTATTTTTAAGTTTATAATTTATAATTTATATAATTATAATATATTTATATTTAATCAAGAATGAAAATTAATTATATAAGTTATATATAAAGTTTAAAATTATTAATCATCTTAAACTAAAAAATAAAATAAAAATAATTTAAAAGCTTGTAAAATATTTAAAAAATTAAAATTATTTAGAAATAAAAAATGAAATATTTTTATTTTTTATTAATACTATTAGAAAAATAAAAATTATTTAAAGAAAAAAAATATAAAAAGTTATTGTGAATGAAAAGAGTGTTATTGTTGCCACTATAAGTTTTTCTATTGCCACCACAATTTGCCAACTACCTTATGCTACCATGGTTTAAGCTAATGCTATCATAAGTTGCGATAAACTTATATTGTACACCATACAATACTTTTTTCAATCACTAGCATTGTCCTATTATGTATGTTCTTGCTTGAGAATGCACCGGGCATTTAATTGTGGAAGGTAAGTAGAAATGCAAGACCAATTCTATCAAATCTAATAGAATCTTAAATAAACTTTAAGTAATCTTTAATAATCCTAATCAAACTTTAACCAATTCAAAATAAATTTTAAAAAAATTACAGAAGAATTAGAAAGAAATCCTAGATTAATCTCAAAGATAAACAACAAAGAAATTTTTAAGAAATATAAAAATAAAATTTAAAAGAAATAATAATAATCTTTAAATAATACTAAAAAATATAAAAAATATAAATTCTAAATAAATCCTAAATAAATTCTAATAAAATTTTAAATATAATCCTAACTAAAATTTCATCTCGATTTCAACCAACAAGCAACTAACAAGTATACAAAATTTGAGATGAATTGGACTTACCAATTGCAAGAAAATCTTCTAAAACCTCTTGGTTATCAGCCGCTCTCTTTTTTTGACTTAAATGTTGATCTTTCAATATTGATTTCTTTTTGCTGAACTATTCAATCGCTCTTAAAATTTGATTGTGTGTAGATATTCAAGTTTTAATTGCTTTTACAAAATTTTGCTTCAATCTAATTAGTAGATATCATTCAATCTTGGAAGCACTCATTGATCCTAAATCTCGGATTTTTAAGACCATAATTCAAAAAAATCCTCATATATTTTAATCTAATTGAATGATTGACCTTAAATAATGCAAACAAACTTGGTCAAACATTGTAGAAGAAAGTAGCATTTTGCACATTAGAAAAAATATTTAAATATTATTTATTTAAAAACTAAGTCTAAATAGGTAAATAAGTGAATATTTATATTTTTAAATGCTTATATTAAAGAATTAAGTAATGCTTTAGACTCTATATTTGAGACTTCAACAAATGAAGACCAATGGGAGTAATTAAGACTCATTAATTGATAAAATTAGTTTTGGTAACAACACCAATGGTTGAAAGATGTGCTTTGTGATGTACTATTTCAATTTAAGGCAACTTGTGGTGGCATTAGCAAAAACCATGGTAACATGTAGTAGATAGCAAGTTCAAGCTGCAATAGCAGAAATTGAAATAGTAATAGTAATACCTTATTTAAAATCTAAAAATCTAAAAATCTACATTAATTTTTAAAAATAAATTAAAAGAATAAATATTATTTGATTATAATGAATTAGATATTAACATAATAAAGCTTTAACTATTTTACTATTAAAAATACTTTTTAGTATTTATTTTATTTAATTTCGCCTAAATAATGTAATTTGAAGATAGTGATTAAAAACTCACCAGCATATTGTATTCCTTGTATTTTAAAAAAACTCATATATATATATATATATATATATATATAGATTATTTTAATTAAAATATCTTCTTATAATTTTTTTTAATTATTCTAATTTCATACTATCTTATCTTTTTTTTCTTTTTTTAATATAATTTCACAAGATTTTTTTAAAATTACTTATATAAAAATTCAAAAGAAAATTATCATTTTTTTATAAAATTTAAATTTATAGATTTTATAGTAACTTTTTTTATCATTATATATATAGATTATTTTTTATTATATATATAAATTAAACTTAGTTTAATAATAAATAATCTAAATTTTGATCCAAAAGTTTTGTAGAAATATGCAAAATGATATACATCAAGAATGTGAATTTAAATCAATGTATGCAAACTAAAGAATATATATATATATATATAATTTTGAGTTTTTAATATCACATCAATTTTTGTTTAATACTGTTTTTTTTAATATAAAATTTATAGGTGTATGTATAGTTGTCTTTATATATATAAAAAAATTAAATAATTTTTAAAATTTTCTTGGAGTATATTCAAAATTACATAAGGTTATTATATGATTTTAAAATCTTTTTTATAGTGTTTAAATTTTTTAAAATATATTTTTTTAATTTGAAATTTAATAATATTATTTAATTAGAATAAATTATTGTTAACTTAATCTAATTAGGATAAAAATCAAATATTTTTATGAATATATATATATATATATATATATATATATGCAAATTTTTAGGTTAAAGATTTAATATTTTAATTTTAAGTTGTTGTATAGTACATTATCATAGTTTTTATATCCAATGAATTAATAATATCATATTTAAAACATTATATATATATATATATATATATATATATATATACACATATGTATATTTATTAAAATCTAAGAAATATGAGTAAAATATACTATATTTACAAATATCATTTGACTTTAATTAAATATTTTTTTTTGTTTTTATGAAATAATTCAGAATTCCAAAAAAATATCTAAAAACTTATTAAAATAAAAATTAGCTAGTAAGATAAAAAATGAAAAAATATTTTAGATTTTTTTTTCTTCTTAAGCATGTTAAAAATCATATATATATATATATATATATATATATATATATATATATATATATATATTTAATATAATCAAAAGAATGTTTTTATAGAATTCTTTTGTGTATGTTAAAAAAATCAAATTTGATGTGATTTGTTAAAAAAAAACCATTATGATTTAAGCTTATATATTAAATTTTAAAACTATTTATTCTTGATTTTTTTTTTACAATTATATGTAGTAAAATGTACTTATATGCTCTCTTTTTAATAATATGTTATAATATATAAATAATATAATAAATTAAAATCTAAAACTAAGATTTTATTTTTATTTTATTTTTATTTTTTCTCCTATATATTTTTAAAGGTGATATTTAATAATAAAATTTAAAATTTTATTTTATTTATAAAATCTATATTTTTTAGATAATAATATATATTTTTTTAAGGTAAAAAAATTAAAATAAAGAAATATATATATTAAAAAGAAACTAAAATGGCTATTGCCAAAAGAAAAGAAAAGAAAAGAAAACTAAAAATCCTTGAAACTAGACTATAAGCAAAAAATGAATTGATAAGAGTGAAGAAGGCTTCATTCTTGCCTCTATTTATACTATCTATATAAGAACTATTTGGCAATGTTCTACAGGACCTCCAAAACATGTCTAATTTGTGAGTTATATGACTTAACTTATAAGATAAGTTTTTTATATGTATACCATATCATTAGCTTATACTACAAGCTACCAATATATGAAACACGCGGCTAACTTATTGGCCAATTTTTTAATCTATCAATCACTTAAAGATATGTATAAAAGTAAAATTATAAGATATTATCAAATTAATTAAATTTTATCTATTTTTACCTATTCATATTATCCAAGTAATTATAAATATGTCTTGATATTATTGCCCGTCTCCTTTTAGATGCAAGTTTGATAAGGAGCAGTGATCACATATTAAGGAAGTCCAAGATGCGGCAAAATGTATTTGCTACATATTATAATCATCATTTTTTTTAAAGGTAGTTAATAGGTCTACTCAACCATCAATAATATCTTATTTTAGAACAAAAATTCCACCTTAATATTTCATCATTATTAAAGCCTTTATGACTTTCTTCAAACAGAATATCTGTAGCATCATTAGGAGTTGTTCCTACTTCTAATAAAATCACCAAACATCAAGAGACTCTTCCAAGATTGTAATATCAAATGCATTATATCTTCCCATCTATTCAAGAAAAAACATATTATTCTTGAAGTTTTTCATCTCAATTATATTGTCTAAAAGGTTGTAATAATTATAATGTCTTATTTGATAATTTAAAAAACAATGGCTCTTGAAATGAATCTGTTGACTGTTGGTTCTCTTTCTCTTTAGTATTAAAAATAAACAAAAACTACAAACAAAGATAAAAGATTGAATGCAATCTTTCTTAAACTATACTTCTTTTATAACAATGATTTATTATACTTTGTTTTAAATTTGATGGATGTTGTTAATAAAAAGTATCAATCTTTTTTACTATATTTGTAAGATTTTTGGCTTACTTTCATGTGTATTCATTAATATCATATTTATACCAATAAATAATATATTTTAATCTATTTTAGTACTACATTAAATCTAAGATTTCTTCAACCTCAAATTCTTTGTTATTATTTATTTCTATAGAAAGATGTAGTACTTATCATCTTTTTGCTATATCTATTATCTTATATGGCTCAAAAAGAGAAACATGAAATACTACATGGATTGTCATTGGCTTTGATAGGTGTAATTGATAAGCAACTAGATTGATTTATTTATATATAGAAAAAGGTCCAAGTTTATGATAATCCAACTTGTCACAAAGACAAATAGTCTTGATATTACAACAAAGTAATTATATCTTATCACCCACATTAAATTATTGTTGTTCCTTAAAATATGCATCCACTTTGATCTTTTCTTTTTTTTGAGCTTTTTTCAACTGTGCCTTCATTATGGCATATAGCTCTTACAAATTTGTTTTGGATTTGGTTAAATTCTTTTGGATTTTATTAAAATTTGATTAATATTGTTAGGATTTAATTGGAGTTTATTTAGAATTCTATTAGAATTTTTAAGACCTTATTGTTGCAATTTCTATTTTACCTTCTATAATTAGATATTTAATGTATTCTTAGACAAACTTCATGGAATAAAACACCATAATGAAATAAGTTTTGAGCTTCTATAATTAGGTGTCTAGTGCATTCTTAGACAAACTTCATAGAATACAACACCATAATGAAATAAGTTTTGAGCTGATCCTTTATAACCATTGGAATTTGATTATAAACACTAAATCTATACAACATACAATAAATTTTGTATCTTGCTACAATTTCAAGTATTATATTAGTGAAAGGTAATAAAAAAGAGTTTGTTTTTGTGACTTCATTAAATTTTCTATAGTCAATACAAAATTGGAGTTTTTCATTTTTTTTTAGAAATAATTAGTACTGAGATTAGCCATTTTTTTAATCTATAGGATAAATAATTATTATCTTAAGTAATTTATCAATCTCTTCCTTGATTTTAGTGGCATAAATTGGATTTATTTTAAATCTTTCTTATTTGATTAATTGTGCATTAAATTCAAGTTCAATTTGGTGATTACAAATATAAATAAGGAAACCTTTGAAATCTTTATAGTTCTATATAAAAGTATCTTTGTATTCTTTTAATAATTTTGTTAATTTTTCCTTGTATTCTTTATCATTTTTTCTACTTTTTCTCATTACTTAAGATAAATTACTTAAGACAAATTACTTCCTTTATTTTAAGTTGAGCTTTAATTCCCAAATTTACTTCATCTACTTGTTCCTTCTCATTGCTAGTCCAACCATTACTAGATTTTCTCTTGACTACATTTGTTGGAATTGTATCCAATTCTCTTGTCTCCATTTTTTATTTATAAAAATAATCAAGATATTTTATCAATTTTCTTTTTGATTTTGTTAATTCATGATTTTTTTTTCCTTAGGTTCTTTATCATTTTGTGTTATTGTTTCTCTTAAGTTAGAATTGTAACTTAACATCGTTTTTAATTTAGATAATTCAATATCAGCTATGGGATACAATAAAAGTGCTGTTTCATAAACAACTTTTTTCTCTTCATCAATTAAACATCTTTTCTAATCATCACATTTAAAATGTGTAGGACATTTTAATGGTGGAGGATATGGACATTTTTATGTATTTATCCTTTTTTTTTTTTTATATAAAAAAAATAATTAAAGTATTTTTCACCCAATCTTATTTAAATTTTGTTTAGTTAAGCTATGGTCGACCTAATAATATAGAAAAGTTATGAATTTTTAGCTCCATTTTTATAATTATTATTGTGATGTTATAAGTAAATTCTCTTATTTATATTTGTAAGTTCCTAATGATTCTCATTGGTGTTATTTTTTGTTGATTTGCCATTTTGATTGTTAAAGGTGTTAGTTCAATTTGATTTTAATTAAGTTCTTTAAACAATTCAGTTGTGATGATATTTATTTTTGAACATTAATCTAATAAAATATTTTGTATAATATCATTTTTAATTTTTAAAATATTTATAAGAATTTTTATTTCATAATCTTAACTTATAATATTTTAAGCTTATGATATGTTGGTTTAATATTCAATTCAAGAAGAAATGTTTCTACAACATTCTTTTTGTAATACGGAGCTAACTCTAATAATTATCTTATTATTAGATTTACTTTTGTTTCATAAAATAATTCTTCTATAATATTTTTAATTCTCTTATCTTTTTTTAATCTTTTTTATTATTATTTATATTATGTTTTTATATTTCTTCCTCTATATTTTTAAATTTTTTTTTCCAATATTGGAGTTTTTAAAATTATTTTTGTAATTATTGAACTTCTTTAATTACACTCTAATATATCCTTCTTTCATTCTTAAGATTTTTTCTTTTAATATTTCTAAATTAATCAACTTAAGTTGCTCCCTATTTCTATCTTCATCTTTTTCATCACTATTATTACTACTTGATATTTTATTGTCAACTCTATTTTTATATCTTTAAATCCAAGTTATTATACAAACTTTTGGAATTATTATATTTGTAGTTATAATAAGCTTTTCTTATTCCTGTACCTCTTTGGCTTCTTTTTTATGTTTAGGTTATAATTAACAAAATATTTTTATATATCTATTTAGATGGTACTAATAATATTTAAGATTACTACCTCCTTATGCTTGATTCTTATAATCCTTCCTTGATGAATTTGCATTCATGTCTCTTTCATATCTTTCTTCATACTTCAGCCTTAGTCTATCTTTATAATAATTATGTTTTTATCCATCTCTATAAGGATATCTATCTTTTCTTTTGTAATTATTATTTCTTATAGTATCCTCCCTCCCATAATATTGCTGATTTGAGGGTCCTTGACTCCTGTCTTGATTCATAGATAAATTTCTTTTCATAAGTTTTTTTTTTTTTTTTATTTTACATATATATATATATATATATTACATAACTATAGTTGTACTTGATTAAATACTAAATTCTTATCCTAATAATGTCAATTATATGTACAGTTTTTGATTTGATACATGTGTGTGTTATTATTTGTACAAAATCTTAAATGACATTTCAAAAAAAATATATTTTATTATTGTATTTACAAAAAACTACATCTATCCTAAATTATTTTGAATCAATTGTTGATTAAACCATCTCCTCTTTTAATTTTTTTAAATCTTCTTTAGTTATATTTTTATTCTTTTTTTTCCTTTCTTCTTCATCTAAGTCATCACTTGAATCTTTAGAATCTGTATCATAGTTTTTTTTTCTATATATACTTAATTCTACCTTTCTTGCTAATTATAAAGCTTTTTCTAATGTGTCCATTCATTCAAGAACCATGTCTTTTTAAAAAAATTTGAGATTAAGGAATAAGTTTATTAGCTTCCTATATTACTTTTTTTTTAAAAAAAAAATTACATCTTCACTATTATTTTTCTTAAGATATAAAAGACTATCAATAATTTCTCCATTATTCTTTTTTTTTTTAATCAAATAATAAATTTATCTTAAATTTCTTTCCAAGTAATAAAGTGTCCTATAGGATATCGGATATACCACTCAAAGGCTCAATTTTTAAGTGTGACTAAAAAAAATAGTTAACCTATCTTTATTTGTTGTTTTTCTATTAGCATAACAAACATTATTGAATTTCCTTATATAAATGTCTAAATCACCCTTTTTTTTATATTTAGATAACCCAAATTTTTTATGTTTAATTATAAGTGCCAAATTAGTTTATATCCTTTGTTGTAATGGTATAGATAAACTAGAAGATTATATTAAAAATCATCTTGGTTTTATACTTATAATTGAATTTGTCTAAATTGGAGTAATTTCTTTAGTAAATTTTTCTATGATAGAAGAACTTTTTCTTTTTTCTTTGCTGATATTATCAATACTTATTAAATTTGTTTATCTTTACTACCAAAACTTATATCTTCTATAAGATTTTTTAACTAAGGTCTTAAAAATGAACCTTCTCTTTTATTTTGTTGTCCTTTTCTTTTAGCATTTTTTCTATCAATTCTTTTCCTTCTTATTTCATTTTTTTTATAAAATATATAGATATATCTATATATATATATATATATATATATATGGTATTGTTCAAAAGCTTGTTCCCTTGGAGTTCTTGGACTTTTAGAAGATTCAGTTTTTTGGTTCATTACTTGATATAGTACTTGATATAGTACTTGATTTTAGTAGTCATTAATTTTTTGTAATGTTATTAGTAGTTAATTTTTTTATAGATATATTATGAATTTTATAAAATTTTAATTAATAAAGTTGTAGATTTTTTTAATTGATAATTTATTTCTAATGTTTCCTATGCAAATGTCATTTATAACTTATTATACTTAGACACTTTTATCGACTTTGAATTGGCCTCTTTTATCAATCATCTAGCTTTAGACAATGGGACCATTCTTTTGGACTACTTTAAAATATATTCTCTATTGTTGTGTTGTAAAATTCTTGTTTTGTAAAAGAAGTTGTTAGGACTAATAATCGAGAAGTGATTTAATAAAAATATAGTTAAAAATTAGTTTAAAAATTATAGATATAATATTACAAGATAGTAGAAATTTTATTATGGAGCTTCTATTTTATTTTTATGATCACTAATAAGACAACAAAAGATAGAATAGAAAAAATAATACTTCATGCAACTTAAATTATAAATAAATCATATTTTTTGTAAATTTTTTCCTAAAAAATACTTAAATTTATATCTATATAAGATTGATTGTAAACTAAGGTCAAAATCTAATCTTAAGACACACAATCAAGTATCTATGGTATTGGAAGGATTTTTTATTTAATTATAGAGTGGAAATAGAAAACTAATCATAGAAGGTTTTTATAAGCATTATTTTGGAGGGTTTTGAGTATGTAATGACTTTGTAAAAGCTATACAAAGTCAAGATTAGAATGCGGTGACATTGGCTTTTAAAATGTAAAATTGGATTTGTATTTTAAAGAATTTTATGAATTTTGTTGTACATCTACAAGTGAAATTTTGTGAATTTATGAAAATAGTTGTGCTAGATGTATTTGTAAATTTGGATTCAATTAGATGGTTAGATTAAGAGTATTTGGTGTCCAAGTGGATTCAAATATATTAAAATTAGAGATTTAAAAGCTAATGAGAATTTTCAAGATCTAAATGATTTGCTAGTTGGATTGTAGTAAAATTCAATGGCATATTAGCAAACATAAATATTAAAAATTATACAAGTTTTGAAAGAAATTTTATAATTTAAGAAAGAAATATTGTAAGTAAAAACTCAATATTTAGATTAAAGAAAAGAAGTCGTCTAATCCTTGATCAATATCTTTGACTTTTCTTTCAATTAATAAATATGATTCTTTTCAAATTTATTTTTCATTTTTTCAACTAAAAGTTTAAAGTTTTTGCAAAGTGTTAAATAAAATCAATACTTACTAAGAAGTAATATGGATTTTTATTTTCTTTTAGATTTACTGAAAATTCACTAAGATTTGGTTTTTATTTAGTTAAGATTATTTTACATTATATTAGAATTTGGTAAGAATTTAGTTAAAATTTGAATGAGGTTTTTTAAGAATTTGGTTAAGCTTTGATTAAAATTTAGTTAGGATTATTTTGGAATTGGTTAGAAATTGATTAAAATTTAATTAAGATTTTTCTAGGATTTTAAGGAATTGACTAAAATTTTATAAAAAAATTGATAAGTTTGTTTTGAAATTTTTATAAAGATTGTTTAGGTTTTTTTGGATTTTTTTTAGATTATTTGATGTTTAAATGGTCTTAGTAGAGTCCATATCCAAAAGCTTGAAACACACTCAATTATCTTAGGGATGAATAATAGCCATATAAATGACTTTGGAAGTTATCTAAGTAAGACCATCTAATGATAGTATTAGTAGTGGCTTATAGAGTGTTAATAGAGTCTACATCTGTAAGCTTGAATATACTCAACTATCTTAGAAATGAATAAAGAACTTATAAATGACATTTAAAATTATCTAAACAAAGCTATCTAAAAATATTCAATTATTAATTGATTGATTCATTTATTTAGAAAAATTCATTAACTTAAAGATTTTAAAAGATTCATGATTGCTATAAAAAATATTTTAAATACATCAAATATTATTTTTAATTACAAGAAGAACTTCAAAGTAAGTTAAATTTTTTTTACAACTACATGTTTAGTATATTCTTTGATTTAATTTTATATAACATAATATTATTAATTTAAAAAAATTGCTTATGGTGGCCCTATTCATCATGGCTTGGATTTTTCACCCTCCATTTCTTACAACTTAGAAGGATAGCATAATGCAAACTATGTAGGAGATATTGATATTCAAAAATCAACTTTAAGTTTTGTATTTAAGCTCAATAAATATCTCTTCTCTTAGCACAATAAAACAACAACTTGTTGTTGCAATTTCAATTACAAAAGCTAAATATATTGTAACAACAATAGCCACAAAATAAATAGTTTGGCTTCAAGTATTACTATTAGAACTTGGCTATACTTTTCAACTTTCAAATATTCATTACTAAAGAAAACCAATCTTATATTATTTTCACTTAGAATTTCTAATTATATAAAATATCTAAATATATTAATATCAAGTATTAATTTTTAAGAAGAAAATTATACTTAAACTATCAAAGCTCAGATTTAACTTCATTGTTGACATACGGGCCAACATTCTTACTAAATCCTTGTTAAAATCTAAAAACAATATTTGTGTTGTAGTTCATGGTCTTATAGGTTTCAACATTCTCTCAACTTTAATACTTTGATGTATAGAAAGCTTATTGTTACATATATTTCTTAAAGCTTACAATTATTACTTCAATTATTATTTACAACTATTCTTTAAATGTTGTGGCTTAAATATGTACAATAAAACAGAATCAAACAAATCAGTTTAATCATCCTAGCATCATGTTTCTAATATCAATTTGTTATTATAACGTTACAATTTTGAATAGTCACACCTTAAGAATGCTTGATGCTTCTTCAAAATGTGAACAATTTTTTGTAAACACATCATCGTTAAGTTTAGTAAAAATAATTTTTATTCCTTTACTTTAACATCAAGGAATACTTTTTTTACAAATTTCATGCTACTAAATGCAAGTTTATCAACCAAGAACAACTTCTCAATAATTATGGAATGAAAGCTACAAGTACATCAAAATATTTACTTTCCTTCAATGTTTCAGTGCAAAATCACCAAACAGTGACGTAGTGGCCACGGCAATGAACATCTCCATTCCATCCCACAGTTCAGTTTTAAGCAATTGTCAAGGACGCTACGTTTTAAATAAATGAATTGCAGCCGTGTGCATAACTATATTATCGATAAGATGAGCTATTTTACATCTGCGGACAGAAATTGAGTTGCATTCTCAGTGTTCCATTCAAACTTTGCTTTCCATGAGCTACTCATCTCTTAATGCCAACGCAGTGGTCACTTTTTGCCGCATTCAGGTTTTGAGCCACGTCATGGCAGGACACTTGTGCGCTTCTTATTCACCTCGGAACCATTTAAATGATACATTTGCGATGCCATTGTCAATGGGAACATGAGCGGAATACTTCACATAAACTGCCGCAGATACGAGTTTTGCACCTTCTCTCGATTAGATTAGTTTACAATCTAGCCATTGTTCAGGCATTCTTCGCAAGAGATCTGCTGCATGACCTTCGAGATGGCTACTCTCGCACCAATCCGAGGCCTGGCACCGCGCAATTCGTGTGCTCCACTGAGAGCTCACGAAAGCTCGGATGGCCTCCGACCTTCTCTTCGAGGTACTAAGCTATGTGTGAAGTTCCCGGCCATGGCGACAGATTCCATGAAGTCGGGCAGGAACACAATCCTCGCAAGTCAAAACGGAAACGGAAATGGAAACGGGAAAAGTAGCGCTCAAGGAAGTGCCCAGCCTTGCTTGGGCAACAGCGGAAAGCCTCTGTACACCACTTTGGGCGGCCACCCCGTATCTGACGACAACAACAGGTGCGTGTTCTCTCTCCCCGGTTTCGGCTGTTTGTATGTGTGTCGGTGTAAAATTTTGGCGGCTCGTAGAAATGTTTTGTGATCCTCGTGAAGTCTCGAAACCGGTCGACGGTGCATGTTTCTGAACCCTTTGGCACTCAATCTCAGCCTGACAGTTGGTGAGAGCGGGACCGTGACTCTGGAGGATTTGCACTTGTTCGAGAAGAACGCACATTTCAATCGCGAGCGCGTCCCCGAGCGCGTGGTGCATGCGAAGGGTGCTGGCGCCCATGGCTACTTCGAAGTGACCAAGTAAGCAACTCACCGCCGATGTCTCTGTCGGAACCCGTCGGACCTTGATTTGTGGATACGTGCAGGGTGATTCCCGAAGCTGCAGCTGAACTGTTTCCCCATTGCGTTTGTTTCGTCTCCAGGGACGTGAGTGATCTCTGCAAGGCGGGGCTCTTCAGCGAAGTCGGCAAGAGAACTCCGGTATTCGCCCGCTTTTCTACCGTGACCGGAGAGTCAGGGTATGCGGACACGGCGAGGGACCCTCGTGGTTTCTCGCTCAAGTTCTACACGGAGGAGGGCAATTGGGATATGGTGGGTAACAACACCCCGGTGTTCTTCGTCCGCGACGCGGCGAAGTTCCCGGACCTCATCCACTCCCAGAAGCGCAACCCACAGACCCACATGAAAGACCCCAACGCTTTCTGGGATTTTCTCAGCCTAGTTCCCGAGTCTCTGCATCAGGTAGAGAGCTCCGCCGTTCTCGATTTCCTTTCCAATTTTGCTGTCGTTGCGAGTCTTCTCTTCGTCACGAAGTCTTATAGCGTCCCTGAACTTGGACCGGCTGCGGCTTTTCTCAGGTGTTGATCACTTTCTCGCCCCGGGGAGTTCCCGATGGTCATCGTCACATGCACGGCTATGGCTCCCACACATTCAAGTGGGTAAACAAGGAAGGGAAAGCTCACTGGGTGAAGTTTCACTTCATCAGCGACCAAGGCATCAAGAATCTGACTCACGAGCGAGCCGTTGAGCTTGCGGGAATCAACCCCGACTACTCCACCGAGGATCTCTTCCAGAACATCCAAAACGGTAATGGGCCGTCGTGGACATTCAAGGTGCAGGTGATGCCTCTGGAGGATGCGCCTTCGTACCGATGGGATCCATTCGATTTGACCAAGGTGTGGCCACACGCGGACTACCCGCTGCGCGAAGTAGGGAAGCTAAAGCTGGACCGAAATCCGACCAACTACTTCGCCGAAGTGGAGCAAGCATCGTTCTCACCAGCACACATGGTGCCTGGAATCGAAGCTTCTCCCGATCGTGTGCTTCAGTTCCGTCTGTTCGCATACGATGACGCCGCCCGGTATCGCATAGGAGGGAATTATTTGCAGGTACATCTATCTTCCGGGGAGCTTGAAAATCACCTGAAATATCTGCTGGAATTTATTGAATCGTTTTGGAAGACAATTGTGGATTCGAACGTCTGCGTGTGCGTTACTGAATTCGTCGCAGTAACGGTTGTCTGCGAATGCTTTTTGAGTCCGGTTGCTTTGCCGTGGCGTGTACAGGTTCCAATCAACCAGTGTCCGTTTGCGAAAGTGCAAAACTATTCTCGTGACGGGCAGATGACAGTGACCGACAACGGTGGAAGCAAGCCCAACTACTACCCCAACTCACACGAAGAGTTGCCACGTCCCGATCCTTCTCAACCCGAAGTGCACCCCTACGAGTACGGTCACTGCCTTGGTCGCAAGTCTTTGTCGATCCCTTCTGATTTCGGTTGCGTGAGCGGGTGATGTTGATCTCATTCGAATACACCGAATACAGTTTGTGGAGGTTCGCCCCTGACAGTGTTGGAATTGTGGTCGTGCAGGCATGCAGGAGGAACCGTGTCTAAAGCTCCGCCCCGCAAGTGGTCCGAGCAAGATGACTATGAACAGCCAAGGATGCTGTGGCAGAAGATGTCGAAGGAAGACCAGGGGCAGACAGCTAAAAACATTGCTGGGCACATCCAGGGTGCCAAGGAGTCCATCATTGAGCGTCAGATGGGAGTGTTCAGACGCTGCGACCCGTCTCTGGCTGACAAGGTGGAGGAGATGTTGGGAATGAAGAAGAAATCTGAGGACCCATACACCATGGTGGCTTAACTTTGGCTTCGAAATGGTAACGACCCAGCTTTTTCATCTGCCAAAACACACATGTATACACACATCGATAGCCTTGTTTCGAAGGGATGCACGCGAGGAGGGAGTGTAGACCAACACCGATCCCTTGTGCAAGAAAAGCTTCTGTACACTGTTGCGAAATAGGATGTGCGTAGCAGGCTCTGCTATTGCGCTTAGATTCCTTGTACAAGTGTAGCATTTGTTAGCTCAGCATCTTTGCCGATTCTACAGTTTTGTAGTCTAATTGACCCAAATGTCGCTGTACAATTGTTGCTCCGGACATGGGACTTCCTTCCCCATTTCATTCATGTGGATAATCTACGTTTTCTTTCACTTGAACTTGCGAACGGAGGGTTGATAAAATGATGATGGATTGTACCTTTCCGCCTTCAGAAGTTAGATGATTTGTACAACTTATTTTATGTTTTTGAATTAATTTATACTATGCTTAACATAGAATTGTGAATTTTAAAATGATTCCAATGCAACGAATCTATTGACAGAGAAATATGTGACATAAAACCAAGCACGAAAAACCACAATAATATGATTGTGAACATGATAGTAATACAACAGAAGATAGTCTTGCACATCACATTTAGAAATGAATATAGTATTTGCTTGATTCTTAATAAAAAGCATTAATCACATGGTATATTATGCATAATTTGTATCATGGTTTGTATCATGGTGTGCAATTGAGAATGTAGATGTAACAAATTTTTCAATTTGGACATAGACTCATTTAGTCATATGCAAATAGATATATATATATATATATATATATATATGTTATTTTTTATAATTCAAATATAGTAACTTTAAAACTTTGAATTTTTTTAATAACATGGTGTATGATATTAATTTTTAAAAGCTTTGATTTTATTACTATTGTTTTTTGCAACTTATCTAAAAGAAAATATATAATAAACATAAAAAAT
This sequence comes from Physcomitrium patens, assembly GCF_059467195.1. Taxonomy (NCBI): domain Eukaryota; kingdom Viridiplantae; phylum Streptophyta; class Bryopsida; order Funariales; family Funariaceae; genus Physcomitrium; species Physcomitrium patens. The sequence continues at coordinate 3,880,875 of NC_143428.1, read as the reverse complement.
TATTATAAATTTTTAGATACAATGGAATTTTTTTGCATACCCCTACAAGAAAGTAAATAACATGACCTTTCAAAATAAACTTTTGTAATTCATAAATCTATGAAAATATACAAAATTTAAAAATTGTAATTTGTGGAACTTTTTCTTTATGCTTATAGAACCATATTTGATAAAAACAATTGATTGACATTGTTTTTACTAAATCCTTGTACTTATGCAAATCCATGTTTATCTATGAAAATATAAAACAATATTGTAGAATACAACATGATCAATGTTCCCACACACATTTTACAATTTCAAGATGAATTTTTTGTCATGGCCATAATCATGTAAGCTAATAATTACATATATAAATAGGTAGAAGTAAGTAAAAGTAGATAAAAGTAAGTTAATTCTATAATATTTAATATGAAAGCTTCTTAGAAGCTTTCTAGACGCTGCTTTGACTTCATAAGTGTCTTTAATTGTTTTTTTGGATTAGAAATGTGGTCAACAAGTTGGGCATGTGCCACACATGTTGTTAGCTTGAAGATCAAGCTAACTATGTGGCCCTCACGTAGAAAAACTTGCCTTGTAAGTCAAGGTATGTGCTCTACAAAGTCAACACATATTGGAGGTCCTATAGAACGTTGCCACGTAGCCCCTAGTTAGATAGTATATATGTCACGGACACAAAATACAGACTTGAAATCTAACAAGAAGTTCAAGAAGAAGTGACAGAACTAGATTAAACAGATGAGTACAAGAACAACACCAGAAAGGTGAGCTAGAACTCCAAGAGATGTGTTGTCGAGACTGAAGAACCCTTCAGCCTCGACTCCTATATATACTACTGAATAGGAAGCTTCTCGAGCTACTTCCGCTAACTAGGACGCTTCTCCAACAACTTCTACTACTTAGGAAACTTCTCGAGCAACTTCCTAGAATCTATCAGAATATTCTAGAACCTTCTAAGAATATTCTAGAACCTTCTAAGAATATTCTAGAACCTTCTAAAAGAATCTTTAGGGAATATTCTAAGAATCTTCTAGAACCTTCTAAAGGAATCTTTAGAAAATCTTTAGAGAATATTCTAGAAGAATATTCGAAGAATCTTCCAATGTATGTCCATGACATCACCTCCTCTTTTAACTTCGAGGTCTCCGAGAAGCAATGTTGTTATCAGTCAATACCAACGCAAGAAAATGAAAATCTGTCGCATCACATCCGCTATGAATTCCAATTGTTGTTCGCGAGGCAAATGATTCATCGACCCTTGGAGCCAACGGTAGTAACCAACACCTTCAACCTCTGACCAAGCGTGGACTTCTGTGTCTTCATTGTGAAACTGTCCTCCAAACACACCTTCTGGCTGACCGTCGTAGGCAGGCTCGACCTCAAATACAATTACTAGCGATCTGTTGCTCGGTATCCTCCGACGTCGTCGTGGTGCAGGCGGTTTTTCATCTCGCGGTCGTCTTCGTGAGCTAGTCGCTTGAGATGACATAACAAGTGTAGTATCTTGACTATCCATGTCCAAAGGCTAAAATGATAAGAGCAAACTATAGTTGCTAACAAAGTTCTACACTATCGAACTATGCGTTTTGGAGGTGCCCTCCCCTCTTTTTATGCTACTTGATGAGCAAGCTTCAGCAAGAAGCTATCGTTGAATCGGCTTAGGTTTATGAGGATATCGTTGATGAAATTCTTGTACCTTTTTTGGTGCATTGGCAAGATTTTCGGCACGCTCCCACGTTCGTTCATTGATGTCGTATCCACTCCAATGCACTAAATACTCCAATTTTCTCCTATTACGCCGTGAATCTAGTACCTTTTCCACCTCGTATTCCTCATGGTTTTCAATTTCGATACTTGGTGGCGGACTTTGTACTCTTTGGAGAAAAGCTGACTCTCGATAAGGTTCCAGCAAAGACACGTGAAAGACTGGATGTACCTTCATAGTAGCTGGTAACTCCAGACGATATGCCACCGGATTGATCTGCTTCTCGATAACAAATGGCCCTAATCTCCGATAGTCCAATTTGTCACATGGCCGCTTGGTCTTGATATTCCGTCGAAGAAGCCATACTTTACTTCCAACTTTAAAAGTAGGCGCCTCATTTCGATATTTATCTGCAGATGCCTTGTAACTCTCTTGGGCAGATTGCAATTGAAGCTTCAACGTCGCTTGAAGCTCCGATAGTTGCTTCACAAATCCTTCAGCTGCTGGGTTGTTATTTGCTGAAGAACTCAATAAATCGAGCTTGGGGTGGTATCCGTAGTTGGAGAAGAATGGTGTTTGTTGAGTTGACGCATGAAGATTGTTGTTGTATGCGAACTCAGCAAGCGGTAGATATGCAGTCCAATCATCTTGTTGATAGTTGATGCTGCATCGTAAATATTGCTCCAAAACTTGATTCACCCGCTCCGTTTGACCGTCAGTTTGAGGATGAAAAGCCGAAGAGAGCTTAATATCCACCTTCAATATCTCAAAGAGAGACCTCCAAAACTTGGATACAAACTGAGTACCTCGATCCGACACGATATCATCTGGTAGGCCATGATAACGATATATGTTATCAAGAAATAGTCTTGCGGTGTCTTCACTTGTCGATGTTTTCTTGCAAGGCACGAAATGTGCCATCTTTGTAAATCGATCCACCACAACAAAGATGCTGTCAAATGAATTCGATGGCGGTAGGTCTGTAATGAAGTCCATAGAAACTGAAGACCATGGTCGGTGCGGAATAGGCAATGGCTGGAGAAGTCCATACGGACGATGTCGAGGGATCTTGGATCTTGAACAAACATCACAAGAAAGGACAAATTCCTTCACATCCTTCCACATTTGGGGCCACCAAAAATCTCGTGAAATGAGCTCCAAAGTCTTGTTGAATCCAAAATGTCCCGCAGCTGGAAAGTCGTGGCGAGATTGAAGTACTCGGAGTCGAGTTGGTCCTTTTGGGATATACAACCGCTCCTCAAAATACAGAAGATCTCCCTCCACCTTAAACTTGTCATTATCGACACGTTGTTTGATGTCAAGAGCTATAGAATCCTCAATGGTCGCAGTACGTACCTCGCTGAGGAAGCCGTCATCGATAGTTGCAACAGTAGCAAAAATCCTGAATTTTTCTAGTTTCAACAATGTTGTACATTGTTGATCAAACGCTGCTTCTCCAGCCTTTGGCGCAAGATACGATCTCCTCGATAATGCGTCAGATAATCCTTGCTGTTTTCTAGGGCGGTAGGTGATAATAAAGTCAAATCGTGATAAAGACATATTCCATCAAGCTTGACGACGATTCAAAATTCGAGCTGTCATGAAGTACTCCAAATTCTTGTGGTCCATATAAACAGTCACTGGATGTGCAGCTCCTTCGAGGAAGTGACGCCACTCTTGGAAGGCACCCACTATAGCAAGCAGCTCTTTGTCGTGGATCTCGTAGTTGATCTCAGCAGCAGAGAACTTTCGTGAATAGAACGCAACTGGGTGAAGCTTCTTGTCTATGCCCATCTGTGAAAGCACAACTCCCAAAGCAAAATCTGAAGCATCGGTCTCTAAATAGAAAGCCTTTGCAAAGTCAGGGTGTACCAAGATTGGAGCCGTAGTGAATGCCGTCTTGAGATCTTGAAATGCTTTTGCTGCTTGTGATCCCCATTCGAGCTTGTCTTTGCTTGTTAGACGCGTGAGTGGTGCAGCAACTTGAGAATAATTCTTGATGAAGATCCGATAGAAGTTAGCAAATCCAAGAAAACACTGAACATCTCTAACCGTCTTCGGAACTTCCCAAGATATAATTGCTTCTACCTTTTTTGGATCCATCTTCAAGCCCTCTGTAGTCGCAATGAAGCCCAAAAATTCCATCTCATTCTGGTGAAATTGACACTTTTCCAACTTGGCGTAGAGTCCTCGTTCGCGTAGTTTTTCAAGAATCAAACAAACGTGCTTCTCATGTTCTTCTTCATTCTTGGAAAATATCAAAATATCATCCAGATAGATGACAACAAAGTCATCGAGGTACTCCCGAAAGATGTCGTTCATCATATGCTGAAAGACCGCTGGAGCATTGGTAAGACCAAAAGGCATGACATTGTACTCAAAATGGCCATACCTTGTACGAAAGGCTGTCTTCCATTCATCTCCTTCTTTGATTCGCACAAGGTTGTAGGCTCCTCTTAAATCAATCTTTGTAAAAATCCTTGCACGTCCAAGTTGATCTAAGAGGCCGGAGATAAAAGGTAAGGGATAGCGATTTTTCTTGGTCACCTTGTTGAGTCCTCGATAGTCCACGCACATCCGTAGTGAGCCATCCTTTTTCTTCACGAATAGGATTGGTGCTCCAACTGGCGACTTTGAATGTCGAATAAAATTCTTGGCTAGATTCTCATCGATGTACTTCCGCAATTCTGCCAACTCCGTCTGCGATAGGTTGTATATTGGACCAAAAGGTGGTTGCGCTCCTTCCTCTAAGTCTATGGCGCAATCATATGGTCGATGTTCCGGCAGTATATCGGCGTTCTTCTTCTGAAACACGTCTTCAAAATTCCTATATTGCTCTGGTATATTCGATGTTGAGATATTCTCGCCGCTAGTTGAAGCTGCATAAATGACAAATGGTGCGCCTTCCTTGGACGATCTTAGGAACGCTCTCGCTCCAATAAACATGGATTTCTTCATGTAGGTTCTACCAACAGGTTTATTATTATTTTTTTCAGGAAATGTTATCCTTCGTAGCCTCCAATCAATGGACGGATTATGATCTTCTAACCAAGAAAGACCAAGGATAACAGGGCTTGATGGAGTTCTAATAATATTAAAAATAACGTGACTACTATGGTCCTTAAACACCACTTCTATAGGTTCTGATTCGTGGGTAACGTTGCCTGACAATAAGGGTCGTCCATCTATTACCTCTACGTGAACAGGTTTGGACTTCTGTACTAAACGGATCTTGTGGCGTTTAGCAAACTCTTCATCTAAAAAACAAGTAGATGCCCCCGAATCCAATAAAGCTAAAGTTTTTTGTTTTTGAGGGCCTAAAAACAAAGGAATTGTAAAACAACGGGCAGGTTGGACAGAGAAGGAGGAACCTGATTGTTGTCGTGATATTAGATTGTCCAGCCGCACGGTTCCTACTGTGGCTGGGCGTCGTCGTTTTTCCAGAATCATCGCACTTCTAGTCTTGACAGGGTGCCAATTTTGCTTCTTTGGGCAATTTCCAACCTTGTGACCTTCTTCTCCAGAGTACAAACATAACCCTTCCTCCATACGCCGTTTCTTCTCTGTTGGAGTAAGAGATCGGACACGCGCCGTGTCGATTTGCATGTCTGTTGCCTCCGAATGTGAGTTTAAGCTATTTGCAGACATAGTCACGTCGTAACGAGTCATTTGGTGTCTTGGACGTTGGTCTTGGCGACGCTGGAATAGGCGGTTGTCACACTTTACAGCTTGGCTAATAGCTTCGTTGAGCGTTTGAGGATCAGGAAGAGATAACAGCAAGTCCTTCACATCATCCTTCAAGCCCCAATAAAACTGACTCACCAACGCCTCTTCACCCCAATTAATGTCACTTGCCAATTGTTTGAAATCCGAGGCATAGATTGATGCAGAGCGTGTTCCTTGTCGTAGCGATCGGATCTTTGTTGTAGTCCATCGAACTTTATCATGCTCGCCAAATGCTTCTGCAAACGCCTCCAAGAACGTTTCAAAGTTGCTCAGGATTGGCGATCGCTTCTCGAATAAGGGAGTAAACCAAGACAGAGCTTGTGCTGTAAGCAAGGTTCCAACAAGCCCAACGCGCGCTTCCTCCGTCGGATAACGTTCGGGCTGTAAAATTGTTATCAACCTAATTTGGTTGACAAAACCTCGAAACTTGGAACGAGTTCCATCAAACTTATCCGGAAGACTAACTCGAGGCTCCTTTCGTTGTAGGACTACTCGATCTTGTTGAAATGGAGGTAGAACTGCTTCTTCTGGCGCAGAAGTTTGAGGCTGATATGCTTTAGATGGCGCTATCCCAGATGCTCCATTGTTATGGAGTCCTACCATGACTCCTTCGATCTTTGTTGTCCTATGTGACAACGAGGCAAGAGCATTTATGATGGCGTCTAGTTTGGATTCCAAACTTTCAGCCATTTTAACGTCTTAACCTTCGGCTAACCTTCAGAAAGAAGAAAAAAGAGTTTTGACAAGAGTACAATATTGGTTCAGAGGAGAGTATTCCGCAACCTCTAAAACGCCTTAAGACTCCAAGATGAGGGGTAATCCACTCTCTCCAAGAAGAATAAGGCTCCAATATTGAGAAAGAAGAGATATCAGTTTAGAGGAGGGTAATCCGCAACCTCTAAAACACTAGCACACCTTCAAGAAGAGGGGTAATCCACTCTCTAACAAGAAGGAACTAGCTCTGATACCAGTGAAAATGTAGTCTCGACAAACTGTCACGGACACAAAATACAGACTTGAAATCTAACAAGAAGTTCAAGAAGAAGTGGCAGAACTAGATTAAACAGATGAGTACAAGAACAACACCAGAAAGGTGAGCTAAAACTCTAAGAGATGTGTTGTCGAGACTGAAGAACCCTTTAGCCTCGACTCCTATATATACTACTGAATAGGAAGCTTCTCGAGCTACTTCCGCTAACTAAGACGCTTCTCCAACAACTTCTACTACTTAGGAAACTTCTCGAGCAACTTCCTAGAATCTATCAGAATATTCTAGAACCTTCTAAGAATATTCTAGAACCTTCTAAGAGAATCTTTAGGGAATATTCTAAGAATCTTCTAGAACCTTCTAAAGGAATCTTTAGAGAATCTTTAGAGAATATTCTAAAAGAATATTTGAAGAATCTTCCAATGTATGTCCATGACAATATATAGAGACAAGAGTGAAGGCTTCTTCACTCTTCTCAACTCTTTTCTTGCTTCTAGTCTAGTTTCAAGGGTCTCTAGTTTTCTTGTCTTTTGGCAATAGCCATTCCAGTTTCTATTTCAATATATATACTTGTTTATATATATTTTATTACCTCTCTTTGAGTGAAGGCTCACTTGTCTGAATTATTTTTTCATCGAGTTCTTGTCCTTCACAGATTGACAAGAGTACACCTATAATATTAGAGCTTTGTCTAATCTTGATTAAAAGTGGATTACCCCTTTTTCTTGATAAGATATAAGCATATTAGAAGTTGCGGATTACCTTCTTCTAAACTGATATTGTCCTTATCATTTTCTTTGTCCTCAAGTCCTCTCTTCTATTTGTCTTGAGCGATATTAGACATCTTCTCTCTTCTAAGTGTTATCATGGCAGAACTTTTCAAAATGAAGAGTGCAATGGCACAAATGCAAGAGCAATTGAGGGAGTTAATGCTTGCGATGCATCAACTCAATTTACCACCACAAGGAGCAACAAGATTGGTAGGAAGTAAAGATATAGAAATGGTTGGAGTTGCTTCAACATCTGCACCAAACCATGTCCTTTCTCCTATGGTGGAACGCCCTTCAAATGTTAGAGAAACAAGAATTGCCCTACCCGAGAAGTTTGATGGCACCAGATCCAAGTTTCGAGGATTTATCAATCAAGTGCAACTTGTGATTGAACTTCAACCCCAAAGCTATCCAACTCCAGGATCACAAGTTAGATTCATTGGTACGCTTCTTTCAGGTTCGGCAATATCGTGGTTTTCATCTTTTCTTGAACGACGAGATCCAATATTGGATAATCTAGAGGCTTTTTTGGCGGAGTTTTGATCCATGTATGGAGAGCATGATGCAATTCGTGTTGCAACCAATAAGATCCGTATTTTACGATAAGGCAATCGATCAATAACGTTATATGCTTCACAATTTCGACAACTTGCAACTGATATCAAGTGGGATGATGCTGCACTTATTAGCCAATTTCTCTACGGATTACAATATGAGGTAAAAAAATTAATGCTCAACTTACCTGATCCTCAAACATTGAGTCAAGCAATTGACTTTGCTGTGAAGTGTGACAATCACCTTTTTGAATTCCGATCTGAGAACCATACAAGTGGACCTCAACGTTACTATAATTCAATGGCAACACCAACACCTCTTCAACACATACATTCGGAAGTAGAGGATATGCAAATTGATGCAGTACGTTTCAAACCTCTTACTCAGCAAGAAAAGACTCATCGTTGTCAAGAAGGATTATGTTTATATTGTGGAGAATCAAAGCACACTACTCAATATTGTCCAAAGAAACGACGCAATCACAAAATGAGGAGTATGGCTGTGAAAGAAGAAAATATGTCGAAAAACGAGTTTGTCCAGCTACAATAGGGACCGTGCGGCTGGAACCTTGCACAACATCTAGTAAAGGTCCTATTCTCTCCTCAGAGCCCTCTCCTTGTTTTACATTAAATGTTATTTTAGGACCTAAACATTACAAAGTCTCTGCCTTGTTAGATTCAGGAGCCTCAGCGTGTTTTTTAGATGAAGAATTTACTAAAAGACATAGCATATCTTTAGTAAAGAAAACTAAACCTGTTCATGTAGAAGTCATAGATGGTCGTCCATTATCTTTTGGAGATATTACTCACGAAACCCTTCCTATAGAAGTAATAATCAATGGTCATAATAGTTTTGTAGTATTTAATATTATTAGATCTCCTTCTAATCCAGTCATTTTGGGTTTATTGTGGTTAGAAAAATACAACCCTCAAATAGACTGGATTTCTTAAACTCTTACTTTCTCTAAAAGTATAACTAATAGTGTAGTTAATCAAGTAGAGAGTCATAAGTCCAGTTCAATTAAATCCGTATTTATAGGTGTAAAAGCTTTTTTGCATGCTGCTATGAAAGAATCATCATATATTATTTATGCTACACTCGTTTCTACTGGTGAAAAGACTTCAAGTGGCATTCTAAGCCAATATCAAGAATTTTAAGATGTATTTGAAAAAAAAAATGCGGATACACTTCCGGAACATCGTCCCTATGATTGCTCAATTGACCTTCAAGAAGGAGCACAACCGCCATTCGGACCAATCTATAGTTTATCACAAAATGAGTTGACTGAACTCAAGGAGTATATTGAAGAAAATCTAGCCAAGAATTTCATACACCATTTTAAATCTCCAGCAGGAGCTCCAATTCTATTTGTGAAGAAAAAAGATGGATCATTGCGGATGTGTGTTGATTATCAAGGACTCAACAAGATTACCATCAAAAATAGGTATCCACTATCTTTAATATCTGGACTTCTTGATCAGCTGAATCAAGCTAAGATCTATACAAAAATAGATCTTTGGGGAGCATACAATCTAGTACGCATCAAAGTAGGAGGTGAATGGAAGACTGCGTTTCGAACTAGGTATGGACATTTTGAATACAACGTCATGCCTTTCGGACTTACAAATGCATTAGCAGCTTTTCAACATCTAATGAATGATGTTTTTCGAGAGTTTTTGGACGATTTTGTGGTATGTTATCTAGACGACATCTTGATCTATTCTAAGAATCCAGAAGAACATGACCTTCATGTTCGTCGTGTGTTACAAAAATTAAGAGATACAGGACTCTATGCCAAGATAGAAAAGTGTGTATTCCATACTACTCAAGTCGATCTCTTAGGTTACATCATTTCAAATGATGGACTTATGATGGACCCTAAGAAAGTTCAAACTATTATAGATTGGAAGATCCCAAAAATGGTAAGAGATGTCCAATATTTTTTGGAATTTACCAACTACTATCGGATCTTCATCAAAGACTTCTCTCGAGTTGCAGCTCCACTTACACGTTTGACTTGTAAAGACAAACTCCAATGGAATCAAGAAGCGGAAGTTGCTTTTGAATCTTTGAAGACAACGTTTCTTTTTGCACCAAACTTGTATCGTGTTGATTTTTCCAAAGCATTCTTTATGGAAACAGATGCATCGGACTTTGCTCTGGGTGCGGTTTTATCACAAATGGGAACAAATGACAAACTTCATCTAGTAGCCTTTCATTCAAGAAAATTCTCAGCAGCAGAAATCAATTATGAGATCGACGAAAAAGAACTTCTTGTAATTGTGGATTCTTTTCAAGAATGACATCATTCTCTAGAAGGCGCTTCTAGTCCAGTCACCGTCTATACGGATCACAAGAACCTCAAATATTTTATGTCAGCACGCGTATTAAATCATCGCCAAGCTCGTTGGAGCATGTCTTTATCAAGATTCGAGTTCATCATCACTTATCGACCAGGAAAATAACAAGGTTTATCCGATGCCTTATCTAGACGTTCTTATTTTGCACCAAAAGAAGGAGATGCAACTTTTGAGCAACAAAGAACGATTTTCTTGAAGTCGGAGCAATTTCATCTTCGAGCAATATAATCAACATTGACTGTTGATTTAACTTTTCTTAAGCAAGTCCAGTTAAGTATGTCTTCAGACCTTCTTGTTCGTGATATCAAGAACAATTCTTCTAAATCTCATGATCTATCTAAATTTGAATTCAAGAACAACCTACTCTATTTCGAAGGATGCCTATATGTTCTAAAAGGAGAAGCACATTTACGTGTTCTTCAAGCTCGTCACGACTTCCCAGAAGCAGGACATTTTGGATATAATAAGACTTTGGAGCTGATATCTAGGGATTTTTGGTGGCCTCAAATGTGAAAAGTAGTTAAAGATTTTGTACAATCATGTGATGTTTGCTCAAGATCGAAAACTCCTCGTCATCGACCTTTTGGACTTCTTCAGCCATTACCCATTCCAGAACAACCATGGTCTTTTGTTTCTATGGACTTCATCACGGATCTTCCAATCTTAGGTTCTTATGATTCTATATTCGTGATAATAGATTGTTTTACCAAAATGGCACATTTTGTACCATGTACAAAATCTATTACAGGTGAAGAAACAGCTAAGCTCTTTCTTGACAATATCTATCGCTATCATGGATTACCCAAGGATATTATATCAGATATGGGAACTCAATTTGTATCAAGATTTTGGCGTACTCTTTTCAAGATTCTTAAAGTGGATATAAAACTATCTTCGGCATTCCATCCTCAAACTGATGGACAAACAGAGCGTGTTAATCAAGTTTTGGAGCAATATTTAAGATGTACCATTAATTACCAACAAGATGATTGGACAACTCTTTTGCCATTGGCAGAGTTTGCTTACAATAACACGGTACATTCTTCTACAAAACAAACACCTTTCTTTGCTAATTATGGTTATCATCCATGACTTGATACTTTTGACTTTTCAAAAGTTGATAATCTTGCTGTGAAAGATTTGGCAATTCATTTATCAGAGCTACATGCAACGATGAAGGCATAGTTAAAAGAGGCTCAAGAACAACAAAAAGTTAGTGCGGATGTCTATCGAAAGGAACAACCATCATTCATCTTGGGTGATAAGATATGGCTACTTTGTTGCAATATCAAGACCACTCGTCCTTATGACAAGTTGGACTATCGAAAGTTCGGACCATTTTCTATTTCTGCACAAATCAATCTAGTTGTATATCGTTTACATCTATCGGAGTCAATGAAAATCCATCCAGTATTCCACGTGTCTCTTCTTGAACCATACAAGATAGTGGACATACCAAGAAGACGACAAGCTCCACCTCCTCCTATAGAAGTGGACAATAATGAAGATTTTGAAGTAGAAGAAGTCTTAGATTCAAGGCGGTGCCGAAATAAATTAGAATATCTTATCCATTGGTACGGATATGGTATTAGTGAACACACATGGGAGCCAATAAAAAATCTTGTAAATGCAGCAAAGACGGTGGAGGCTTTTCATTGACGACATCCATCAAAATCAAGATGAAAACCTTCTTTATAAAAGAAACAACAGCTATGCAAGATAACAATCTACTTTTAATTCTTGTTCGTAGCTTTATTGTAGTAGTGACGCTCAGAGATGGAGAACCAACAATCAGCGGATTCAACTCAAGAGCCTTCATTTGCTGACCTGTCGGATGAGACATTATGATTGTCATAACCTTCAAGACGACGTAATCGAGATGAAGATCTTCAAGAACGACATGTTCTTCTTCAAATAGATGGCGAGATATAACGCATTTGGTATCACGATTTGGGAAGGGACTCCCAATGTTTGGTGATTTTGCTAGAGGTAAGAACAACTTCTAATGGTGTTCCAAATATTCTATTCGAAAGAAGTTACAAAGGCCTCAACAATGATCAAATAATTGGGTGGTTTTTTTGCCCTGGTATAGGACACTACCGATGGTTGAGAGGTCCTATCAATCATCTTCGAAGAGAACAGAGATCAGAGATCAGAGTATGTGGTGAATACAATTCGTCGCATCATAGATTTTCTCAACATATGATGACCGCTCCTCGTGGAACTTGTCTCTAGAAGAGGGGGTAATGTCACGGCCATAATCATGTAAGCTAATAATTACATATACAAATAGGTAGAAGTAAGTAAAAGTAGGTAAAAATAAGTTAATTCTATAATATTTAATATGAAAGGTTCTTAGAAGCTTCCTAGATGCTGCTTTGACTTCATAGGTGTCTTTAATTGACTTTTTGGATTAGAAACGTGGTCAATAAGTTGGCCATGTGCCACACATGTTGTTAGCTTGAAGATCAAGCTAACTATGTGGCCCACACGTAGAAAAACTTGCCTTGTAAGTCAAGGCATGTGTCCTACAAAGTCAACACATATTGGAGGTCCTATAGAACGTCGCCACGTAGCCCCTAGTTAGATAGTGTATATAGAGACAAGAGTGAAGGCTTCTTCACTCTTGTCAACTCCTTTCTTGCTTCTAGTCTAGTTTCAAGGGTCTCTAGTTTTCTTGTCTTTTGGCAATAGCCATTCCAGTTTCTATTTCAATATATATACTTGTTTATATATATTTTGTTACCTCTCTTTGAGTGAAGGCTCACTTGTCTGAATTATTTTTTCATCAAGTTCTTGTCCTTGACACCTTTGGTGCTTCAACTTCATCTTTTGTACCTATAAGATGAACCTCTTTCTTTTGTAAGGCCTATTAAATAAGTATTTTACCAATATTGTCTTAAACCACATTAATTATACCTTCTAATCTTTCAATCAATGGTATCTTTAAAGACTTTTTTTTTTTTTTTTTTTGTGCAACATCCTTCAAAATCTAAAAACAAAAGTATCAATATTATCTTTTATTAGAATTTAGCCAAAATTTGACTCTAAAGCTTTATAAATATAAACAAGGTCCTTTTTTACAAATACAACTTATAAGTCACAATTGTCTCCTTAGACTATTTTAATATAAAAATCCACTTATGGTGCTTAAAGTCACTAGTTTAGAAAATTAATGTAAGAATTTTGAGATAAATAGCAATTAATAGAATGTTAGTGGCCAGAATAGGTCTCTTGCAGATTTTTTAGAGAAAGAATTCCAAAATAGGTAGTCTCTCTTCAATTTAGCTAATATAAATATTAATTTGATAGTAGTAGTTTTTATTGTCATTAAAATATTTAAATTAGATTAGAAGTAGAGATCGAATCCTTGATTTAAAATACAACAAGAACAAAGAAACAAAAGAGAAAGAAAAAAGAAAACTGAATTCAAAGGGATTTCATTGTCTATAGGGGTCTTGGTTGCCTTGGACTTTGCTCTCAATTTTTTTATTTTTTTATTTTATTTTATTTTTCTTTGTGTATTTGAATAAAGTTCTAAATTTTGTGAACTATATATATATATATATATATATATATATATATATATATATATATTTCCTATCTAAGTGTATTTTTTAAAAGACATTGACATAGAATGAATGGTTCTTTATGGATGTAGTGTTGCAACTCAAGGCAATAGAGTACAAGTTGGTTGTAGCTTAGTTTCTATTTGACCAATAGTATCCTTATTGATAAATGCAATACAATTGATTCACATTCAATTTTTTTGCATTAGATATGGTGGATCAATGATCTATTTTGCGTATGTTGCTTCATTGGTGAAAGTTTGTACTTATAGGTGGTTTTTTAAGTAATGCTATTGCTTAAAAATTAGTCGTTAAGTTACCATAGTGCAATATCTACAATTGATTGGAAGTGCAATGTGCTTGGTGGCTTGACTTTGATTGGAGGCACAAAAGATAATTTTCCTAGAATTGCATTGGAGCATCAAAGATTTTAGAATTATATCTTGTCAATTTTTTTTTTCTTGGTGTTGTTGTCCATCTAATTGATTATGTGGACATCAAGCAAATACAATGATAATATTATTTTTTTTAAGAATTTTGGTATAATAATGGTATTATCTTATATTGCTATGGATTTCTAATTGCTTAAGTGTGGATGAGGTATCATAGATATATATCTATTATAATTATTACCTATGAATAGATAGAAGTATGTAAAAGTAGATTAATTTCTTAATACCTTCTAAAAAAGCTTCTTAGATGCCATTTTGACTTTACATATGTTTATAATTGATTGATAGGTTAAAAACTTGATCAACAAGCTAACCACGTGCTATATGTGTTAGTAGCTTACAAAATAAGCTAATTATGTGGCACCTACATAGAAAACTTGCCTTGCAAGTCAAGATATGTGTCATACAAAGTCAACATGATTTTGGAGGTCCTATAGAACATCGCCACTTAAATCTTAGGTAGATAGTATATATAGAGGCAAGAGTAAAGCTTTCTTCACTATTGTCAACTCCTTTTTTACTTCTAGTCTAGATTCAAGAGTCTTTAGTTTTCTTGTCTTTTGATAATAGCCATTCCAATTTCTTTTTAAAATATATACTTCTTTATTTTTATTTTTTCATTTTTCTCTTAATAAAATTTTTATAGATTTATGCATCTTCTTTCAGTTCATGTCCTTGACAGATTAAAAAGAATGCACTTATAATATTAAAACTTTATCTTCTCTTAATTAAGAATAAATTATTTTTTTCTCTTCATAAGACATAAGAGTATTAAAAGTTGTGGATTACTCCTTTCTCTTGATAAGATATAAGAGTATTAAAAGTTACGGATTATTCTTTTTTCTTGATAAGACATAAGAATATTAAAAGTTTCAGATTATCTCTTTCTCTTGATAAGACATAAGAATATTAAAAGTTACTGATTACCCTCTTCTAAATTATTATTGTTCTTAATTTTTTTTTTCAAATCCTCTCTTTTGCTTTTTTTGAAAAATATTAGATTTTTTTTTTTAAAATATTATCTTGAAAAAGCTTTTTGAAATGTAGAATGGAATGGTACATATGTAAGAGCAATTGAAGGAATTTATACTTGCAATACATCAACTCAATTTATCACCACTAAGAACAACAAAAATGGTAGGAAGTGAAGATATAGACATGATTGGAGCTGCTTCAACATCTACACCAAATCACATTTCTTCTCTTATAGTAAAATATCCTTCTAATATTAGAGAACTCAAAGTTGCCTCATCCCAGAAGTTTGATGGTACAAGATGCAAGTTACAAGGATTTATGAATCAACTATAACTTTTGATTGAACTTCAACTCCAAAGCTATCTAATGCTAAGATCGTAAGTTAGATTCATTAATACACTTCTTTCAAGTTCAATATTATTATGGTTTTTATCTTTTTTTGAATAACAAGATTTAATATTGAATAATTTGGACATTTTTTTGGCAGAGTTTCAATTTATATATAGAAAATATGATGCAATTTGTATTGCAATCAATAAGATTTGTATCTTACAACAATGCAATCGATGAGTGACATCATATGCTTCATAATTTTGATAACTATTGATTGATGTCAAGTAAAATAATATTGCCATTAGCTAATTTTTCTATGGATTATGATTTGAGATAAAAGAATTGATGCTCAATTTACTTGATCCTCAAACATTGAGTCAAATAATTGATTTTGCTGTAAAGTGTGACAATTGACTTTTTGAATTTCAATTTGAAAATTGTACAAGAAAACCTCCATATTATTATAATTCAATGACAACACTGACGACCTTACAATCTAAACATTTCAAAGTAGAAGACATGTAAATTGATGAAATAAATTTTAAATTTGTTATTAAATAAGACAGAATTATTGTCATCAAGAAGGATTGTAATTATATTATGGAGAAGTTAAGCACACTACTCAACATTATCCAAAGAAACAATGGAACTACAAAATGAAAAGTACAATTATCAAAGATGAAAAAATATCAAAAAACAAATTTGTCTAGTTACAATAGGGACTGTGCAGCTAAAATCTTGTACAAATGAAGGTCCTATCCTCTCCTTATAATCCTTTCTATATTTTATAATAGATGTGTATTTATGACTTAATAATCACAAAGCCTTTGCCTTGATTGATTTAGGTTTATTATGGCTAAAAAAGTATAATCTTCTAATAGATTAGATTTTTCATAAACTTGACTTTCTTTGAAGCATTATTAAGAGTTTTGTAAAAATCCATGAGTCTAGTATAGCCAAAACAATACTCGTAGGTGTAAAAACTTTCTTAAGTATTATAAAAGAAGGATCACCTTTTGTTATTTATGCCATCCCTATTTTTAATGATAGAAAGACATCAAGTAGCATTCCAAGTCAATATCAAGATTTTTAAGATATTTTTGAAAAGAAGAATACAAATATTCTCTTGAAGCATCATCTATATGATTGATGAATTGACTTTAAAGAGGGAAGTCAGCCACCATTTGGTCCAATCTATAATTTATCACAAAATAAAATGCCTAAATTTAAGAAGTATATTGAAGAGAATTTAGCCAAGAATTTCATACACTATTCAAAATCTTCTAGAAGAGCTTCTATCTTATTTATGAAAAAAAGTAATGAATCATTGCAGATGTATATAAATTATTGAAGACTCAACAAGATTACTATCAAGAATAGATATCCTTTATCCTTGATATCTAGACTTTTTGATTAACTAAATCAAGCTAAGATCTATACAAAAATATATCTATGAAGAGCATACAACTTGATCCGCATTAAAAAAAGAGATGAATGGAGGATTACATTTCAAATAAGGTATGGATACTTTGAATATAATATCATGTCTTTTGGACTCATGAATACACTAGTTGCTTTTCAACATCTTATTAATGATGTTTTTTATGAATTTTGAGATGATTTTATTATCTGCTACTTAAATAAAATTTTAATCTATTCTAAGAAAACAAAAAAGCATGAAGCTCATGTTCATCATATATTACAAAAACTTAGAGATGCAGGATTGTATGCTAAGTTAAAAAAGTGTATATTCCATACTATCCAAGTTGACTTCTTAGAGTATATCATTTCCAACAAAGAACTTATGGTAGATCCAAAGAAGGTTCAAATTATTATAAATTGAAAGATTTTAAAAACAATAAGAGATGTACAATGCTTTTTGGGCTTTATCAATTACTATTTGATTTTTATCAAGAATTTTTTTCAAGTTGCGGCTCTACTTACACATCTTACATACTAGGACAAAGTTGATTGGAATAAAGAAGCTAAAGCATCTTTAGAAGCCTTGGAGTTTGTATTTATTTTTATACCAATCTTATACTGTATCAACTTTTTCAAGGCATTTTTTACAAAAATAGATGCATCAGATTTTGCTATAGGTGTTGTTTTGTCACAAATAAGAAAAGATGATAAGTTCCACTTAATAGCTTTTCATTCCAAAAAATTCTCAGCAATCAAAATTAATTATGAAATCCACAATAAAGAATTTCTTGCAATTATGGATTCTTTTGAAGAATGGGGTCATTATCTAGAAGGCGCTTTTAGTCTAGTCACCATATATATACATCGCGTATATATAGATCACAAGAACCTCAAGTATTTCATATCAACACGGATTTTAAATTGTTACCAAACTCATTGGAGCATGTCTTTATTAAGATTCAAGTTAAATATTACTTATTGGCCAAAAAAATAATAAGATTTATTCAATGTCCTTTTCAAACATTCTTCTTTTACACCAAAAGAAAGAAATATAGATTTTGATCAACAAAAGGAAATTTTATTGAAGCCAAAAAAATCTCATCTTTGAGTAATGAAATCAACATTTATTGTTGATTCAACTTTTTTCAAGCAAATTCAATCAAGTATATCATCTGATCTTCTTGTTCATGATATGAAGAATACTTCTTTTTAAGTCTTGTGATACTTCCAAGTTTGAGTTCAAAAACAACCTACTATATTTTGAAGGACGTCTATATGTTCCAAAAATAGAATCATGTTTACGTGTTCTTCAAGTATGTCATGACTTTCCAGCAGCATGACATTGTAGATATATTAAGACTTTGGAACTAATATCTAAAGATTTTTGGTGGCCACAAATGTGAAAGGATATAAAAGACTTTGTTTAATCATGTGACATTTATTCAAAATTAAAAATTCCTTGTCATCAACCTTATGGGCTTCTTCAGCCATTATTTATTTTAGAACAACCATGGTCTTTTGTTTCTATGGATTTTATTATGAATCTTTTAATCTCAAGTTTGTGTGATTCTATATTTATAAAAGTAGATTATTTACCAAAATAGTATATTTTATATTATGCATAAAATCTATCATAAGTGAAGAAATTACCAAGCTTTATTTGATAATATCTATTAGTATCATGGATTGCCAAAAGATATTATATTGAATATGAGAACTCAATTTGTATCAAGATTTTAAAAAATCTTTTTTAAGATTCTAAAGAAAGATATAAAGCTTTCTTCAGCCTTTGATCCTCAAATTGATAGACAAACAAAGCGTGTAAATTAAGTTTTGCAGTAATACTTAAGACGTACCATCAATTTTTAATAAGATGATTGGATAACCTACTTGCTATTAGCAAAGTTTGCTTATAATAATACAATACATTCTTCTACGCAAGAAACATCTTTTTTTTATCAATTATGGTTATCATCTACAACTTGATACTTTTGACTTTTTAAAAGTTAATAATCTTGTAGCAAAAGATTTGACAAATTGTTTATTAGAACTACATGCAACAAAGAAGGCATAATTAAAGGAAGCTCAAGAATGACTAAAAATCAATGCAGATGGCTATTGAAAGAAAAAACCACAATTCAATGTAGATAACAAGGTATGATTACTTTGTCATAATATCAAGACTACTTGTCCTTATGATAAGTTGGACTACCATAAGCTTGGACATTTTTTTATTTGTAGACAAATCAATCCAATCGCTTATTGATTATATTTATTGGAATCAATGAAGATCCATCATGTATTCCATATGTCTCTTATTGAATTATTCAAGCCTACAAGTATATCAAAAAGAAGATAAGTTCCATCTCTTCCTGTAGAAGTAGACAATAATGAAGAATTTGTAGTAAAAGAAGTTCTAGATTTAAGGTGGCACCAAAATAAGTTAAAATATCTTGTTCATTGGCATAGATATGATATTAGTAAATGCATATGGAAGCCAACAAAAAATCTTAAAAATGAAATAGAGAAGATCAAAGCTTTTCATTAATGACATCTATCAAAACCAATATGAAGGATAACAAACCTTTGCTATAAAAGAAACACAATTTAAAAAAAATTGCATTCTATTTTCTATCCTTGTTTTTAGTTTTTATATAATTGTGGCATTAAGGAGATGGAGAACCAAAAACTAGCGGATTCAACTCAAGAGCCATTATTTGATGACTTATCGTCTGAAACATTGAGATTATCATAGCCTTTAAGTTGATTAAAAACTTAGTTAACAAAATAACCATGTGCCATATGTATTGATAGCTTATAAAACAAGCTAACTATGTGGCACCCATATAGAAAACTTGTCTTGCAAGTCAAGATATGTGTCATACAAAGTCAATACATTTTTGGAGGTCCTATAGAACATTGCCACATAGATCCTAGATAGATAGTATATATAGAGGCAAGAGTGAAACTTTCTTCACTTTTATCAATTCTTTTCTTACTTCTAGTCTAGATTCAAGATTCTCTAATTTCTTTATCTTTTGGCAATATCTATTTCAATTTCTTTTTAATATACATACTTCTTTATTTTTATTTTGTCACTTTTTTTTTTACACGGATTTCACAAGTTCATATCCTTGACATGAGTTCATATCCTTGACATGAGTTCATATCCTTGATATGAGTTCATATCCTTGATATGAGTTCATATCCTTGATATGGAACTGGAGTCCTATTTGGCTTCAAAGGAGCATTCAAGTTGTAAGTTCTTATAGCTAAAGGATTCTTATTAATAAAGGAATGATCCTAAGTCATCAATGGTATAAAAAAATATTATTCTATTATGTTCAACTTCTTATTGTTTCTCTTTCATGACTCTTTAGCAATTGAAAATTCTTGCTCAAAAAACTATGCATGCTTTAGTAGCTAGAGACTATATCCAACGAGTTATTTGACCTCAACTCATAACAATATCTTTTGCTTTGGTAGATGCCTTCTAATGGTTCTAATAATTGGAACATTGAAGTAGAGTTGTTTAAGGTGTAGTTGTGTTGGTACTAATATATTCTAGATTAGCAATGATCAAGTAGTGGGCAATGAATCAAAGCACCATTGTAGACTACATTTTAGAGCTTGATCCCAATCCTTCAAAAAAATTGCATCAAAGTTATTAAATTAAGCAGTTAGTACTTAAATTAATAATATGTAGCATCTAGATCCAAATCAGTTGAACAAAAGTAGCGTAGTAGAAAGGAAAAAGAATTGGTAGATACTAATCAATTAGAATTAGATTGAATAGAATTATTGATGATGTT
This sequence comes from Physcomitrium patens, assembly GCF_059467195.1. Lineage (NCBI taxonomy): Eukaryota > Viridiplantae > Streptophyta > Bryopsida > Funariales > Funariaceae > Physcomitrium > Physcomitrium patens. The sequence continues at coordinate 3,860,208 of NC_143428.1, read as the reverse complement.
GGCATAATTGAGGGATTCAGCAAAGGCATTCACCAAATTAAGTGCAGCTCTACATGATCTTGAGTAGAAAGATTGTCTATCAGGCATGTGCAACTATTATACCCTAGCTTTAGTGGTTGATGGTCCTTGTATACTACTAGAGTGAAGATTTGAGATTAATCAAGATTTAAGGTATTCTTCAACCGTCTGTCAACTCACCATTAACTTTTACATATTTTGAGAAATTTGGAACAATATACTTGTAAAATAACCAATTATACTCAATTATTATAATCAATTGAATTTGAATTATGGATGAATTTAGGCTTTAAATGGATGAAATTTTATAGATGAACAAGTGTAAGAGTAGATGAATTTTCATTTGTAGATACAAAATCATTCATGGATAAAAACTCATTTATAAATAAAGAATTTTTTTAGATGAATTTTAATCTTAGATAAATTTTATTAATAGAAAATAGAAAATAAAATAAAAAATTTAATTAATATTAAATAAAATCACATATTTTTTTTCTTTTAAGGATGGAATTCTTGATAGTTATTTGAAGTAACTTACATTATTAAAGTAGGTTGTATGAGTGTAAATTAAATTAGTAAGAAGATCTAAGTTCTTTAGTAAGATGTAGGAGAAAATTTTATTAAATCATTTCATAAGTTAATTAATAGTTGTGAACTAGAATAAATCACCTAGTAGATGGATTTATTCAATTCATAATTTGAAAGTTAATAGAATTATTGGACATAAATAAAATTTTAATCAAAAAATATTAGGTTAATTAGATAATTAATTTTTTAAAAATTATAATAGACTTCCAATTAGTGGGAATTTATTTTAGTTCACACAACTCTTATAAAATGGTGAAAGACTTTATCTAGAGGATTTATTATTTACTCCACAATGACCTTGTTTAAAGGCTTTTTATTATAATCATTCATTTTATTGTTGGTTTCTTATAAATATCACAAAAATATTAGATTGTAAGCTCCTTCCATAATTTCTAATAGTAAACGCCTCTATACAAAAGCCAATATTTGAGCATTGTATTTCACCTCAAAAATATCTTAAAAGTTCTTTCAACATTTTTGATGCTCTTTTGCATAATGAATATATAGAATCACTCTTGTAGTTAGGGACAACTTAATAATGGCTATTCTTTTTCTTTTCGACTTTACAAAAATGTCAACCATAATTAATTTTGATTAAGATTCTCAGATTTGAAGCAAGAATTTCTTGTTCTAGCTTGAAGTATTGCAAAGATTAGATTGCAAAAAATTATGTTAAATTTTGTGAAAATATCTCATGTTTACTTTCTTTGAAATAAAGTAGAAGTGTGGTTTTTATGATTGTATCCAATTTGAATTTTAAGAGTATATTTAATTTCATTGTTATTTGGCATAAAAAATCTTCAAAACAATAACATTCATATGAATTGATAATTATTAAAAAAAAGATAAAATAAAAATAAAATCATTTTTATATAATCCAAAGAAGAGAAAAATAAATTTTAATAGCTTAATACAGACATCAATTTTAGATGTGCATTTGACAAAGTCAACAAATAAGAATTTGATCAAATAAGTCATATTATATGTATAGTGCTTGTATAAGTCTACATAGGTGATTATGCAAGCATCACATCTTTGATTCACAACTTAAAATAAAAGATGCGACTAATTTAAATGTATAGATGATTTTTTGGTTAGAATGTTATATAAAATAATAAATCATACATCTATTTAGTAGATATGGAGGTCATGAATTGTAGTTGTAGCTAGCAAAATTCATACAAATGTCATCTTTATGAAAAAATAGAATGTCTCCAAGTAATCAAATCCTACTTGTTGAAAAAATTCTTAAGCTACAAACTAGACTTTGTATTTTGCCAATACATTGTTTAAAATGTCTTTATGCCAAAACTACTACTTGAAACTAACAATAAACCAATCAACAACACAATCAATTAAAATCAAGGTTTTATTGGCAATTAAAAATATTTACTCTTGTTCCACATTACTAAACGAATGAAAAGACTTTTATCTAATGAAGACTTTCCAAATATTAGTGAGCTTGAAAATTCAAATCTAAAAGAATATTCAAATGCAATATTATCATGCAACCTCAACTGCAACTAGTTTTTGTTAGATATTGAAAGTTCAAGGCGAAAAGTCCAAATATAAAAAGCTAATAGGATAGAAGAAAGGCATTTTGATACTACAACATAGAAAAAAAATTCTTCTTGTTATATGCAAAAGATTTCTATTGTATCTAAAAATTTATAATAATTTTTTATATTTATTATATATTTTCTTTTAGATAAGTTGCAAAAAACAATAGTAATAAAATCAAAGCTTTTAAAAATTAATATCATACACCATGTTATTAAAAAAATTCAAAGTTTTAAAGTTACTATATTTGAATTATAAAAAATAACATATATATATATATATATATATATATCTATTTGCATATGACTAAATGAGTCTATGTCCAAATTGAAAAATTTGTTACATCTACATTCTCAATTGCACACCATGATACAAACCATGATACAAATTATGCATAATATACCATGTGATTAATGCTTTTTATTAAGAATCAAGCAAATACTATATTCATTTCTAAATGTGATGTGCAAGACTATCTTCTGTTGTATTACTATCATGTTCACAATCATATTATTGTGGTTTTTCGTGCTTGGTTTTATGTCACATATTTCTCTGTCAATAGATTCGTTGCATTGGAATCATTTTAAAATTCACAATTCTATGTTAAGCATAGTATAAATTAATTCAAAAACATAAAATAAGTTGTACAAATCATCTAACTTCTGAAGGCGGAAAGGTACAATCCATCATCATTTTATCAACCCTCCGTTCGCAAGTTCAAGTGAAAGAAAACGTAGATTATCCACATGAATGAAATGGGGAAGGAAGTCCCATGTCCGGAGCAACAATTGTACAGCGACATTTGGGTCAATTAGACTACAAAACTGTAGAATCGGCAAAGATGCTGAGCTAACAAATGCTACACTTGTACAAGGAATCTAAGCGCAATAGCAGAGCCTGCTACGCACATCCTATTTCGCAACAGTGTACAGAAGCTTTTCTTGCACAAGGGATCGGTGTTGGTCTACACTCCCTCCTCGCGTGCATCCCTTCGAAACAAGGCTATCGATGTGTGTATACATGTGTGTTTTGGCAGATGAAAAAGCTGGGTCGTTACCATTTCGAAGCCAAAGTTAAGCCACCATGGTGTATGGGTCCTCAGATTTCTTCTTCATTCCCAACATCTCCTCCACCTTGTCAGCCAGAGACGGGTCGCAGCGTCTGAACACTCCCATCTGACGCTCAATGATGGACTCCTTGGCACCCTGGATGTGCCCAGCAATGTTTTTAGCTGTCTGCCCCTGGTCTTCCTTCGACATCTTCTGCCACAGCATCCTTGGCTGTTCATAGTCATCTTGCTCGGACCACTTGCGGGGCGGAGCTTTAGACACGGTTCCTCCTGCATGCCTGCACGACCACAATTCCAACACTGTCAGGGGCGAACCTCCACAAACTGTATTCGGTGTATTCGAATGAGATCAACATCACCCGCTCACGCAACCGAAATCAGAAGGGATCGACAAAGACTTGCGACCAAGGCAGTGACCGTACTCGTAGGGGTGCACTTCGGGTTGAGAAGGATCGGGACGTGGCAACTCTTCGTGTGAGTTGGGGTAGTAGTTGGGCTTGCTTCCACCGTTGTCGGTCACTGTCATCTGCCCGTCACGAGAATAGTTTTGCACTTTCGCAAACGGACACTGGTTGATTGGAACCTGTACACGCCACGGCAAAGCAACCGGACTCAAAAAGCATTCGCAGACAACCGTTACTGCGACGAATTCAGTAACGCACACGCAGACGTTCGAATCCACAATTGTCTTCCAAAACGATTCAATAAATTCCAGCAGATATTTTAGGTGATTTTCAAGCTCCCCGGAAGATAGATGTACCTGCAAATAATTCCCTCCTATGCGATACCGGGCGGCGTCATCGTATGCGAACAGACGGAACTGAAGCACACGATCGGGAGAAGCTTCGATTCCAGGCACCATGTGTGCTGGTGAGAACGATGCTTGCTCCACTTCGGCGAAGTAGTTGGTCGGATTTCGGTCCAGCTTTAGCTTCCCTACTTCGCGCAGCGGGTAGTCCGCGTGTGGCCACACCTTGGTCAAATCGAATGGATCCCATCGGTACGAAGGCGCATCCTCCAGAGGCATCACCTGCACCTTGAATGTCCACGACGGCCCATTACCGTTTTGGATGTTCTGGAAGAGATCCTCGGTGGAGTAGTCGGGGTTGATTCCCGCAAGCTCAACGGCTCGCTCGTGAGTCAGATTCTTGATGCCTTGGTCGCTGATGAAGTGAAACTTCACCCAGTGAGCTTTCCCTTCCTTGTTTACCCACTTGAATGTGTGGGAGCCATAGCCGTGCATGTGACGATGACCATCGGGAACTCCCCGGGGCGAGAAAGTGATCAACACCTGAGAAAAGCCGCAGCCGGTCCAAGTTCAGGGACGCTATAAGACTTCGTGACGAAGAGAAGACTCGCAACGACAGCAAAATTGGAAAGGAAATCGAGAACGGCGGAGCTCTCTACCTGATGCAGAGACTCGGGAACTAGGCTGAGAAAATCCCAGAAAGCGTTGGGGTCTTTCATGTGGGTCTGTGGGTTGCGCTTCTGGGAGTGGATGAGGTCCGGGAACTTCGCCGCGTCGCGGACGAAGAACACCGGGGTGTTGTTACCCACCATATCCCAATTGCCCTCCTCCGTGTAGAACTTGAGCGAGAAACCACGAGGGTCCCTCGCCGTGTCCGCATACCCTGACTCTCCGGTCACGGTAGAAAAGCGGGCGAATACCGGAGTTCTCTTGCCGACTTCGCTGAAGAGCCCCGCCTTGCAGAGATCACTCACGTCCCTGGAGACGAAACAAACGCAATGGGGAAACAGTTCAGCTGCAGCTTCGGGAATCACCCTGCACGTATCCACAAATCAAGGTCCGACGGGTTCCGACAGAGACATCGGCGGTGAGTTGCTTACTTGGTCACTTCGAAGTAGCCATGGGCGCCAGCACCCTTCGCATGCACCACGCGCTCGGGGACGCGCTCGCGATTGAAATGTGCGTTCTTCTCGAACAAGTGCAAATCCTCCAGAGTCACGGTCCCGCTCTCACCAACTGTCAGGCTGAGATTGAGTGCCAAAGGGTTCAGAAACATGCACCGTCGACCGGTTTCGAGACTTCACGAGGATCACAAAACATTTCTACGAGCCGCCAAAATTTTACACCGACACACATACAAACAGCCGAAACCGGGGAGAGAGAACACGCACCTGTTGTTGTCGTCAGATACGGGGTGGCCGCCCAAAGTGGTGTACAGAGGCTTTCCGCTGTTGCCCAAGCAAGGCTGGGCACTTCCTTGAGCGCTACTTTTCCCGTTTCCATTTCCGTTTCCGTTTTGACTTGCGAGGATTGTGTTCCTGCCCGACTTCATGGAATCTGTCGCCATGGCCGGGAACTTCACACATAGCTTAGTACCTCGAAGAGAAGGTCGGAGGCCATCCGAGCTTTCGTGAGCTCTCAGTGGAGCACACGAATTGCGCGGTGCCAGGCCTCGGATTGGTGCGAGAGTAGCCATCTCGAAGGTCATGCAGCAGATCTCTTGCGAAGAATGCCTGAACAATGGCTAGATTGTAAACTAATCTAATCGAGAGAAGGTGCAAAACTCGTATCTGCGGCAGTTTATGTGAAGTATTCCGCTCATGTTCCCATTGACAATGGCATCGCAAATGTATCATTTAAATGGTTCCGAGGTGAATAAGAAGCGCACAAGTGTCCTGCCATGACGTGGCTCAAAACCTGAATGCGGCAAAAAGTGACCACTGCGTTGGCATTAAGAGATGAGTAGCTCATGGAAAGCAAAGTTTGAATGGATCCCTCGGAAAGCCTGTTGTATTATTTTCTTTTGAAAAAAGCATGACTCATCTGGCGCTAATTCATGTGTCAGTTTAATCTATATGTAGTAGCTTTCACGTTAGTGTCGGGCAACCGAGGATTGAGTTTTAGTTGTTATTGCGATGGCTCTTTTTGTAGAGTTGGCGTACCTGTGCTCATCTGCGATTCCCACTTTTTCTAGTTTTATGTAGGAAACCACTAGGGTATAGTCATTGTGGTGAACATTGAGGGGAGTAAATATGGCGGGTTCGGTTATGACTCCGATGGCGGAAAGCGTAAATTGAAAGGGCATTCAATGTCGCATACTCGGGAAATGTTTCTGGTAATTAATAAGCAGGTCAGGGACTGAATTCCTACTTATTGCTTAACTATCATCGAGGAGGGATTCAGTGCAGCGGCATTCAATTTATGGGTTCAGAGCGATGAAACAACGCTGGTTCACCCCGCAAATATCCAACTTGCGCCATTCCGACGGACGTCCGCAAATGAATGTAGAGAACACAGAATGTGCTTTTAGAAACTGCAGAAGCATATTACCCTCATCCTTCTTCCGATCTGGCTTTTGGGAGGGGTTGGCCATGCAGGAATGATTCCGAGTGGCGCTGTGAGTTTGGTGACAATGAACCAGCCCGTGGGAATGATCAGCAATACCTAGCTGCAAGCAAAACAGGTATTGTTTTAGCGAAAAAACTGAGCAGGATATGGAGAAAGAGGTGGAGAGGTAAGGGCATGGGGTCTAGGGTGCGCCAAATGGAAAGGTACAATGGCTTGGAGTCTTTTGGCGACGTGTCTTTTCTACACTGCCCCCACATAGAAACAAAATTCCTGCAGTCAGCATGCTGCCACTGCATCTATTGGGTATTACAAACATGTCCCAGTTGTAACATTTCTACGCAAAAAGAAGGAGAAGAATAGGAAATATCTGGGAAAAGGAACAGAGAGTAGGCCAATCGTAGTGTCTGTGGTGCGACTTTTCCCCGTTAAAACGATGTAACTGTCAGCCACACGGGACACGGAGTCGACCCAGTTCAGCAGCGGAGCTGCAACAATTGGCAACAAGTGAGCGCAATTCTGGTTCTATCATGTGGGGCAGTGTGAAGCATTAGACGGGCATGGGGCCGAGGCTCTGTCACCGTGGGTTTTGGTGCCCTAAAACCATTTAGGGTTTCTGAATATCTAATAGTACCGTATTCTGGACACGTTTCTTGACCTCATCTGCTCTGATTTTGTGGGTTTTATGTGAATTTAAATAATACCTGTTTCATTTTGAAAAATATTTAAGGATTATTCCATATAATACTTTCCTACTTCAAATTTACTTATTGTGAATATGAGTGTATAATCTACTAAAATTCAAACAAATTAAAAAAAATCCCAATTTTTCTTACAGATAATAATACAGTTACTCATCATCATAATATAGTAACTGTTTTATGGTTTGACAAAAGTGTGAATGTAACTGACATTTACCAAGCACATTTCATTTTTTTGGTAAATGTTGTGAAATTTTAATGATGCATTACTGAAGTTGATTAATTGCTTCTGAATTTAGGTATCAATATTATGCCCTTTCAACTGTATCACATGTTCTGAATGTCTATAATTAAGCCGTCAATCAAAGATTTTCCTGAGTTTATAATGCATTCTCTGTTGTCTATAATTAGAATTAGTAGTAGAAGAATTGTTTTTATTGAGATACTCGATTTATAATAGAATTATTAAAGGAATTTTAAAACGAGGAAATAAAAATTTTAATTTTTTTATATTGGATGAAAATTGAGGAGAAATTTTGACTATTGTATGGGTGAATTTTATTACATGAATTTTTTTTATAGTTTGTTTTACTTCAATAGTAGCTTTTTTTGTTTGATTAATTTTGAAATTTATATTAAATAATCAATAAAGAAAAATTATGCTAAATTCTGTATGACAATTTGTATAGTTATTTTCAATAGCACTTCTCTTTATTTTTTATTGAATTATGATTTTTTTCTACACAATATTATGATAATTAAGCAAATTTTTTACAACTAAGTTTGTAACATCTTTAATTTAAATATGATAATTTTAATGATAATAGCTATTATTCATAAATAAATAAATAAATAAATAAATAAATCATATATACTATTTTGTATAAAATTTCACCTATAAAAAAAATTCCATCTAATCATCTTAATAAATATATTGCATAAATTTTCACTTTGTACAACAAATTTGATCATCTACTTCATAACTAAAACTTTTTATACTAAATTTCTAATAATTTCATGCAAATTTTAATTTAAAATTGGATGTAATTTTCTATACAATTTTATAAATAAAATTTTATATATATATATATAATTTTTGGATGTAAAACTCTTTCAAGTAGATATTTTTTAACTATTGAATAATATCACGAACATACATATTTATTTTGATAATTATCTAGCTAATAGGAATAGCTAAAAGTAAGTCAAAATAGATAAATTTGATAATATCTTGTCGAAAGCTTCTTAGAAGCTTCATAGATGTTGCTTTGCTTTTATACATGTCTATAGGTGATTGATAGGTTGAAAACTTGGCCAACAAGGAAGCCACGTATTGACATGTTGACTACTTGTAGTACAAGTTGGACATATGGCGCACACATAAGAAACTTGCTCTCTAAATTAAACATGTGTCCTGCAAGTTGGATGCGTATTAGAGGTCCTATAGCATGTTGCCATGTATTTCTTAGTTAAGTAGTATATATAGAGGGAAGAGTGATGCCTTCTTCACTCTTGTTAACTCCTTTCTTATTTTTAGTCTACTTTCAACAATCTTATGTTTTCTAGTCTTTGGCATAAGATATTCCAATTCTTTCTTGAATATACATACTTTCTTCTATTTTATCACTTTTCTTTTGACATAGATTCTATAAGTTTTTGTAGCTTTTTTTAGTTTATATCCTTGACAGATTGATAAGAGTACACATATAATATTAGAGATGTGTCCTTTCTTGATTAAGAGTAGATTACTCCTTTCTCTTGATAAGACATAAGCATATTAGAAGTTATAGATAACCTTCTTCTAAATTGATATTATTTCTAGAAATCTTTTTTTTTTCTTGATTCTTAAGTATTATATTCTTTGAAAATAGACAACTTTCTTTTTATTGTGTTAGCATGGCAGAACTTGCTGAAATGAAGAGTGCAATGACTCAAATGCAAGAGCAAATGAGAGAGTTAATTCTTGTAATGCATCAACTTAGTCTACCACCACAAGGAGCAACAAGATTATTATGCAATGAAGACATAGAAATGATTGGAGTTGCTTCAACATCTATACCAAGCCATTCTACTACTCCTACAACAGAACATCATTCAAGTTTCAAAGAACCAAAAATTAGATTGCTTGAGAAGTTTGATGGCACAAGATCTAAGTTTCAAAGATTCATTAATCACGTACAATTGGTGATTGAACTATAACCTCAAAGTTATCCAATTTAAGGATCACAAGTCAAGTTTGTTGGAACACTACTTTCAAGATATGTTTTATCATGATTTTCATCATTTCTTGAACAACATGATCTAATATTGAATAATTTGAAAGCATTCTTAACGGAGTTTTGATCTATGTATGGAGAACATGATACAATCCATGTTGCAACCAACAAGATTTGTATCTTGCAACAAGAAAATCAATCAGTGACATTATACGCTCTTCAATTTCGACAATTAGCAACAGTTTTCAAATAATATGATGCAGCACTCATCAGTCATTTTCTTTGTGGATTACAATATGAATTAAAGAAATTGATGCTCAATTTACGTGATCCTTAGACATTGAGTCAAGCAATTGACTTTGCTGTGAAATGTGATAATCATCTTTTTGAATTTTGATCTAAGAATCACATAAGAGAACCTCAACGTTATTATAATTCAATGACAACATCAATGACTTCTCAATCTAAACATTTGAAAGTAGAAGATATATAAATTGATGCCATACATTTTAAACTTCTTATTGAACAAGAAAAGATTCATCGTTGTCAAGAAGGACTATGTTTATATTATGCAGAAACTAAGCACATTCCTCAATATTGTCCAAAGAAACGATGCAACTACAAAATGAGAAGTATTCTTGTCGAAGATAAAAACATGTCGAAAAATGAATTTGTTTAGATACAATAGGAAACGTGTGGCTAGAATGTTATACAATTCTTAATGAAGGTCCTATTCTCTCCTCAGAATCCTCTCCTTGCTTTATAATAGATGTGCATTTAGGATCTAATAATCACAAAGCCTCTGCCTCAATAGATTTAAGAGCCTCAGCTTATTTTTTAGATGAAGAATTTGTTAAAAATTATATTATATAGTTAGTACAAAAAATTAAACCCATACATATAGAAATCATAAACAGTCGTCCATTACATTCAAGAGATATTATTCATGAAACACATCTTATAGATGTAGTAGTAAATGGTCATAATAGTCACATAATTTTTAATATAATTAGATCTTCCTCTAATCTAGTCATTTTAGATTTATCGTGGCTAAAAAAGTATAATCCTATATTAGATTGGATTTCTCATAAACTTGACTTTTCTTCGAACATCATTAAAAGTTTTTCTAATCCAATAGAAAGCCATGAATCTAGTATAGCCAAACTTGTACTTATAGGTACAAATGCTTTGTTTGTATGCTGCAAAAGATAGATTATCTTTTGTTATTTCACCCATTTTAAATGATCAAAAGATTTCAAGTAAAATTCCAAGTCAATATCAAGATTTTTAAGATGTTTTTTAAAAGAAGAATACAAATATTCTCTCGGAGCTTCATCCATATGATTGCTCAATCGATCTTAAAGAAAGAACTCAACCGCCATTTGGTCCAATCTATAGTTTACCACAAAATGAGTTGATTGAATTCAAGAAGTACATTGATGACAACTTAGCTAAGAATTTTATACTCCATTCAAAATCTCTTATAAGAGCTCCTATCTTATTTGTGAAGAAAAAAGATGAATCATTGTGAATGTATGTGAATTATCAAAGATTCAAATAGATCACCATGAATAATAGATATCCTAAGCCTTTGATATCTCGACTTCTTGAATAATTAAATCAAGCTAAGATCTATACAAAAATAGATCTATGAAGAGTGTGCAATTTGGTCTGCATTAAAGAAAGAGATGAATAGGAGACTCCATTTCAAACAAGGTATGGAAACTTTGAATATAATGTAATATCTTTTGGACTCACAAATCTACCACTTGCTTTTCAACATCTTATGAATGATGTTTTTTGTGAGTTTCTAAATGATTTTGTTGTCTATTAATTAGATGATATTTTAATCTATTCTAAGAATATGGAAAAACATGAAATTCATGTTTGTTGTGTATTATAAAAACTTAGAGATGCGTAATTATATGCCAAGATAGAAAAGTATTCTTTCCACACTACTCAATTTGATTTCTTGGGGTACATCATTTCAAACAATAGTCTAATGATGGATCCTAAAAACATTCATACAATTATGGATTGGAAGATTTCAAAAACAATAAGAGATGTACAATGTTTTTTAAAATTTACCAATTACTATCGAATCTTCATCAAGAATTTTTTTCAAGTTGCACTGTCACTTACACGCTTAACTTGAAAAGATAGAACGAGTGGAGTAAAGAAGCAAAAGCATTATTTGAAGCTTTGAAGAAAGCTTTTAATTTTGCACCAATCTTATATTACGTCAACTTCTCCAAAGCATTTTTTATGGAGACATATGCATCTAAATTTGCCTTGAGTGCACTCTTCTTACAAATAAGAGTAGATGATAAACTTCATCCAATATCTTTTCATTTAAGAAAATTTTCAACATCCTAGATTAATTATAAAATCCACAACAAAGAACTTTTTGCAATCATGGATTCTTTTCAAGAATAGAGTCATTATTTAGAAGGAGCTTCAAATTCAGTCACCGTATATTCGAATCACAAGAATCTCAAATATTTCATGTCAATACATATTTTAATTCATTGCCAAGCTTATTAGAGCATGTCTTTATCAAGATTTAAGTTTAATATTACTTATAGGCCAAGAAAACAACAAGGTTTGTTTGATGCCATTTTTGGACGTTCTTATCTTACACCAAAAGAAGGAGAAGCAACTTTTAACTAACAAAAGATAATTTTATTGAAGCTAGAACAATTTCAATTCCTAGCAATGAAATCAACATTGATTATTGATTTGAATTTTCTCAAGCAGATCCAAGCAAGTATGTCCTCAGACCTTCTTGTTCATGATATTGAAAATAATTCTTCTAAGTCTTAAGATACTTCCAAGTTTGAATTTAAGGAGGATCTACTCCATTTCAAATGACACTTATATATTCTAAAAGGAAAAGCACGATTACGTGCTCTTGAACCTCGTCACAATTTTCTTACAACAAGACATTTTTGGTATATAATAAGTCTTTGGAGCTTATATCTAGAGATTTTTGGTGGCATCAAATGTGAAAGACTCTCAAAGAATTTATACAAATATGTGATGTTTGTTCAAAATCAAAAACTCTTCATCATTGACCTTATGGATTCCTCCAACCATTACCTATATTAGAACATCCATGGTCTTTTGTCTTTGTGGATTTTATCACGGATCTTCTAATTTCAAATTTATATGATTCCATATTCGTGATTGTAGATTGTTTCACAAAGATGGCACATTTTGTACCACAAGTGAAGGGACAGCTAAACTCTTCCTCGACAACATCTATTGCTATCATGGATTACTAAAGGATATTATATCAAACAGAAGAATATAGTTTTTATCAAGATTTTAGAGAATTCTTTTCAAGATATTGAAAGTGGATATAAAACTATCTTTGGCTTTGTACTGTCATACAAATTGACAAATACAATAAGTAAAACAAGTTTTAGAGCAGTATATGAGGTGTACCATCAACTATCAACAAGATGATTGGACAATTCTTTTGCCATTGGCAAAGTTTGCTTACAATAATTTGGTACATTCTTCTAGTCAACAAACACCTTATTTTATCAATTATAGTTATCATCTTCAATTTGACACTTTTGATTTTTCAAAAGTTGATAATTTTATAGCAGAAGATGTGACAAATTGATTGTCTGAGATACATACAACAATAAAGGTACAATTAAAGGAAGCTCAAGAACGACAAAAAGTCAATGCAAATGTCTATTGTAAGGAACAACCTCAATTCTATGTGGAGGATAAGATATGGTTACTTCATCATAATATTAAAACTATTGGACCATGTGACAAATTGGATTATTGTAGGCTTAGACAATTTTTCATTTGTCAATAGATCAATCCGGTTGCTTATCGATTATACCTATCGAAGTCTATGAAAATCCATCATGTATTACATATGTCTTTACTTGAACCATACAAGACAATGGATATACAAAGAAGGAAACAAATTCCACTATCTCCTATAGAAGTAGACAATAATAAAGAATTTGAGGTGGAAGAAGTTTTAGATTCAAGGCGGTGCCAAAATAGGTTAGAATATTTGGTACATTGGCATAGATATGATATTAATAAATCCACATGGAAGCCATCTCAGAATCTAGAAAATGTATCAGCTAAAGTTAAAGCTTTTCATCAACAACATCTATCAAAACTAAGATGAATAGTCAAGAAATTTTTTACTGTAAAGTAAAGCAAGCCCAATAGAAATTTCATTCTATCTTGTATCATTGTTTCTTTGGATTTTTTAGTGCTTAGAAGATGGAGAACCAACAACCAACAGATTCAGCTCAAGAACTATCATTTGTTGAGCTACCAAATGAAACATTGCGACTATCACAATCTTCAAGATGGTAAAATCAAGATGAAGACCCTCAAGAACGACATGTTTTTCTTCAAATAGATGGTAAGATACAACACATTTGGTACCATGACTTTAAAAGGGACTCCTCGTATTTAATGATACTTTTGGAGGTAGAAACCACTATTGATGGTATTAGTAATATTTTATTTGAAGGAAGTTATAAAGGCCTCAATAATGATCAAATATCAAGGTGGTCCTTTCGCCCTAGTATGGGACATTATTGATGGTTGAAAGGATCTATCAACTACCTTCAAATGGAACAATGATTAGAGTACATGGCAAATATAATTTGGCGCATCTAATACTTCATCAATATGTAATCACTGCTTCTCGTGGAACTCATCCCTAGAATAGAGGATAATATTATGGACATACATATTTATTCCAATAATTATTTAAATAATAAGAATATAAAGAAGAAATTCAAAATAAATAAATATGATAATATCTTGTGAAAAGCTTCCTAGAAGCTTCATAGACAATGCTTTGCCTTTATATATGTCTATAGGTGATTGATAGGTTGAAAACTTGGCTAACAAAGAAGCCACGTGTTAACATGTTGACCACTTGTAGTACAAGTTAGACATATGGCGCATACTTAGGAAACTTGCCTAGCAAATTAGACATGTGTCTTGCAAGTTGGATGCGTATTAGAGGTCCTATAGTATGTCGCCACGTATTTCTTAGTTAAGTAGTATATATAGAGGCAAGAGTGAGGCCCTCTTCACTCTTATCAACTCCTTTCTTGCTTTTTAGTCTAGTTTCAAGAGTCTTATGTTTTCTAGTCTTTGACATAAGTCATTCTAGTTCTTTCTTGAATATACATACTTTCTTCTATTTTGTCACTTTCTTTTTGACACAAATTCCACGAATTTATGCATCTTCTTCTAGCTTGTGTCCTTCACAAATAAACATCAAATATTATCAAAAAAAAAAAAATTGTTATCTAAAATTTAACTATTTAGGCAAAAATCATATTTTTATAAGCAATATATAAAAATAAATAATAGATATCTAAAATACTTAAGTAAATAGTGGTAAAATTAAGTGAGTAGAAGTAGATAGAGTATGTAGATAGATAATTTCTTCCTTAATAAAATTTGAAAATTTCCTTAAATGTAGAATATACATATTTAAATTCCTACAGATTTGTCATTTGTTTCACAAATTTCTTACTTCTAGAATGTCAAGCTAAAAGCAAACTATAACTTGTGGCTTACACAGCAAGTCTAATGGTCCTTAAGAAGCTTCTACAAGACCTTCTTTGTAGCTAGTATATACATGACAAAATAAAAAAATAAATAAAAAAATAAAAATTACCATTTTTAGTATTGTCAATATTTTTTTAATATTCTAGGCTTGGTTCAAGTTTTTCCAGACTCTTTATATTTGATAATTTCCATTCTTATCTTATATATATATATATATATATATATATATAGATATATTTATTACTTTTTTTTAATACTACATAAATATATTGTCTTTGAAATTTTGTATAAATTTATATTCTTTAATAAAGTAGAGCTTAGAATTTTTTTTTTTTTTAAATATTAATCCAAATATATAATCAAATATTGATGTTTTTCTTCTTTTTATAATTTTATCAATTAAGAAGATTCAAAATGATGCTTCTAAGTACCATAAGTTAACATGATTATTAAAATTTTAGTTAGTTGTAGTTAGTTTTAGATTTTTTTTTGTATAGATTATATTACTAGAATTAAAAAATATAAGAATTAGCAATAAATAATAATAACATTATCTTAAGTGGATTTGAAAAATTCTATTTTATTATCTTAAAATTTTATTTTAAATAAGAAATTTATATCATGTTAGCAAAAGAAAGTTAGGTTATGTAGCAAATAGCTAATAATATTTTGATATTATTTAGATATAATATCAAAATATTAATACTATAATATTAATATCCAAATAAATTCCTTTTTGTAATGATCTGAAATGCATAGAAACACAACATTTGATTTAACATGTTTCAATAGCTTGTTTTATGAGGAATAAATTGCCTTAAGATCAATTCTAAACTTGGCCAACCAAACTATAAAAAGATTTAGAAATAATAATATATCTATATAAAAATATTAAAAAAGTATACTTCTTTTTTAAGTTTAAATTAATAGAAATTATTTAGTAAATATGGTTATGTTCTCTATACAAAACCACAACAAGTTTTTATAACTTTTAAACTTAGAATCGAAACTTTGATCTTAAAGTAATGTAGAATTTGAATGCAATTAAGAACATGGACAATATTAAAATGTTTACATGAATTACATCCAAAGGGATCTTGGATGAATTTCAAACACTCAAATCACACATTGTAGTTAATTTACAACAAGTTCTAGGCGAAGAGACAAATTAGAATTACTCATCCCAATGAAAATTTTGTTTAGTGCTAAGTATAGACATGAAGAGGGAACTTGAAGTTGTTGTAAGTAATTCAATCACAACAACAACTACTACAACAAAAAAATAAATAAATAAATAATAATCTATTCCAATTTATTATACATTAGTGGTTTTTCTTATTCATAGAATATTATATCAAGAAATGTATTGTACTAAGCATAATAAGTATGAAACATTTAAAAAACACATACATATATTATAACAAAGTGAAAACATACCACTTCTTTAGAAGTTAGTCTACATGGCAAAAAAAACTATATAACAAATTTAGATAAGTTTATCTTAATATAACATTGTCAAAATGAGACATCATCTAAAAAGAACATACACAATATAATGGATGCATATACTAATGTAAATAAAAGTAGGTAGAAATAGTTAGAGGTATATTGGATTGATAATATTTTCTTTTGATAGCATCTTAAATACTTTTTAGATATGGTTTGGACCTAAAAACACCATGAGGCATTAGATACATGTCTTGGCCACATATTGACTACTTTTCTCACCAATTATGTTATCTTTCAAAAGTTATTATGTGGCCTTTTTAGAAGCTAATATATATGAAGACAAAAAAAGACCAACTTTAGTCTTAACACATTTTTTTGTATTCTAGTCTTGATTCAAGACTCTCCAACTTCTTTGTACTTAGCAATAGCCATTTTAGTTCTTTTTCTATCTTATATCTTAAGTTTAAAGTTTCACATAAAGAGATTGGTTATAAAATCAAAAATTTATTCATCTAAAATGTTCAATAATAAACTACAAGTACTTAATAAGTTAAAATCAATATATATATATATATATATATATATATATATTGATGTCTTCTTTATAAAAAAATATATATTATAAATTTTTCTATTTAATTGTTTTAATAATATATATTAAAAGAATTAAATAGAAAAAATTATAATATATTTTTTTTAATAAAGAAGACATCAAATTTTTATTTTTAGATTGAACTAAGACAATCCCAATATAATACTAGCTTTTGGCATAAAACAAATTGTATTAAGGATCAATTTCAAAGGTTACCATAAAATTAGAGGATCCAACATGAAATTGTGAGGACAACATTACATTGTAAAAGTACACATCTTCCTGTAGAAGAGAAGATAAGAGAAAAAAAAAAAAAAAAAAAAAAAAGGGTTTTCCTAAGTTGTAGTATATGTCCTAAGATGTGAAACAACACATCACTACAGGGATTCACAGTGATGTGATGTGACCTTGTTAAATAGACAATTCACTAAGAAGAGACCTTACACAATTAACTTACAAGTAGTTGCTTCCAAAAGATTAGAAGTTCAAGAAGTTTATGCAAGTACATCCAACGGGATGGCACATGTTGGTGGTCACTATTCTTTAATGTGTTGAATTAAGCAACAAAGATCAAGTACAAGACACGGGTATCACAGGTTAGCTGGGGTCAACGAGTATTTCAACTTTGTGAGTAGAAGGTCCAGGTAAAGCTAAGTTGGAAGTGAAAAGCCATCACAACATCCGAGAGTGAGAATCAGCAACAGATTTGTAACTTGCAAAACAAGGATTAGCTATACAAATAGACCGCAAAGCAAGGAATTGAGTATACGTTTATGGTATAAAAAACTGGGTTATAATGGCAGCTAAACTCACGGCAATTCACAGTATCCAAGGGCAGAAATGTTACAATTAACTCAATGGAACTGAGCAGCTGTTGTAGAACTAGACACAGGTATACACTCAGTCGTAAAGGATTTTCCAGCAGCATTGATACCGGAGACTCCCATAATTCAGAAAAGGAGTTGAATAATGAACAGCTTTTGATGCAAAGCAAATTATATGTGTTACAAGAACTTGAACCTGTCATAGAACTGACGTAAAGTTGAAAAAGCCCAGTTTTCTGACTCTGAAACATGTAGACATGTTTCACAAACCAGGTTCTAGCGCTTACTGACACCTGCGTATAGCCGGAGGCCACACATTGCAAACCTTTTCTCCCACTCGAATGAAAGCCTAGATGAAGAAGAGACGAATCACCAGTATTATACTTACAGGGAATTCAAGTCCTAACAACGAACAGTTGTGGGTGAAACATATACTGGTTCGATGGCTGCGTTCACACATTGCCCAAAAATAAACCTGGAGGTTCAGCCGTAAGTTGCATCGATAGCGAACATCTGCTCCGGCACTTCTGTCACGATGCAGGGATGAATTCCTCATTACAAGTTGAAGTGCGATGACCGTAAAGTTCATCAAGAAATCCTTTGTTACATGGAATTCTGGTGCCGCGAAGTCCATTGTTTCGCACTAGTCCAGTTTGGCATCTTGACCTTACAGAGGATCAACCTGCATTCTACAACTTAGTTAACCTATCCCCCAATTTCCTCAATTGTTCCCAATACGTGGCATGCACCATGTGCAATAAACTACGGTTCTGACCGTCAAAAATGCAGCATCACAAAACTTGGTCTTGTCATAACGCTGGAAAAGTGGAATCCACGTCTTGGGCCCATGACAGCAAACCCCCTGTAATGTCATACACCAAATTGAAGCCAGCACTTCGAAGATCCTGAACAGCACGTTGAGAATCATTCCCCCTCCTACAAATCACGTACACTGACATATCCTCATCTCCCTCATGTTTATGCTTTTGTGCCGCAGCACGGATTGTGTCTAATTGCTGGGGAAGTTTAGCATAAGGAATGTTCAAGGAATCTGGAAGTGATGCTATGTCGTACTGATGTTTCTCCCTGACATCCACCAAAACATGCGACTTATGCCCTCTCACCAATTTATTATAATCTGTACAGGTGATTGACTGATCTTCTCCCACAACTTGTTCCCTTGGTGGTGTCCCATCAGACATTGGTGAAGCCGCAAATTTCTCGTAGTCAAAATTTGGAAGTGTTATGTGGGTAATCTGCGGAAGTTCTCCACAAGCCACACATTGTGTATTCTTTCCACGGAGTTTGACGGTGTGAATTCTACTTGATAATGCATCTAATATGAGCATCCTGGCTGAGAGCGGTTCTCCGACTTTTGTCAAAACCTTGATAACCTCCAAGGCCTGAAAAGTTCCTACAATTCCAGGAACAACTCCAAGCACACCAGCATCTGAACAACGTTGGCATGCTGCTTGAGGAGATGGGGTTGGAAACAAGCATCGATAGCACGGTCCCTGCAGTTGGATGAACTTCAATGCTTTGCAAAACTGAAACTGGAGGATAGAGAGGAATATGTACAGTTACGATTTTTAAAAAAAATTGTAAACGGATGAGAAAGAAAACAAATGAGAAAGGAAAAATAAAAATACCTAAAAAGTAAAAATAAAAATAAAATAAGGAGAAAACTGCAACATCGCAACTTAGATCATTTATAGATTCTAAGAGCCTTAACCGACATGAGGGATTTGTGTTCAAGTGAAAATCATGGACCACGACCGATAATGAAAAAGCTTATGAAACCATACGATTGGCATTACTCGTCCATATACACAAGCCTCAAGAATTGAAGATGTAAGTTTCACTAACCTTTAAGTAATTGTATACTGTCAGCTGCCCTTCCATACCCAAAGCAGCCCCAGAAACAAGAGGTTTATTCGCCACAACACATGCATCACTGACAAGGTATCTCGTTGCTACATTGTCTGATGCATCCACCACCACATCATACTGAGCCATGATGTCCAGCGCATTTCTCGCATCTAAACCAAATGGATATTCAACCACCTACAAAAAATAATCACAACATCAGTATCCATAACCCTACTTTAACCCTGAACCCTGAACCCTGAAAACCTGTACACGTGATTACCTAGTGATGGTGTTGCGCCACTAATTAATTTTCACTAATTGAAGGAAAGATGTAATGCTGCGAGTCGAAGACTGCAGCAAACCAGCATTTATTCTGAGCCAATTCGGGAGATTTTATTTGAAATCGCAAATTCTGGTAGCCACCTGTCGTGGAATAGAAGGCTTTCAAGTTCGTCAATCTTACCTTGACAGATGAATTGATAGCCAGACAAGTCCGAGAGGCCGATGAGACTTTTGTCTCCCCAACAGATGCTTCATTGTGAATCACCTGCCGGTGCAGATTGTGAAGCTCCACACGATCCGGGTCCATAATTCCAATGCACCCAACTCCGCAAGCAGCCAGGTAGAGCGCCACAGGAGAACCCAATCCCCCAGCTCCCACTATCAGAACCGAACCCTTGCAGAGATTCTCTTGCGCCTTAACTCCAAACGAAGGAAGGAGGAGTTGACGGCTATATCTTTGAATCTGAGCAGCTGTCAAGCTATGGCTCAAACCTGCAATCCAGGGAGGAGCAGGGCAAGCATTCTCTCCACCCTCTCGATTCATCCCGATCACAGCCCTTGGCAAATTACTCGAAGATGGAAGCAGCATATCTTCTACCAACAAATGCTGCTTCAGCTTCTCTTTCAGTCTCGCATTCTCAACACGAAGCGCTTCCAACTCCAGTGTAAAGTCCGCCATCTTGTGAAAAAATACAAAAAACATATGCTAAACGAAAAGACAAAAACAATCGTTGCTACACCAGAACATGGCCTCCGTCCAACACAGCAATCCAGGTATCACTAATCGATCAAGTCGAGGGAAGAAAATTCGCCACAAATTCACAAAAATGTTAATTGGGTTTTCACAAGCAGCTGAATAAGAAGACGATTACAGAAGAAAAGAAATAAATTGAACCCAAAATTTCTCACCATTCCCTGCAGCGTTTGAAGTTTCCGAGTGCCTCGAGCTTCCCTTTCGCCCTTTGGACCTCAGAGGAATCACGGTCTTGGGAAGACCATAACGCGGTCACGGGTCATTTACCTCCCACAACCGTGGAACTAGTGGTGACCGGTTCCACCTTAGTGTCTGTCCACTTGGCTAATTGACCACCTAAAGTAAATCAGTGTTATAGTTATCAGTGTTTGAATGGTAATTATACTTATTGAATTACATTCTAACTTTTAAATTTTAAATTTTTTAGAATAATATTTGCTAAGGTGACATGTCTGTGTAAATGTTTAATATTTAAATTACTTGTATGTGTACGTATACACAAATGGATTTTAAATGTTGAATCTTTAACCTCATTTAGTTCTTTCAACAAAGAAAAAAAAAACAAAAAAAAACAAAAAAAACAAGAGAATTTTAAATTTGAGTATTTGATTAGAAATTAATCTAGTATTTGATGATTTGAAATCTCTTTAAAATGCATTGTAAAACATTTCAACAGATATATTAGTCTTTTTTATGCTGATTTTTTTACTTTCTATGTAATATGATGAGTAGTGAAAACATAAATAAAAAACTTGAAAATAATATTTTAAATGAAAATTTAAAGATATATTTAGATTTATTTTACTTTTATTTATATATATATATATATATATATATATATATACTCTAATTTAAAAAATTAAATTTCTTTTCAAAAAAACATTAATAAGAATTTTTATAATAAATTTTTTTTTAGACTTTGCATAAAATTTCATGTCTTAAAATCTTTAAAAAAATTATCAAATATAGAGCTAAACTTTTTTTTATATGTGTTTTTAAATATATAAAGATATATGATTATGTTAATAAAAATGCTTAATAAAAAATTTATATAATTACTTACCAATGATTTATAGATTATTTAATGAGATTTATATTAAAAAATACAAATATTATCTTATAAATAATCTTTTTTATCTTATAGATCTCATATATGAATATATATATATATATATATATATATATATATACAAAAAATTTATTAATATAAATTAATAATATTATCTTAAAATATATATATATATATATATATCTATATATATATATATGAAAATATTAAAATGACATGCCTATTTACTAGATCAACCCATCTTGTCATAACCATCATTAGAAAAATGAATCATCTCCAAAAACATCATCACAATCATGGCCCTCATTCCCACCTTCCTTATTCTCAATCCTTGTTTCCTCCATTCCTAACCTTCTTCATCTCAACCTCTCTACTCACATTCTCTTGTTCTCAATTCTCATCCCAACCTCTCTCGTTCCTCCTTGTTTTCCACAATAGGTGGATAAATTTAGTAAATGAGTGGGTCATTTTAATATTTTTGTGTATATATGTATATATTCAAAAATTTATATTCATAAAATTAATTAAAATTTTGATTTTATAATTTAAAAAATTAAATAAAATATAAGTAATATATTTGATGTATTTCAAAACCACATAACATACATATGTGTTTAATTTTTCTGAATCTATTCAGATACCTATTATTTATGATAAATAAATAATAGGTATCTGAATAGATTCAGAAAAATTAAACACAAATCTATTTTTAAAAATAAATCTATATATAGTCCTAAAAATATATAAATTTCTTGAACTATGTCTAATCAGCTTAGTATTTTTTATTTTTATTATAATTGTTGTGATTTTATTAACTCTTTTATTTATATTCTAATGATTTTTTAATTATTCTTTTGTGCTTTTAATTGAAAAATATTTGGTTTGTAGGTGCCACTATGCTTCTTCTTCTTCTTCTTTATTAATCTATTTTTGCAATAAAATAAGTAGTTAATCTTTGATTGCTATATTGTCCATTATATATAATTTTAACTAATTAAGTGTTAATTTTTTTGTTGTTTCTGTAGATACTATGAAAACATCATATTGAAGTTGAGTTATTTGAAGTTGCCAATTTGGTCATAGTGATATTAGAATTTAGCTGTAGAGAATATGAACAAAATAAGAAATGTTTTCAAAAGTGTGTAATTGAATAATTAAATATTATTGGAGTTGGTTGAATTTGATGTGTAATCAAATCTTATCTATACTAAGATTTGGATAAACAATCTTTTTATTTAAGCAATTGAAAGTAGTATAGATTCGTTAAAATATTCTTAAATAAAAAAATAAATGATTTTTAGTGTTATTTTATCTTGCAAAACTCAAATTGTTTTGTAAAATAGTTTTAAAATAATTTGATCTTTTTTTTTAAATATCTTTTTATATTAATTTTCAAACAATAAAGTTACAACTTTCTTTTTAATATCTAATGTTGGCAACATAATAAGACTTATGATGGTATTTGGAATACTTAGAAAAACTAATATTTATAATTATTGATTTATAAATTACCATTTATATAATTTTATTGCAAATCAGAAATTTAAAAAATTATAAACAACAACCTATTTTTGTGATGGTAATTTAATAAAAATAAATAAATAAATAAATCATGTATATGTTCTACAAATTATAGTAAAAAAATTATAAAAATCATTGATTGTACATAAAAAAGTAAGAAAAAAAAGTAGGAATATAGTATTTATGCAACTTGTCTTTTGACTCAACAAGATATTAGAACCTAGGTAGTTATATTTTACTTTTACTTCTCAGTTAATGCAACCAGTATACTTAAGTTGTATTAAAGAAAAGACAAAAAAAAATTAATTTAAATTAAAAAACAAAAATCACCACCTACTTATATGAATTAATATCAATTCAGTAGAAGCAAAATGCAGAACACATAAAATCTAAATAAAAAAAATGAATTCTAAATTTTAAATATTATTATAAAAAAATGCATAGAATAATATACAATTGAGATAAAAATTTGGTTTGGATAAAAATATAAGAACACAACAACTTTTCTTGAAAAATAACATAAATAAGAATAAAAAATAACCAAAACTTACTGCCAATTATTTTGTTGATGGAACTAGACATAAATGATAAAGAAAATACCAGAATTGAGTGTTGATAACATAATTAAGTGGAATAATAAAATTACACTTGATAAGATCAAAACTCATTCACTCATATATTCAATCTCCATATTATAAAAAAAAATTACACAAAATTACAACAATAATAGTCCATATGATATCCTATATTCAATCTCCATATTATAAAAATTTTTTTACACAAAATTACAACAATAATAGTCCATATGATATCCTATATTCAATCTCCATATTATAAAATTTTTTTTACACAAAATTACAACAATAATAGTCCATATGATATCGTGTTAAGACATCAATACTTCATGTTCTACCAATTTATTAACATAAGGCGACATATTTGCTTCATACATGCTCAAATAATAATAATTCAAATATATAAATAATAAGTAATAATAATAATAAACTATTCTGTTTATTGATCTTGACCTTGTATGTTCACTATGTTAATAAAATGCTTAGTTATGAACTACGATGCTCAAAAAACTATATTCATGCAGAGATTCGACACTATTAATTAGACACTTCATACAACTACAAAATTTGAAAAGAAATCACTCTGCTAAAGTCACCAAAACACCCGAAGAGTAAATTCATTGATTTCAGGTACCACGTTGTATACACTTTACAAACACCAATATTCCATCTGTAAGACGTAAGTAAACATGATTTGTTCGTGTTCAATTTGACCTGCTTTACAGATCGTCCGTTGAGATACAAGCGCCATAGCTGATATCTGGCGTTGAAAGCACCAAAGAATTAAGAGGAATTGCTTCCGGTTCCACATTGTCATTAATGTTGACAGCCTTGGCCCACAATCCTCGGTAGATGGCGCTGCCCCATATGACGGGCCTTGAAGAACGCAAAGGAGAAGCATTGTTTCCTTCTCCAACAAAATCTGGACCTTGCATGAAACGCTTTCTGGACTCCGAGCCGTCTTCTGCATCCGATGCAGTCTTTTGTAACACTTTCTTCATCCGGTTCTTTTTGTGCATCCTCTCCTTCTCCACGCATTCCCTGAGTAGGTCTGGAACTAGCCGCAGCCATGGGTCCTCCGTGTCGTCAGGGTTGTCCTTCGAGGGAGAAATCACCATACTTGGTTCTACTTCAAAATCTTCTTCTATAGGGATCTGAAGTGAAAATGGACTCTCCACATCGTATGCAGCATATAGTGTGCGGTACGAATGGAGAACACGCAGTTAGTGTAAAACCAGCTGATCCTGGTTACCAATTGAAAAATGAATCTATGTGGTAAAAATTAACCACGAAATAACTAAAAATGCATGCAATCAGTAAAATCCAGGGTAATAACTGAGTAAACGTAGTTATTCACGGATTGGTTAAGGAAAGAACATGGTCTTGGTTGATTCTATCTAAACTTCTTTTCTTTTCCCATTTGTGTCTAAACGGGTACTAAAATAGATTTGAGCGCAATGTGATTTTTTGGGCTTTCCGGCGATTGAATTTGGCGGCTATCAAAACAAAATAAGCTGCTCAAACCTTATCAACAAGTACTGATACTGAAGTCTCATATTCTTCCGGGGAAAATGTGAAATAATAAGCTCCATTCTAAAGTAGCGATGAAGATAAAGGAATGGATCTGTCACGTACATTAAGTTCTGCAACCGTCGATTCATCACTTCTCTCGTATGCGCATTCCTCCATCTCTACTGCTGGTATTAGGCCACAATCGAAGTCCATAAAATCTCGAGCAGCCCGACTAACTGCGGCCTCAACCTCCATTTCGTCTTCAGAAGAAGAGGTTATTTTCAGCAGTTTTTGAGGTGATTCTATCTTATCATCTTCATCGAGTTGGTTTGCCCCTCTTTTCTTTGCAACTGAATGCGTAATGGGTGTAGAAGGCGTAGGTCGATCGAAGGAAGTAAACACTGTTTTACAAGCTGGATAGCAGCCAAGAGTATGTAAATCACGTTCTCTGGCCTCTTTTTTAAGTGTCTCGTACACATTATCAGCAAAATCTCTAGCAGTACTTGGCTGATGTCCTTTACATTTCTCAACTAGGTCCTGGAAAGCTGCAATGTAAAAGGTACAACTCATATTTAGCAGCTGTGTCATTTTTTCAACCAAGATTTCATTGACCTTTCATGGGATTATTTCCATTCAGCCTCAAGGAAATGGATGTGTTTAGGTCGTTCTAGAGTAAGCGACAGGTTGGATATCAACTTGATATGTGCAATTCCGCAGGAGTTCAAAGAAAGGAAGTGCTGCTTTAGAACAGCTTTCAATGAACTTCAACACACTGCTTGCCTTTCCGATGCATTGCCCTCTTTTCAGTTTCTTCTTTCTTGAAATCCTCTCGTTGTTGTTTTTCTGCCTGCATTGTACAAACCCATGAAATGCTCACGACAAAATGCTACTCAATAAGAAGCCTAAGCGTGCGATGTATCCTGCAACTAGACGCTTTATTCGAGGCAAACGATTTGAAAACTGTGTCAGTGGGAGATGACTTCGACAAAACTGTTTTCAAACAAGATTAAACATCGCGCACAAAACTCGTTAAGCAAATTTTGGCAATATGATTTAGCAAGCGGTGCAATGTATGGTACCTCAATGCCACCCTGTGTAAAAGCAGCCGCCAGACGCCGCTCTTTCTCAAATACTGGACTCTCATCCAAGTAATTTAGCTGTCACACATAAATGATTGTTCAGACCAATTGATTTAAATCTTGACCTTTAAAATAATCCTGCTCTTAAAAGATATCTCATCTACACTTTAACTGAAAGCCGACAAACTGTCCATGTTGTTTACTGATATCAAAGAGGTCGCCAGGTTACAAAATTATTACAGATCACACCGATGACTCCCACATGTGCTATATTAAGGTTTGTATTCTCTTTTCATCACATTCTGGCCGTATTAGGCACTAAGTAAGAGAAAGTTGGTTTAATAGAACCTTACTGAGATCACTCACCGTCGGCATAGCAAAAATTGTTAATTTTCTGTAGTGTTCAGCAATCGACACAATGGGGTTGCCGCACAGACGAAGGAGATGCAAAGGCATGCTGCGGATAATCTGATACCGCTCAAAACACAATACAAGATACATCATGAAAGCAATGTACTAACATTTGACACTAAATTACATCGATTTGAGGTCCACCAACTCAAATTATTTCAAGAATCAAGAGCATGCAACAACCAGTTGACACTACTACCTGTAATCACAATGTTAGATGAATTATGCTTACTGAGGTAATTCTAAAAAAACACTTCTGGACTTTCAAGGACTTCCTTAAACGATCCTAACAATTCTGCACAAATCATCCGGAACAATCATGGTAGTCTGCTAACAAGATGAATTGATAGTCTGCAATCCTCAGAATGCTGGCATGTGTCGTAGCAACTGACTTGAGGAAGAGAGGTAAACCTCCAAGGCTTCCTCGTCGTCGATCTTGTTGTTGGAGAGATCGAGCAACTGCAAGGCTTTGCAATCCTGCGGAAAGACCTCTTGGATAGGAGTTCAACAAGTGATTCTTCATCATGCACCATTGCTAATCCCACTGCCACCAAGTCAGTAGGTAGTAAAACTTTCTGTCTATAAGAGAAGGGTTTCTCACATCCATTCCGTTCGACGAAGCGACCAGGGTGCAAGAATCTTGATAAGCCAACTTCGGAACGGAATGAAGCAGTTTACTCTTCATCAAGAAAAATTGGCTTATTTGGTTGTACAGTCTTCATTGTATGAGGGAGGTAAAATATGCTTGAATCTGAATTTTTAGTTCGATCTAAGTCGAGAGTATACCCTCTTTATAAATTTCTAAAAAATAATCTTTATCTCATCTCTGCTCCTGATATCTCTATTTTAAATGACATGAGCCCTTTGACGGTTTCCTGCCTTTCTAAAAATATTAGAATATTCACGCAGCCGTATTGTACAGCGCTACTCGTAACAGCAGACACTTTTATACTCGTACTAAAATTACCTGGAGGTGAGCGATGTCTTCAGCAGTTTTGATCTTGTTTCCAGACAGATTCAATTGGCGCAGCCCCGGACAACAAGCTAATCCTGCAACACTCTTTATCTGTCCATCTCAAACAGAAAATGGCCCTGTTTATGATGATTAATCAAGGAAGTTCTTTGAAGGTTAGCACATATTTTAACTCTCCTGTATTCAACACGCATTTGTTGCACCCCATTAGTCACTTCAGGGCTGTAAAGAATATACAAAGCTGGGTTGAACACATGCATGTTGAGAATCAAATAAATACTGGATGAAAAAGTCAACTAATTGAAGACAGATTTTAGTAGTAAAACTGACACAATCCAAGTGCTTTGATGTTGAGTTACCAGATTATCTGCCAGATCGATGATTTCAAGGTATTTCAACGTTTCCAGCCCTTCAACAACTTCCACCAAGTTCTACACACCCAAACATGTCAATTAAAACCTAAAGTGTCAATTTCTTTCCTAACCTGAGTGGTCTCAGCTTGCTTGATTAATAGATTTCTCACTTGGTTCAAGTATAAGCATCGAAGATTGACAAGCGGCTCCAAATTTTCCATCTTTGAAACAGCTGCGGTGGAAGTAAACAAAAATTAAATCAGATTTAGCACAGTACTGGAAACATATCGAATCGAGAAAACAAAATTCACTTTGTAATTTTGGATGAAGCATTCTATGCCAACAAGATCTGAAACGGGACATGGAATCAGGGAGAAAGCATCAATTCAGCCCATGACAGCTAAAAATGTTGTACGGTGAAGAGCCAGCGTACCATTACATTCAAGGTACACTGTGCGCAATCCCGTGTATTCGTCCAAGTTTTGAATCTTCTGAATACCCTAACCCAGCGCAAAGCCCGCCTTTCAAGTCAGACATATTGATTCTACCATTCGGGGAAAGGAACTTATATTTTGTTCTGACAAACCGCAGTGTCTTTCAATAAACTATCAGCATTTGTGCCGTCAAGAAACTAGAGATCCATGCTTGCATGTAAGTTATCGCCGAAAATAATTCATGGACTACATTAGAGCTTGATCATGCCTGGACGCACTGAGAAACTCACATCAACTTTCATTTGCACAGCACTATCGTCTGACAATTTTCCCAACACTAGCTCCTATGAAATTACTCAAATTACTCGCGAGATGAAGCACAGGTGCAGCACTATTCTTGAACAAGAATGGCATTGCTTGCCAATCTTTACTGTCTCCGTCGAATCCATGCAGAAGAGATGATCGGATATACCTTCTGATGAAGATGAATAACTTCGTTAAGCTCAGGGCAGCTTGTGTACCTAAGAGCATTCCCCCATGTCCTTCAAATTATGAGAAGCATACATTCATCAGTAAAGCCTCACGGCTCAGACTTTGCCCATCAGACTCGATCATTAACGATCCGGAATACGAAGCCACTATCATCAGATGGAGTCAAGAAACTTACAATTTCAGAGCCTTACATAATTCCTTCAGTGAATTCGGCGTAATTTCAAATCGCGCATCGGTGTCCATGACTCACCCTTGGAACAAGACCTCTAACAGCAAAATAACCACACCAAGGACAAAATCAGACAACGACTTGGCTGACAACCACAAGAGGCTTCACGGAGATTCCAATTGCCATTCACACTCTCGCAAGCCATATTCGTTAGCGTTTTCCCTTAATATCTTTTATGCTGCAAGCTGCTCGACGCAATAACTGGTAGATATAAAATTCCTAAAAACTTTCTCCCTCCAGAACCTCGAACGAACTGCATTGGAATGGGACTCCTTTAACTACAGCACAAATCCCGATCTAACATAGACTGTGGTGATTGTGACGGAGATAACCACTAATTCCCAGAGTCGCAGCGTAACCCGCATTGTAGAACTACCGATGAAATCGCCGGAGCAGTGGCCGCAGAAATAGCAGGGCACTTCGCCGGCCCTTAGATACCAACCGCTGCAAAAGGGCTTGAAAAACTCATCGCAGACACATAGAGACAGTGAGAATCCGGTTTTGGACTCGCCAAGCTTATGGATGAATGAAAACCGAAGGAATGAAAGAACCACGTTAGTTACTACGGACGATGATGGTGTTGCAGATAGAACGGAACTTGCTATGGACGTAATTGGATTATTTTTTACATGTGAAATGTAATATGAGACTAGATATGAGATTACAATATTAAAAGGGAATAAATCCTTTCAAGCACAACCAAATTTTTAAGTCAATGTTTAATAGTGTAGCATAATGAATGTATATTTTATATTATTTTTGTACTTTTATTCTTGTAAAATTATGTATATTTAGTAAAATTTATTAAAAAATTATCGATTTATATATAAAAAATAAAATTTTATGTATAAGTATTAAATATTAGATTTAACTCAAAATATATATAATATTAATAAAACCTCAAGTAAACATTATTTTATTATATATATATATATATATATATATATATATATACTAGCAAAAATCCATACCATTAGACACTACAATCTTTTGCACATCCACACTTCCATGTTTCCAAGTTCTTTCTTTCTTTCCTTAGTTCTCATTTTCTATGGTTCTCATATTCCTTAGTTTCTCTGTTTTCCAAGTTCACTATGTTCCCTTCTTCATAGTCAATCAAAAGGCTTCTTTGTCCTTTTATGTTATACTTAAGCTATTTTATACATATATATATATATATATATATATATATATAATTATTATTATTATATAATTTTATAAAAAATATATATATTTGTTTATTTATTTATTCATAATCAAAATAATATATAAAAAATTTATAACTCATAATAAATTTGACTTTAAAAAATGTTAAGTAGACATCTTCTTTCTATTAAGTGGACACCACATATGCCACAAATCCTTGCTTATACAATAAAATCTTAATTTATACTAAAAAGATTCAAAATAAATTAAAAGTAAAATATTTCTTAAATGAAATTAATAAATATTTCAAAGTGAATAAAAAATAATATATAAAATATATTATAAAAATATATAGCATGGAATAAAAATAATAATATTAACAATAATAATGTCATAAGCTAATATATATAATTCTCTTATTCTAAATTTAAAGTAAAAGAATTTAGTAAAAATAACATATTTTTTGTATATACATAAGATTGTTGTCATGGACATAAGTGTTTATTCCAATAATTACCTATATAATTAAATAGAAATAGATAAATACAAATTTATTTCATAACATCTTTTAAAGAAGCTTTCTAGAGCCTTCATAGATGCGATTTTAACTTTATACATGTTTGTAGTTGATTGATAGGTTAGAAACTTGGTCAATAAGTTAACTACATATCATATGTATTGATAAATTGTAGAACAAGCTAACTATATAGTGCACATATAAAAAACTTGCCTTGCAAGTTAAGATATGTGTCTTACAAAGTAATCTTTTATAAAAGGTTTTATAAAACATTGTCATGTAGCTCTTAGTTAGATAGTATATATGGAGACAAGAGTGAAGCCTTCTTCATTCTTAACAATGCCTTTCTAATCCTAAGTCTTGTTTCAAGACTTTCTAATATTCTTATTTTTAGCAATAGTCATTCTAATTCAATACATTACTATTTTTGAAGGATTTTTTAGTCATTTCGAGTGAAAAAAGAATATATTGAAGATTTTTTTTTTTCAAGATTTATGTCCTTTAAAATTTGATAAAAATGCTAATTTATTCTTCTTGTTTTGTTTTAGAAATGAATAGATTATCCTACTTCTATTATTGAATTTTAAAGATTAAAAACTATCCACCTTTAAATAAATATTTTAATTTTCTAACACTAATTTTTTTCCTAAAGAGAGTATATTATTCCTCTTTGTAGAAATTTTCATTTAATATTAGAGGTTGTAGATTATTTTCTTCTAAATCAACTTTTTAAATTTATTTGAGTTATCTATGAGACAAAAGATTATAGATGCTACTCTCAGTAAAAGTGAAAATAGGTTAACAACTATTACAAAATTTCACGAGCTTATTAGCACTCTAAGAGTAAAAATCTTACATATTTCTAATATGAATTATGGAGGTACTATTTCTACACATATAAAATAAGTCTAGAACCTATGCAAAGAAATTGGATTGTTAAAGGAAGCAAGTAGATTAGCCTCACAATCAAATTTAAGAAGCTTCACTTTCAAAAGTATAAAAAAAGTAAAGATTAGTATGCTTGAGAAGTTTGATGGAACAAGATCAAAATTTTGAAGATTTGTGCAAGAAATTAAGTTCTATTTAAGGTAGCATCCTTTTTTAATAATCCAATGGATTTATTCAAGTTGAATTTATAGACACATTTCTATCAAGAAGTATTTTTTCTTGGTTTGTATTTTTACTGAAAAAAAATTCACAACTACTTTGTAATTTGAATTCATTCTTGGAAGTATTTATGGCTATATTTGGAAAAAGTGATTGTAAAAAGGTAGAAAAAACCAAGCTTTTATTGCTACAAGAAGAATTATATTTAGCAATCACATATATTATTGAATTCCAAAATCTTGCTTGCAACTTGGATTGGAATAGAAAATTCTTTATCAAATAATTTTAATATAGAATAAATAATAATATTAAAGATTTATTATTGATAAAACTAAGAATTTATTCATTAGAACAATTTATTGCTCAAGTTATTATATATGATAATCAATTCTTTGAAAGATGCCAAGAACAAAGATTGTATTAAAGAAATATAAATCAAGTCATAGCAACATATTCTAAGTTTTCAAAAGCTTACTTATCTAGGCTAGAGCCTATGTAAATTGATAAAATATGTTTTATATTTTTTACTAAGCAAGAAAAGACTTGTCATTGTCAAAAAGATTTGTACCTTTATTGTGGAGAACTCAAGTACACTACTCAATATTATCTAAGAAAGCAATAAAATCACAAAATAAAGAGTATGGTTGCAAAAAACAAAAAAAAAAAAAAAAAAAAAAAAAAAAAAGTGTTAGAAAATAAGTTTCTTCAGCTATAATAGAGATTGTGCGATTAGAATCTTATGTAATTCCTAATAAAGGTCCTATTCTCTCATCAAATCCTTCACCTTGTTTTAAATTACAAGGTTATTTAAGACCAAAAAATCACAAAGTCTTAGTCTTATTAGATTCAAGAGCCTCAACCTATTTTATGAACAAAGACTTTGTCAAAAAAATAAGATATAGTTTTAATTTAAAAAACCAAATTTGTACATGTAGAAGTAATAGATGGCCATCTATTATCTTTTGGAAATGTTATATATGAAACTATTATTTTAGAAGTAGCAATTAATAGCCATAATATTTAATAATATTCAATATGATTATATTTCCTTTGAATCCAATTATTTTAAGATTATTATGGCTAAAAAAGTATAATCCTCAAATAGACTAAAATTCCATAGTTTAGTCTAAGATTTTGCTAAGCAAGTAGAAATTCATAAGATCAATATATCTAAACCATTATTGGTAGGTGCAAGAACTTTCATGAATGCTACAAAATAAGGATTAATTTCTATTATATATGCCACACTTATTGTTGATAGAGAAAAGATTTTAAGAGTATTTAGATATTTTTGAAAAAAAAAAAAAAATGTAGATATTCTTCCAAAGCATTCTACATGACATGAGGCAATGGCTCCTTGCCACCATTCTATTTTTTGTGTGAATAAAGTGATTTTGGAACCAAATATCATTATAGGCTAGCAAGTTATGTGAATATTGACATAACTTAGAAGGTTCTTATAGAACCATGTCTTGTGAACCTTCCAACTCAATCAACTAGCTCCACTATTAGAGACCATAAGATTATAAGTGTTGTTTAAATTTAAATTTAGCTCATAATATAATATCTGAAAATAGAAGGAAGAAACATAAGAAAACTAGCAAGGTAGATAGGTTGTAGGGAGGAGGGAGGGGGGATAAGTTGAGAATAATTTACAACTCCAATCCATGGAAGTTTTCACTTAGGCAACATTTTTCCTCTCTTTAGTTAGGATGCTTTTCTCATTGGGTCTACAATGATCTACATTCTACACATAATATATTGAAGTTTGTTTAAGGACTTGCCTCTCAATCCCAAATCCTTTAGTGTTCTATTGTATGCCTACCCAAATTCCTTTAAGAAATAACCTTTAACAACCATTATTACCACCACCAAGTAAAATATGCTCAATCAAATACTACATAGAACAAAGTTTTTATTTTTATTATTTTTTTTATTTGATTTCTTTATCCTAAGATTTTCTTAAGAGCTCATAGATAAAATCTCTTCTATAAAATTGCAGGGCTTTGTAAAAAATAATTTTTGACTATATTATGACATTCTGGAACAACCACTTGTTTTGATTTTCAACCATCATTCTTGCTTCAGAGAATACTTTTTTTTATTGTCATACACATAAATAAATAAATAAATAAATAAATAAGTAAAATCATGTAAGTGATACTTTTTTTTTCCAGGAAGAATTTTCACAACGCAAAAAATTTACTCAATAACTTTTTCTACAACACGGATATTTCATATACAAGGATTCAAAATCAATTAAACATGATTCACACACTGCTACGTTCCCTGCCCACACCGACACGTTCCCCCGCGCTCCCTAGCGTTCCCGAAAATATGTGTAACGGCCAGGATAAAAGCTTGTGATCTGACGGCTGAGAGGCCTCGAGCAAGTCGATTGGGTTGGGAGGCCTCGAGGCCCCTGTTCTACGAGGGCGGTAGAAGGCACTCACGGAGACCACAGAATGTGACCCCATAGCCGAGAAAGAGCACCCTATGAGCGAGCCTCGGGGGCACAAAACAAAGGGCAAGTCATCGCGGCCTACTTCTGCAGCCTGAAGTTACTCTGCAAACCCTCACCCGGTGGTTCTGTTTCCTCATAGAAGATCTGCGTTAGCTCTCTCGCTGTCCTCCTGAAAGGGCCGCAATCGTCTCCTTTCGTCTCACGTCTCGCACTTTCCCCATACTTTTTTTGCGGCGTCTGATCCAATTTCTAGGATCTCGGGTGTTTTTTGTAAGCCTTGTGAAGTGCTTGGAGCTTGATTCGTTAGCTTGTGGGGTGCTAGGGATTTGTAAGATTTTTGATTACGCAAGGTTTGCTCGAGGATGTCAAGTGGATTTAGATCCAGGTTTGAGATTTGTTGAAGAATTATCGTGTTGGGTTTTCAGGGTATTTGAGGTGCCGAGTGAACAAAGAGGGACGCTATGGCGAAAGGGTCGCAGAGCCAGGCGTCCACGACGGCGTCGTCAGCTAGAGGGTCCGCCTCGGGTGGACCCATTCCGAGAACTTCTTCCGCTGGAGCTCCTCCCAAGGGTACAGGCGGATCAGGGTTGAGGAGGAGGCGAACCACGTCCACCGGCAGTGGTGGTGGTGGTGGTGGCTCCATGAGGAGTGGAAACAGCAACATGTTGCGTTTCTACACGGATGACGCTCCTGGCTTGAAGATCACCCCGACTGTGGTGCTTGTAATGAGTCTCTGCTTCATCGGGTTCGTGACTTGCCTTCACGTGGTTGGGAAGCTTTACAATTACCGGACGAAGGCGTGAGTCATGAGCCAGGTGAAGTCCGAGATTGTCCTTCGTTTTTACACGGCATTTTCTTTTTCTTTTTCTTTTACAAATGACTGTTATAATTCAGATGGAGTTTTAGTTTCTTGCTTTATAGTTTTGCAGAGAATTTCAATACAAACTGTACCCAGAGACCTATGGATGCGAATCAGAAGTATGTCCGTCTCAAGTGCTGTGCAGTAAAAAGCGTTGAAGCATACATACATTGTACAACATTTCAGAAACTACGTTTGGAGTTCTTTCGGCGGGATTAATCTGCGGTTTGCTTATGCTTTCATTACTGATTTAGGCATCATGAGTTTTGCAGATTTGCTTGCTGGGTCACTTTAGGGTTGAAGGTTGTTGTGAACCTTTGGGTACTTCGTTGTTCAACTATTGCATTAGTGGTATAGAGAAGTATAGTTTACGTGTTTTAGTGGTGAATGCAAGGTCTCTCTGCACGGAATGTTTGTGTGCTTGGAGTCACCTTTGGGTTTTCAGGGTTTCAATTTTGAATACTGTTTTCAATCTTAAGTTCTACAAATCCAAGTAGTTCTTTTCAAGGTAGAATTGGTGAGTGTTCAAATCGGATCCACCCGATTTTGGAAATAGTCACAAGATGTCTTCTTTGAATAGCCTATGAAACAAAAAATGAGTCTAGGTTTGTTGTGTGTATTTGATTGTAGGTGTGGTGATTTGACTCAGTAGAAATCTTTCAATATATTGTATATGATTGGCATTGGCGATGGTTTTGCAAATTAGACCATAGATTTGAGGAAAAGCTTTCTGGAAGAAGGTCGCATCTGATTTTCTTCGGAATATGAAAATATCATTAATATTATCGTATACATCTCATTTTTTCGAATTCAAGTAATTTGTTTAACTTTTTGATTTCCAGATGTATTCTTACAAATATCTGCTCATTGAATTAGTATGGAAATATATACTTACACACCCAGCCACTCATTAGTGATTTGTTTATCTTTTTGGATTCTGACTGATGGATGTAGAATCGAATTTGATACAGTTTTCTGCGTTCATATTTTCTGTATTTAGGTATCTAAGTCACATCTTCATACAAACTCGTAATTATAATTATATATTTATTTACATGCGTGGGTCCATAAGCTGGCAATTTGAAAAACTTGAAAATATATTTGTTTACAACTAACACGATTTTTTTTGGTGCAAGTGATCGATCTTCTTTACGTATAACAAACCTTTCTAGATTACAATCTTAATTTCGAGAGTGGATTTCTAGAAAGTGTTCAAGTGGACTAATAATATATTTATACGCCGATTTTTAATTGGCGAGTGTGCATTTTTGTGCAATTTCACTGTCACTGTTTTCTGGCCATATTGTAATTCAATTGATGTTTTTTTCACAGTATCATTCACATGAATTGGGCGACTGTATTTCTCCTATTGTATTTGTGTATTCATTCGTTCATGTTTCAAACATGGATTGTACTTTATATGGTTCATGCTCTGCACTACTTTTCTCACAACAATACAAGTTTTGAGGAAACTTCCGTTAGGAAGAGTGAAATGATGAACGATATTGTACAGAAAACACTGACAGTGAAATTGAATAATTACAATTCTATTTCAAGGTCCACGTGAAGCTGCAATTCCGAACAATTTGCCGACATCATAGTGGACTTTCGAGAAAATTAGATAATACGCAGAACAGAAGAAACAGACAAACAGTTTTAAAAAGCAGTGTCCACATTCTCACTCTGATACAGGCTCAGCGCAGTAATCAGCAAGTTCAGACAGCATCCAGGTCACACAGCAACTTTGAACCAATTGTACAGGAGCATCAGGGGCACTCAGTAGGAGATTCTATTAAGAAAGCAAATTGGAATCCCTCTTCACAATTCACAACCATGTGGTCTGAGATCATGTAGACGTGAACTCCATAACAAGATGGCCTATACAGCAGAAAAATAAATCCTGACAACTGCCTGTCATTCGATCCCTGCAACACCAAGGGCCACAATATGATTGCTGTACTTAGTGAACCTAAGCAGCGGCACCCTTGCCTTTCTTTTTCTGAATCTTCTTCTGGTAGAACTCGAGCTCCTTGCCTTCCAGAATGTATCTGCAAAACATTTAAATCTCATTATTAGATCATGCGCTTTAACTTCATAAACGTCTAGCTCATCTTTAGGAAAAACTCAGTCGCATCCAGATGTAAAGGAAGGTAACGAATGCAATCACAGAAATCGATGTTATTTCATCTCCGGTATTTCAAGTGTCTTTTGGGTAACTTGGTGACTCAATAAAACGGTACAGAAATGGATTGCAATGTTGTGATATACCATTAAGGAGCATGTTTTCAAATCAAGGGCAGGATGTCACAATAAGAACCAACGTACCCATCAGCTCGGCCACATTGCCCAGGTCGAGAAGCGATGCAAGCAAGCAGCCTGCCGCTGGCGAACTGGTCCTCTAAGTGAGAATCAAGCTTCTGTCCTTCTACTCTCTTGGCGATCTTCCTCAACACGTGACCGCTCTGCTTCGTCTGTTCCTCGGTAGCCTCAGCTTCCTAAGATTCCAAAAGCAACCCGATTACGAAGGAAATCGAATGTAGAAAGCGAATCCATATTTCGATGTATCCATTACTTCCTCTTTCCGAAAAGGAACCAGTCATTCATGCAAGACATTGAGAAAAAAAACATACCTCGTCCTTCTTGGCCGCGGCCTTCTTCTTCTTGCCAATTTCGACGCCGTAGTGCTGGCTGTACCAGGTACGGAAGGGGGCAGCATCGACCTGGATGATGGCATTCTTCACCAAGGTCTGAGTACGGACGAGCTCATTGTTGGACGCGTTGTAAACCACATCCAAAACTCTCGTCTTGCGGGTAACGGCCTCAGATCCCCACGAAAAGTTCCCAGTATCCAGACGAAGCGCCCGGAACTTGGAGTTCCCTCCACGTACTCTGATACGCCTCACTGTCTTGTTGCTAGACAGCTTGGTCATAGCACCCTGCCTTCCCAACTCATACTTACGCTTCTTGCGCCATGACTTCTTCTTACCTCCAGTCGCCCGCCTCTTGTGGGTGGAATCTCTGGAGATACCTGAACGATGGAAAAACCGAGATTCAATTTAAACCCATAACATGATCACACCACCCATACAAAACTCATCCCTCTCCATAAACCAACGAACAAAATCAAACGATTGTCCCTAAACCAGATTACCACCCCATCCAGCTCCCCGCCTACACAATCCAAAACCCTAAATCTCGTGAACAAACCCAATCCCATCACAAAACCCTAAACCAATTACATACTGATTACGCTATAGTCAGAAACACAACGAAAGAAGCTCAACAGCTCACGGTAAGGGGAAGAGAGGCTCCAAGCCCTCGCTCCCCAAACTAACAACCATTAATCCTCCACAGGAAACCCTATTTTTCCACAAGATGCCGAAACAAAAGCTCGCCAATGTAGGGAGATCTACAAACACAGAAAGATCAAAGCCAATACATTATTTTGCATACAAAGAAGGGATTTAGAGGGTGATGCGAAGCGTACCCATGGTGAGCGCCGGAGCTGCTCGCAGGCCTGAGCAAGTGGAAAAGGGAAGTCTTTCGTCGTTGCCAAGCCGTTATCAGGGTTCCGCAGAGCGCCGAGGGTCGGGTGGCCCCCCGCTCCACCGGGTTCGAGAGGTCCGGACCCGGCCCTTCACCACCGGTGGCCCTAAGCCCTAACGAATGCGACCCAGGGCGTCGCCGTCCAGCGGTCGGGATCTCGTTGCGGAATTCGAGGTAGCTACTGCTGGTCGTATCGATTTCTAATCATTTTACACAAGTTTATGTGTGTATTGTATACATATGTTGGTCCCTTCGACTAAACTTTTTAGAGATGCACAATATTTTTTCAAATTTTTTTGAATCGCAAGAAGTAATTATGAAATAATTTTTTTCCTCAAAAAATATATTCAATGTATAACAATTTAAGAAATTAAAAAAAATAAATAAATAAAAAAAATCGTAACTTGGGTTTCTTTTACATTTGCTATTTTGATTTAAAGAGAATATATTATTTTTTCATTATTTGAATGTGTAACGTGGATGAAAGCTCATTATTTAATTTGAAATAATAAAAATAGACACGTTTTTTTATTTATTCTTTTCCTTGTAGTCATATAAATATATTCTTTTTAATTTAAATTTAAAAATGAGACTTAGATTCTATTTTTCTTTTTTTTTTTGTCAATCTTGTCTATGAGATTGATTCTATAATTATTTTGCAAGAATTTTGTTGCAGTAGCTAAAAAATATATACTGATTAATTGGTTAAATTTTATATTTCTTATCATACCACTAAATTATTGTACAACTATCAAAATAATTTAATAATGTCATTACAAAGTTTTTCTTTCACATACAAAAGAAAATAAACTATCTCATATAGCTAACTTTTAGGTGTGAAAATGTTGTCACTATCACAAAACTACAAAAAATTAAAAAATATTTATTTTATTACAATTTCAAAAAGTTTTTTTCTTTGTATTTCTTTTATATTATGTAAATTTTAGGCATATTACAAAGATATTTTTATGTTTTTCACTTTCTTATTTATAAAATAATTAATTTATATGTTTAATTTTATATTATTTGAAAATATATAAACTATTTTTAGTATATGTAGAATTGTACCTCAAATGCATCTAACAATTTCAAGTTGAAATTCTCAAAATTATAAAGTTTTTCTTTTAAATATAAGTGAGTCTTTAAATTTGCTAGTTATGTTTGACCAATTTTATGTCTAACTTTTTTACTTAATTTTATTTTAATTATTTTTTCAAACTACATTTTAAATTAATTTTCTAAATTATGTTCTTAGGTGGTTTTCAACTTATTTTTAAAAATACCACAAACATTCATTTTTTCTTTAATAATTTAACTTTCTAAAGATTCTTAACTTCAACTTTTAAGAAAATTTAAACAAAAAGTAACTACAAACTTGATCTAGATACATTTTTTCTAAAGCTTTTGATAGAATTCTGAGATTTTCTTCTAAAATAAGTGATAAATAAAAATCACCTTTAATAAAGTTTAATTTCTAATGAATGGCTTTTAATATTTAGGGTTTTGAATCCCAAGACACTTCTATAAAAATAAAAAATAAAATTTAGACAAATGAGATGCCAAGAATTACAAACAGCTTAGTAAAATTATTTAATTTGCTAAAGAAATTTATAATACTAAACTTTAATACCATATAAATTTTTTTGAAAACAATATTGCCAAGATTTTTTTTTTTTTTTTGATGTGAATGCAAATATTTTACCACCTAGACAAGGGTTATTTAAGGAAACTAACAATTTGAAATATGTTATATATTTTTTGCTCTTATGACACAAATATATAATCTACTAATAAGGACTGTAGTACAAATAAATCTACAACTAACTTACCACTACATCAACTTGACTTGGAAATATTCATCTTACCAAGCCACATAGTAGCTACAATAGGTTGTAACAACCAAATGATAATATATGCAACTAATTGTATTTCCAAAATTGTCACTTGATAATACAATAATAATTGTCCCTTTTAGTTGTCAAGTACTTATAATACACAAATTATGTATTAATTACGCAACTCTTATGACACACAGATTATACATTCTTTGCAAGAATGTTTTAATATCATTAAAACAAATAAGCCCAAAATCAAAGTTCATTCAATATCAGGTTGTTAGAGGTGTAAAGAAGCTCTAAATATAAGTTCATAAATACTTCTGTACATAGAAATTTCAATTTAAGAAAAAAATGTTATATAATATTTACTAAGAATGGAAAAATTAATGAAATTAAACAACACCATTAATCAATATTATTAAATTTCAAAAATTATCCCAGTATGTTCAAAATATGGATGTGCACATGATTGAGCCAGCTCAATCTTGCTTTACTTAAGCCCACTTATAAAGATTCATAAACCAGATCTCTTCAGATATAAAAATATTCTTACTTAAAAAAAATAAAAAAAAAAAATGTTAACATGATGGCATTGTCCTATTTTTTCAACTTATAGTAGAAATTTGAAAAGAACAAGGTTTAGCAATTCAATTGTATCACAAGAAGAAGAATAGACTCTTGATGAGTAACCTCCTACATGGCAAGTTTAAAAAACCAGCATGAAGTACAGACCAGAGCGAGAACATATATGAAAAGTACATGAAGTGGGTACATACTCAAAAAGCCTGAAATATAAGCGCACTTAGATGCACACCTGCCAAAAAAAGAAGAAAAAAACAGAAAAACCCTAACACAAACAAACAAAACAAAAGATGTATTCATAGTTCCTACAGTTCATGCAGTAATGTCACGAGATGAGCTATGAGTTCTGAGTGGTAAAGAAAACTGATAACCGTTGCAACGATCAAGACTGATCTTGGTCGCAAAAACCACAGGGTCAATGTACAAAATGACACTCTTTACACAATCACGTATTCAGATACCAAAGTAAATAAATAAAATACATAAAACAAAATTAACACCACTTACAAAACGAGATATTTCACGCATTTCAGGAGGCTGAAGTAGCTGGATGGCACAGACTTAGAATCACAAATTTATTTCCCCTGCTCGAAGTTCATAAGTAAGCAAAGGGATTCGTAAACCAATTCGGTGCGAGGAGTGAATGAACATAAAGCGCCTCCTTGATCTCTATAAAATTCTAAACTAATAATTCCAATGCTACCGATAGTAAACATAACTCATGTTTTCAATTCTACCAAAGAACTACACGGATTGAAGTAAGCTCCATCCCTCCTTTCGATGCTGGCTCCACTTCTTTAGGTCATTATGACATCCTGCATGTCTGAGCGAATGATCATGTTATTGACACAAGAAGCCGCTCCACACAACACTTTTTTGGCAGAAGAGCTCCAGTAATTTAACTGAAGACAACATTTCTAGCCAGGCCAGCCTCCCCAGCTCCTTTCCGAGTATCGTGATACACTCTTCTTGGTATCCTCAGTAGTATCGGGTATATTCGCCACCTACAATCCTGACTATACACCAGAGAACAAATCACAAGCTAGGTACACAACGATTTAAATTTCAGGAAAACTAAAAACAATGACTTCAGGGTGTGGAGCAGACATACCCATTTGGAATATCGAGTGCTTGAATGAATGACATTCGAGAGTCCTCTGATAGGGCAACTATCTTAAGGCTTTGTCATGCACCACCTGACGATAGTTGAAGTCCCATGCTGTTCAAACACTGATTTTTTAATGCAATGCAAGTGCTTCCATGGCTCCAGCTCCTCTTGCAAGCAGGCGAAGTGCAGTGCCCTTGACAAGCCAAGCTGAACGCTCTGGTGCATCTTTGTTGTAACTCAGAGGCCTACGCTTACCATTTGTTTCAACAGTGTGATAAACAAATGGCAAACGGAGCACAAGGAAACTATCAGGTGGTAGCACCACTTCCGGTTCAAACTTGAGATCTTGCTCAACTGCCTGCTGTGGATGAACCACGGGTTTGGAGATAACTTGTTTGTTCAACTTCGATGAGCTCAATGATAATGATTCCTGTAAAGCAATAGATCCAAGCCTTAGCAATGTTGGTGAACTAACAATAAACACACAAACTGTACAATGAATAGAATAAGGGAACCAAGAATGTTCCAAATGAGAAAGTCAGCCTGGTACTTATAAATTAGTAAATTTGATCCATAACCGAGTACTAAATTTCGTACTTTCCCGTGAGACTTCCCCAGTGTGTACATGTGTCATAATAAATGCCTTCTCAAACATTATCAAATTTCAAGGTCAAACAACAACTGCAACACGCGCTGATTAGATAACAGCTGCATAATACGTAAAGGGGAAAAATCAAATAATTGACTGACATAAAAACAGTCCTAAATGACAACAACATTGAGTCACATGTTATGACATACCTCAAATTGAACAACCGCTTGAGTAGCAAGTATCAAGGGAATCGGAGGTGTGACCTATACAATTAAGCTCAGCAAGAGTTAGGAGTGTTTAAATTATGAGACAAAAACTTAAACATACACAATCCAACCTAAAATAGACCAGTGACCTAATTTTGCTTTCGAGAAAGCATAATTTATGACAAAAATGCAAGAAATTTCAAGAGTAGACTAGCCACAGGTGCCAAGAAGTGTACCAAAAATATCCGTTGAAGCTGAGATACACATCCCCCATAAACCATGCCCTCCTCGTTTTCCTCACGGCTCGACAAAGCCTTGCAATGAGGACAGTGCATAAAAATGGGCAGATCCATCCCCAATAGTGCATGTCCATCTCCAGAACCTTTCAGTATTCTCATAGCATCTGAGTCTACTCCGGCCCTTTTACCAAAAACAGCGCCTCCATGAGTTAAAGCTGTGGTCACAGGTTGTTCATCTTTAACATGTATCTGTGGACTTTGCTCTGATTCCACAATATCAGGTTGAGGGTAAGATACTCCTAAACTCTGAACATGGTTAGCAGATAGCAAAAAGCGGTGTCCATGAGGGCATTCATGCTCAAAGCCAATATATACTTGAACACGCTGAACATTCGATGTTTGGTCGAAGTCAAACAAGTGTGCATCATTGGTAGACTGTTCTACCTCTGCATCGGTTTTCAAAGAAGCCATAGTAT
The DNA here is from genome assembly GCF_059467195.1 of Physcomitrium patens. Classification (NCBI taxonomy): domain Eukaryota; kingdom Viridiplantae; phylum Streptophyta; class Bryopsida; order Funariales; family Funariaceae; genus Physcomitrium; species Physcomitrium patens. The sequence goes on along the minus strand of NC_143428.1, from coordinate 3,816,071 downwards.
GCGCCACGTTATGCTCTAACGTGTCATTCCTTACCCCTGAAGGGGTGTCCTCCACGGCATCGTGTCTTTCCTCAACATACGAAGGTTTCAGAGATTTTTGGGGTGCCTGCAGTGACTGCAGCTTCTTCTCTTTTTGTGGCAAGGGAGGAAAAGCAGAATCGCCACCATAATTGACATTTGATGAGGAGCTCGTGTTCATCTTAATTTTGTCCATCCTAGAAGTCGAGGTATTGGCAACCACCCTATTGCTCTCACTAAATGACCCGTTTCCGGTGACTTTACTAGAAAAAGTCGGCTCTACATGAGCCTCATTTTTAGTATCTATTGAGCCATTCTGAGGTATGAAAAGGGCATGATAAGATTGGTCACGCTCTATTCCTGCTTTGTGGGGCTGCAGAGAGTTGTCTGTTTTCGCTGGCAGGGTAACTGTCGCAAAACTGCTTTCAAACAGTATCACAATATCCCACACTGACAAATGCTTATATTCGGGAATGAACCCTACTTGCATCAAACCATGACCGGGATGGTAGTAGCGTGCTCTCCCTAGACGGACAAGGCTCCAGGATGAACCACCCAGATGATTCACACCACTGCTAGCAGGCAAGGCCAGAGAAGGTAACATGTCCTCACAACCAGAAAATTGAAAGAATGTCACATTTGCACTCTCAAAATCAAAGGGGTCCTTCCTCAACTTCCTAGAGCGACCACATGCACAAGCATGAAGAAACACCACACCGCTTGAGTGTGGCTTGCATGAACCCCCTCCTGCCACAATGTGCATATTCGATTCAACAAATGAAATAATCATGATACAAACAAGTGAAACAAAACATGAAAAAACACAGGAGAAAGACAGGTGTGCATAAGAACCGAAAATAATTGTGAGAATCTTCTTGTGCCGGGTTCAGCCGCTTTAGTACTACTTTACAAAGAGAGTATCCTATAAAAACCAACCGTGGCAATGTGCAAGTGATGTGCAAAGAAAAAACTACGGGCGTAGCCAGTGTTCAAAATTTTACCTTTCATATCCTTCTTGAGCACTTTATCCGAAGTCTCTCCTCCAGCCTCGGACACTTCCAAGAGATTTACCTCTGCATTTACCACGTCATGCACAAGATGTCTACAAGGATTTCCTGTGAGGCTTACAGCATCACACAGCTGCCGTCCAGCAAGCCAAATAGCTTCGCAACTTGGAATCAACTTCTCAACAAACGACGACACTGCTGGCCCTCTGGCCATGTTATGGAACACAGCAAGGGCTTTCTGAAGGTGAGTATTGTGGACAACTGTTGGATATGTAGACGGAAGGTCTTTCAAGTAAACCTCTAGAGCGATCGGAAGCGATCTCTGGCACCACTTCTTGGAAAACTTGTGATCAATGTCAATCGCACTGTCTAGAATGGAGATAACTCCATCTAGAGAATATACTCGCTGCCGAGCCACAGTTGACAAATTTGATGTCCCGCTGGAGGGATTTGCATTTGTCAGGCTTTGGGACGATTGAGAGTACCTCCTAGTACTTTTGCGGGGAGAGCTCTCTTGGGCCTTCGTATTCTCATTTTTCTCAACAGCTGAAAGTTCGGTGTTAACAGTTTCACGATTTTCCCATGATGAAGTTAGAGCATCTGCAAGAATCTGAGAAGCAGAAAACCAAACAGTCACAGTTGGGAGATCAGGTGGAATATGCAGGGGCTTTGTGGCTCCGTTGGCCCCTCCAGATGCGCTTGCAGCAGCTGCAGCTGCTGCAGCAGCAACCATACCAGCACCGCCAGAATTGCCTGCCATTAGAAACAAAAATATGATTATCAAAGGAAGGGTAAAAGAACCAATTACATCCACGAATCCCGCTACCGTTGTTACATATTTACACATGAGTGTTGTCTGGAGCGCTAAACCGATCAACCACTTTACACAGGTGCTTCAAAAGAGTGAAGTGAAAATTGAGAAAACTGCAGATGGACAATATGTCTACCACCACAGGGCTCCGGATGATGCAAGCAGATGTCATTGTTCCTTGCATACACGTCTCGGTAAATTATAGAAGTACATGAGCTGAATGACTTGTCATATTTTGTAATACAGATATCATTTATTCTACCAGCGCCGTTACCAAACATAAAAGATACTGCAGGGATAAACACACCTGTTGTGGTACTGGCTGTGGCCCCCCTCCCTCTCAAAATTTCTGTATGCCTCAACAAAAAATCCCTTATGGCTTGTATATCGTCCAACACTGGCTCAGAATATTCTGTAACAACAAATGAACGGAAAGTTTAATCATAAGTTTAATGTGTTAAAACATAAAAAGTAACATAGCCAGATACCCTAAAAGACAGTTTTCGATCACTTTACGGCAGTGCCTTGATAAATTCAAATTCAAATTCAAATTCAAATGTTCACAAGAGTTCTTATAATGTCTACCTGTAAGGTTTAGTGTCTGAGTGGAAAGTCCTTCCGAGCTCCGCATATGACTCGCAAGTACACCAGAAATTTCTTCAAGACCAGCTCCTGGTCGATTAGAAACTCTATCTACGAAAACAGCAGCTCTGGTTTGATCCAATGCAAAAAGTGCACCGCCACTGGTAGCTCCACCAAAAGTATTCACGCCACCACCAAGCCCTCGGAGAGCAGCTGCTCCAGAGCCAGAGGAACCGCCTTCCCCTACTACATTGGCAAGCGTTCGACATTTTTTCAGAAGGAACCTAATCTGCGTCTCAAGCGATGCTTGCATCTTCTTACGAACACCTCCTTCAGTCTTGCTTCCAGGCCTGCTCAACCCTGAGCTCGATTGCGAAGACTTTGACGGTCTGCTGTAAGTACTGTCAGGAGATAAAGAAGTCCCTGGCCCGCTATGCAAAATGCTTGAAATCGCTAAACCATTAATTGTATCTTCAATAGCGGACCCAGGTTTATTACCTCCAGATGTTGATTCCACGAATTCTTCCAAACATACAAAAAGAGCAACAGGCGTGCACTGTCCGGGATACAAAACAGGAACTGCACCACCCAGAGACCCATTTGAAGAGCTTTGTCGGCCAGTGGTTACCCCAACCCCGCTCCTTCCGACTGTGTCTCGGGATGGGGCCCCTGCACGGAAAGACGAGGAAGATCTGCTGGTGGGTTGAGGGAGGACATTTGGAAGCACTTGAGACTTGACAAAAGGAGCAAGAGCATGCTTTGCAGTTTGCAAAGTTCGAAACATCCGAAGATAACGAGGATCAAAACGTGATCCCTCTTGAACAATCAAGAGTATATGACACACCTGTAAAAAATACCCTATAAGATAATAATACAGAAAAGGTAAAATGGAAAACATGCTATGTGAAAGAAACGAAGATAACCACCACAAATCTGCAAACAAATGTCATTGCAGACGTAACTATACCATCACGCAACATTCCATCACGAACAAGCTTTCATTGCCATCGATTATCTTCATAATTACCAAATAATGTAACGTACGATAGAATGCCTAGCACCTACTAGGAATCCTGACAAGGGATTCAAATCAACAAATCTTTAAGCAGAAACAACTAAAATTCGTCCAATACTGATTAGAAACTAGTTACACGCCTGGAGTCTGGCGGATACATCTCCGCTAATTTAGGCTAGTACAAACACATATCGAAACCAATTGGAAATCGACAATCACTCTATAAATAAATAAATACTTTTTAAAAAAAATCATAATTTGTAATGCAGACACCCTTTAGTTTGCTTTTTGATAACACCACGTTTAAGGAGACTACTTATGGAGGTGACATCCGCTTTCTCTTCAATTGGTGTATCAAGAGTGATATCTTCAGTAGACGTGCCCAATGCATGACTAATCCACTTTATATTTATAAGAACGTGAAATTCGCTGAAAATTTCGACCGTACATTGTGCTTTCGTCATTCTATCTCAATGTGACGGTTTCAGAGTATACAAGTCATAAGCCATGCTGCCAGCTTTTCTAAGCTTCTTGTGCTAACTTTGCAACCATTCTTATGCAACTGTTCGTATGAGGATAGGGAAATAGTCATAGTAAAACAACAACAAAAGCAACAACAACAACAACAACAAAAAACTTACAGAAAACATGAATAGTAAGCCGCGAAAACTGTCAGCTTCATGTCGCTCCAATGTCTCAGACAGATTCTCCCCAGCTCGATTATCTTCCTTCAAACAATCACAGGGCAGAGAACCCCAGACATACTGAACGTACAATATACCTTTCTCTCGATCGTAGTAATTTTTTATCTTTCCATCTAACCAATCCCTTTCAACCGCATTACCGGTAGGCTTGCTCTCGGTCTTACCTATCGTCTTCTGAGAAGCATTTGATTGAGCGTCCCCATCTCTAAAACCTGCATTGAAGTCCCTCTGGCTTCCATCCCTACTTCTACTACTTTCGTCAGATTTCCCTCTACCTTTAACCAAACCTCTCTTTCTGATGAAGCCATTATCATGTGAAGGCGCTCTCTCTGTTTCACTTCTTTGAGGATTGGGACTCCGTGATGCATCATCACATCCAGCCGCTGAGAAATTAGGGTTTGAGATCCTCACCGTTTCCTGGACCCCTTGAAAATTTCTACGTTCCGAGGAACTTGCACATTTTCTGCCAGAGAAAATTTGAGCAAGAAGAATGCGGTCCAAAAGTTGTGAGGCTTCATCCTCCAGCCTGCTTATCACACCGACTACAACTATTTGCTCATTGTGAGAGTCCGTCAAATCTTCGTCCTCGTAAGGGGCTGGCAGGACAATCTTTGGTGCAGAATCCCGTAAATCCGCGATGTCAATTGCTGAGAATTCGTTTCCAGAGAAATCGGCACCAAAAACACCACCATCGGAAAGAGAAGAGGCAAGACCCGCGGAAGGGGATGAAGCTGGACCAGAACCCGGTGACCAAGACGGAGAAACAAAAATTGAGGGAGATTTAGGCAGAACAGGAGGCGAGGTCGGAACGGCACCAGAGGAACTTCCACCTTGATGCGCTGCCTGCGCGGAGCCTGCTGAAGAACCCGGGCGGCTCAGCATCCGCACACTCATGGTGCTCTTTCTTCATGCGTTACAGAAGAACCAAAAAAACCCTAACACCCCGATACAATTTTCCAGCAACATCTGATAACCTCGCCAACCCTCCTCCCTACAAGACCATAACCTCCCATCAACCCCAAAAAATAGAAAAAAATAGGTCAAGAAAACCTTCTCTAGCACTTCAAATGGTAACTAACATTCAACAAAGTACAGCCGGTGCCTCTCATTAAAAAACCGTGCGCACTTTAAGTCAAAAAACATTCTGCCAGTCACCCACGGCTCTATCTGAAGCTCGAATTTCTGTTGCGAGTGCTCCCGAGCTCCGAAAGCAAAGGGACGGAGCCAAGAGCCTCAAAAACCATGTCCATCCAATGGATGAAATGCTGCACTACATTCGTTCCGTTGACATAAGGGGTGGTTTCACACGTCTTGTGGAACATGGAATAAGAATAATGATAATATTATAACTAGAAGAAGAGCAGCAACAAGACGTAAGTGTTTTTGGTAAATATATGCAGTCTAAATTAGTTTTTGTATAGATTTGATACTTTTCAACAAAGAAGGTTTTATTTTCTATATAAATTTTGAATTACCAAGTCAATACAATTTTCAAGACAATTAATAAAAAAATGCTCTTTAAAAAAATAATGGTACATCAATAGTTATTTTTTCTTATAATAATTGATTTTTATATTACATATTACAACGTGGGAGAACTTTAAAGTGCAATTTTCGACTTCCCTCAAGACATGTTTTATTCTTCAAAACATATTGGAACTGCTTTATCACATAAATTATCAAAATTATATTAATACATTGATTAATAAATAATAATAAATATAAAAAATAAATATATAGAATTGATAAATATCTCAAATAAACATTATTGCAATAATATATATATATATATATATATATATATATATTCTAAAAATTAAACTAATAAAACATTTGGTTGATAATAAAATAAAATAAAATAAAAACTACAATCATTATATCAATGGTACAACTTGAACTTGCAATAAAAAAATATTTTTTAGATAGATAATAAATTTTCTATATTGCAAAAGTAATTTATGTAATGTTATATATATATATATATATATATAGAGAATCCGATTTAAATAATTGATAAGTTTATATATCAATAGTAAATGATGTTGTGTTATAATACAGCTATGAGGCAAAAGAAAATATATATATATGAATTTTGATTTAGAAAAAACATGAATAAAAGATAGATAAGTTGTAAATATCTTTTAATGATAATATTTTCTTTTTTAAAAGATACTTCTATATACTTTGTAGGACTATTAACAAATCAAAATAAAATAGATTAAAAAAATAAGTAATAGAATTATTTTTAGGAAGGAGATAAGAGTGGTTTCTAACAAAAACTACATGACAAAACAATAAATGGATACTTAGAGAGGACTAATTGTGAACTTAAGCCAAAACCAAACCTCAAGGCACAAAATAGTGCACCTACAATAGATCCATGGTTCTTTTTTTGATCAAAGAGCAAGATTAGAAAGCAAACTTGTTAAGATTTGGTTGAACTTTGATTTGGAGTGATGATGGCAAATATTAAACTTTTCATAGTTTTCCATAGTGAAAGGCATTTGAAGTGGATTGGATTTTGTAGAAATAAAATAGAGTTTATAAGCTTGAGAATTTTTGTGAATATTTTGGTACATTAGAAGATCAAAATTTGTGGGCTTGTGCATCTACTTGTGTTAATTTTTTTTTGTGAATTTAAACTCAATCTAGTAGTTAGATTGAAGGTTATTAAATTTTGACTAAATTAGTGTCTTAGAATTTGGATTTCAAGGATCAGCAAGGGTTCTTTAATCTTAAATAACTTATCAATTAGATTGAAGCAAATTTAGGTAAGTAGGTTGTGAACTTGGTATTTTACAATTTTGCCAATTTTGAGTGTAAGTGAACAATTAAATAAGGAGTTATTATAGTTGAAAGATTAACATCAAGTTTAATAAAAGATGACAACCAACACCCACGCAATTAAAGAACTTTTTATCCCAATTGATATGTTGGATTCTTCTTTAAATTATTGTGTTTTTTTGTTAATCATTAGATTGCAATGTCTACAAAAAAATTGCAATATAATTAATAGTTATTGATGTTTTAAGACTATCTTAGATTGGTTAAGGTTGATTGGATTTTATGCAGGATTTTATTAAGGTTTTTAGGATATCTATAGGTTTTCTTTAGAAATTTTACTATGATTTATTCATGATTTTTTTAGGATTTATTCAAGATTTGGATAGGATTCAATAAGTATTTTTCTATAACATCTTTAATGTATATATATATATATATATATATAGTATTTTCTAATATTTTTTTAGAATATTCTTTAAAATTTTATTAAGACTTAATTATAATTATTAAATTTTAATTAAGATTTGTTTAAAATTCTATTAGGAAGGCAAGCTTCTTTGTTTGTTGCAAATATAATTTATCACCTATAACCAAATGCCTAGTACATTTTCAAATTAGTTTTCACAACAACAATATTCATGATTCTTAATTATCAACTTTTTGAGTTATAAATAATATATTCGTACTTTTCTTCTTACAAAAAATACATGAATATATGAACTTTGAGTATTAAATCAAAAGAATATAAGATTTTTGTTGATATAATATGAAAAACTACTAATTTACTCCATAATTGGTTGCAAATTGATTCAAATAGAAATTTCATTTCTTTATAAGTGATCATTTGTGCTTTTAAAAGAATTGGTTTTTTTCAAAGATTTCTAAGTAGTCCTTGTAATGTTTAACAACATTGTTAGCAACTTTATTTAAAATGAATTAGATGTTATATGGAATAGAAATAAAATTTTCTTATTTGTAACTTATAGATTTTATTTATTTATTTATTTTAATAATTAGAATTTTAGAATTTTTAGCCAAAGAATATGAATTTGAAATAAAAAAATAAAAAATAGCAATTTATATATATTAAATACCTAATCTATTTAAGGATTATATTATATGAATCATAATAAATCAAAAACAATAAGATTGGTTGAATGCACTTCTTTTAATTGTGCTTTGTAGGTAATATCTTTAAAATTTAAATATTAGTTAGTTACATACTCTACATGCAATTGATTAGTATTGTATATCAAAAATATTTTGTAATATTTAATATTTTCTTCATCAATAAAAATAAGAATAGTAAAATATAATAAGTCAAATATAGAAGTTACATTATTTTTAATTCTTAAACAAAATATTGTGCAAAATAAGGTAAAATTTTGCATAACAATATAAGATATTGTTAGAATAATACTACACAAATGTCACATTGAACAATTTTTATTATTACTAATTAATCAATTATTTATTTTAACATTATATTTTTTTATTTAATTTATATTTATATTTATTATCATTATTATTGATATTATATTTATGATGTATAAAACTTAAATAATAGGTCTTAAATTTGTATACTTTTTATTCATAGATATTAAATTTTAAGTTGATGTTTTTTGCTAAAACAATTGTTAAAATAAGTTTAAAATCATTCTACTTGACATTCTTTGCTAATTGATAAAATTGTGAAATATGCATCAATATAAACAATTTATTTTTTAGAAAATCTAAGTTTTACCACTTAATTAATCATATTAAGTTTTACCACTTAATATATCATTATCTCTATATATAGATTAAAAATTAAATTTTAATTAAAAAATTAATATTACATTTTATTGCTAAAAATATAATAAAGAAGATAAAATTGGTCCTCTAAGTTGTGTCTTAATAAACCTAATTTAAAATAGGAAAAGAAGGCAATTTTGTAGTCAAAATTAACAAATTTTTTTACTTGGTTAATGAGTTCACAAAACTTTAACATGTTACCTTTCAATTTTTTCAAAAGATAAAATCTTAAATTTTTAATGAACAATACATATTTTTGAGAATGTTTTGTAATGAAATTACTCACTTAGGAAGGAATAGTTGCCAAAAAATCATTTATTATAAATTTTAACTCAATTTAAATTTTATTTTTCTACCAAATGATTTTTGACTACATAAAACCTCACTTATATAATGCTTTAAGGTTTTTCACTGCAAAAAAATATATCTTGTTAATATATTATTGCAAAAAAAACACCACAAGTTATTATCATCATTATTAGTTAAATTATAAAATATTTTAAGTAATACATAAATATTCTTTATTTATTTATTTATTTTTCCAATGATAGCATAAACCTAATCTATTGTACTTCATCTACTAATTTTTTTGATTATTCTTGCATGCACATAGAGTATAATATGCTTTTTCTATATTAACATAGTTGTAGGAAGATTATCAAAAAATAAAGAATATTTTACAATTTAATGTGAATTTTCGTTAAGGTGGAAGATACTATTTAAATTCATTATACATCTCTATATAAAATATGTATACAGAATTAGATATCAAAAGCTTTTATCATTCTTTTTGCAAGCACTGATCTTGTTGGGGTTCTAAAAATTTGTACATGTTGAGATATATGGAGAGAGACTGATGGAGTGACTACATCGGCAAGCATGGAATCCTTGAAACAAGAATTTTTGTACAACCACAGTTACCCCAACAGATACCATCAAGACCACATTTCAGACTACATGCCCCTCTTAAACCCCAAATCATGAAGCCTATTTGTCTCAGACTATCTAGCATTCTCAGCTACGGCGAAAGAAAAAAAAAGAAAAAAAAGAAAAGAAAAAAAAAGAAAAAAAAGAAAAGAAAAAAAAAGAGCGGAAAAGAGTAGCATGTTACAGTAATATTTCTAACACATCCATCCCACAATTATGTTAAATATCTGACATGACATGGACACACGTAGCAGTGTGTGAAAGTGTCGCTGCCATAATAGCTTGCGGAACGTTCATCTAAGCCCACGGAGCTCTCTATATTGAGAGTGGCGGTTGCGAAGGGCTCCCCACAAGCACACCGCATGGAAGCGGGTTCGGCCAGTGAACTTCTGCGACGCCCACAGCACAACTGGTCGCAGACGGTCACTCCAAGTGTGCCCCAGATGCATTTCCCCCTTGAACGACAAAGCGTTCACCGGATGAACCTGAGAGCGTCTGGTCTCGAGGGTCGTTCGTTCCCAACGAGTTCGCCCTAATTTTCCAGTTTAGTTACGACCTCGATCAGTTAGATGGGCATTGCTACATTTATCTAACAGGGGTTGGGGGATTGTCCGTTTGGTGCAGTAATCTCGTGTAGGTCTGCAGCTTGATCTGGGTGCCGGGCAATTAGGGCCTCCTGTGTGCGAGGTCAACTAGGCTTAGATCGTCGGACACACCACGACCGAAACCTCCGCAGTGCGTCAGCGTATTTAATCGGAAACATAGACTTTAGATCTCAGAAATCAACGAACTCATCTCGGTTCGACTAGGTCAGTCTGCATTGTTCGAACCCCAAGAATATCTAGGAATAGGATTGATGTGAAGGATGTACAGTCCGGGGAATGGTCGTGTCGAGAGTAGTAGATATGAGGTGTGGGGTGAGGGAGTGGGCTGTTGAGCGTGAGTGGGGGGTCCATGAAGTGGAGCGCTTTCGCCATGGCTATGGCGGGAGGAGGCCATGGTGGCATGTTTCTCTCCTTCACCTCGTTCTCGTGCTTCCCCCTCCGCATTTCGGACACCCTCTCCAAGTGTTGTTCCTGTTAGTTCCCGTTTTACTTCCTACGCCACGCATTTTCACTCTAATTTTGTGCGATCCCTATTTTGTGCATAGGGAGGTGCCTGCCGCCCCCTTCGATATCACCAGGACTTGCTTTGATTAGCAAGTTTCGGGTGTTGGGGAATTGGTAGCGAAGAGGGGCTCTGTGATTGTTTTGTTGGAATTTCGAGTTTCAAGGGGTGGGAACATTGTGGTGGGTTTTTCGAACGTGTGAAAGCAAGCTTTGTAGGGTTCTGGCGCATGCGGTTTTTTTGGGGAGGGCTTGTTCGTGCTTGTCACAGTTCTGCGGCTGTGTGAGTCGATTGTTAGCTTCTTCACTTCTAAAGCTTCGAGGTTCCTTTGAGTATTAGAAGGGGTGGGTTTGATCATCTGCTTTTTTCTCTGCACAATTGGTGCGGTGTGTGCCGTGTTCTGATCAGTCAGAGGACATCTCGCTCTCTCCCTCCCTACCTCCCTCTCTCCCTGTCTTTCTCCCTCTGCTCGTGGTTCTCTGAGAGATCGATATAGCTTGTACATGAAGTCTTGACTCTTGCGTTCTTTTTCAGTTCTTTTCTTCTAAAAAGACATTTTTCTTTCACTTCCTCTCTAGAGTTGGTGCCACTTCATCATCTGACGGAGCCTGTTAGTGTAACAGTGATTGGCATTAGGTTTTTGAGCCTTCTTTATCAGTCAGTAATCATGGCCAAGTTATCTTTGCGCGGACAAATTTGGCAATATTTTATGACGTGATTATGAAGACCTTGAGTTGCCTTGTTATGTTTTCATCGAAGTTTTTGATGGGAACGAGGAGCTTCGACGATTCTTTTTCATTTATATCTTGATTCGACCCATGTACATAGCTGTAGAGCGGTAGTTGAAATTTAGATATGAGGCGGAATTTGTGTGATCAGTGACTCGAACGTGGTTCAACAACAGCGGAGGTCAAGGTCGTAGTTAGAGTTTGAGTTGAATGGTAACCCGCATCATTGAAGCAACCCTTTTCTTGCTTAAGAAAACTTAGAACTCCTGGAGCGATTAGCAGAAATGGTTCAATTCTAGTGGGAACAGACCTAGCATGTTTAAGAAGCGAAGAGGACCTGGGTTTCAACATGCACTGAAATCGCCACTCTTATTATTTGTTCACAGGGAAGTCTGTAGAATTAGTCACTATCAGCAAAAGTTGGGGCTTGTGCAGGTAAATTTGGTCAAGCAGCCCGAAGTAGCTTCTTGAGCAGGGAATCTAGAAGTAATGAGTTGTGCGGAGGAAATGATGGAGACGGATGATGCGGCGGTGGTGGCAGGGATTACTACAGCCAATCTTGAAGCTTCAGAACCTTGGAAAAAAGCTAATGGTGGTAGAAACGAGAGTTCAGGTACAGCTGGCGTGGAATGTCACGAAAAGACTATTTCGGAAGTAAAAGAAATTAAGGCATCCGGATCAGGGGCCGATGTATCAGGAGCTGCGAAACACATTGTGTTTGAAAGTGGTGATAGAAAGAACGCGGAAGGTGGAGTTCTCGGGCAATGTTCGACTGAAAGATTGGAAGTAAGTACCGCCAACTTCTTTGGCTTCTGCATCAATCACATTAAATCCATTTATCTCAATGAAATGTGGATTTGCAGTTGTGAGGTAGTGCCTTTCATGTTCCTTTTGTATTACATGTTTAACAGTGAACTCCAAATGGCACCATCTCAAGTCTTTAATGTAAAGAACTCAAGAACCACTCCCAGTTTCTTTGCATGTCTCCCGTCCTTTCGCTAAGAAGATGTTGGAGGTTTAACGAATTGTCGTCCTATAATACTTCTGCCCACTCGGCACCTTGTGTGGATCATGGTCGTCTTCAGAAAGCATTTCACTATCTGGGGTGATGTCTTCCAGTCAGAGTGGGGGACACATTTCCCAGCTTGACAGTCCATATATATATATATATATATATATATATATATTATTACTACTACAATGCAACGTGAGCTGCGCATGTGCTAATCATGAAGGAGGTATAAGTCGTATGGTGTAAACCATTGACTGCATAGTAGATGATGAAGTAGGGTTTAACAGTGACAATCATGGGTATGTGAATTTGATGTCAACAGGACTGACTTCTTATCCACTTTTTTATTTTATTTTATTTATTTATTATTATTATTATTATTTTTTGTCAAAATGTAATTGAGAGTATAAATGCGAACTTTTACTGTCCTACTGTCTTATTTGCCAATATCATGAATGTGGGATGGCTTCTTTATTCATCACACTTCGTGTCTTGCATTCGCAGACGATGTTGGTGGTGAAGCAGGTGGCATCAGGAGGTACCAGTGATATCATTGAGGCTGGTATGGTTACAGACACTCTTATGAATGACGCTGAAGTAGAAGCCGGTTGCAGTCAAGCTCAACCAAGAGTGGTAGGACACAAAGAAGTAGCAGGAATCCAGGAATTGCAAACTGGCTTCGAGACGAATTCCTCAACAGACCGCGTTCCCAAAGAGGCTGGTAAGAGATCCGATTCTAGAAGACAGCGATTTTCAATGTATATGTGGGTGAAATACCTTCCATTCTATTGCATATTGGTGTTTTTTGTGCCTGTGTTGAATACAGTGTCTGAGTTGTGTTGGCCGTCGGTTTTGTTCCAGCAGTGGATGTTTTATCACCAGTGGAAGAGGGCGTTGTTGCCTCAGGCGAGGTTCAGTCGTCACAATTCACTCCATCTGCTGAATTATCGAACAGATCGGTGAGCAATATGAACGGCAGTGTGAACATTAGTCCGAAGGGCTCATTACAATCTGCTAACGTTGAAGAACCTGAGGAACCTTTGCTTAGGTCTATAGTGTTGTCTCAGAAAACAGAAACGATAAGGAATCGTAATGATACGATGAATAGGCTGGAGAACTTGATGCTGATTCAAGAGTCTCGAATAGATGTTGATAGGTACAGGACTTCATCTAGTAGCATAACTGAGGCTGTAGCTGCAGAAGTCGCTGCTGGAGTGGCCGAAGGTATAGCAGAAAGTATTGCGGAAAGCATTGCCAAAGAAACAAGTACGTTTGAACAAGATTCAACGGAGGGCCGACTGTTTGATAGTGGTAGGTTTGAAAGGATTGCTATCGCTAAAGCGGTAGCACAAGGTATAGCTGAAGGTGTCGCCGAAGAAGTTGCTCAGGGATTGACAGTTGGACTTGCGGAGGCAGCTGCAACTGCTAAAGCTCCCAATGGAGTTGATCAAATGAAGCCAGCTAGTATGCAAGGTGTGCCTTCTTTATCTTTTTTCGTGTGAACAAATTTTCTATAGTTGTCCCTCTAAATACATTTTTGTTGAAGTTTCAAGACATTCCGATTGAGTAATTCAGTCGGTTTCCTAGTTTTAGTGGCTTGTTGTAATATTGTTTTTGCCTTTTGTACACATCGGCTCTTTCTGGCTTGGATCAGGTACGGGAGAAGGAAACAAAGATGGAGTCCTTTGCGATTGTGGGATTGTTGCTGTTGTGAGAATAGTTGGTGAGAAGAGTCCTAACAGAGGTTTGCGGTACCTGATGTGCTCTCGTCAAGAGCCTTCTTTTTTTAAGAGAAAGGGCAAGAGGAAGGAATCTGATACAATTGGGAAGTGCAAGTTCTTCAGGTAATATTTTGTCTGTCGAACTTTGCTACTTGGTTCATTTAGCTGATCGTCTCGAAATTGGTCACGTATCCCGATATTTGCTATAATTTTTTGATTTTTTGATTTATATTTATAAATTTGCAAATATTTTACTAATACATGTTGATTGTAAACTTCGATTTGCTTTATGCAGGTGGCTGGACACTCCAAGACACACCTCCAAAGAGGATAAAAAGAATCAAGAGAAAGAGAAGGCTCAGTTGGAAGAATTAAATGTTCATTACTCTACACGGTCTTCTGCTAAGAAAAGTTATCCGGAGTCGCGTTCTGGAGCTCGCACCGTGTCTTCAGTTGATAGAGGAGAAATCCCACCTTCTGATATCCCAAGTTCAAGAAATACTGATGATAACTCGCTTACACCGGAAGTACCTGAATCTACATCTATTTTGAAAGTGAAGTCAACACGAAAGCAGCTAGAAAAGGCAACTGTTGAGAAATCTGGAAAGGACAACGTACAAGTTGCAGAACGGCGCACTTCTGCGGGCACTTTGACGCGTTCTGCATCGACAAAAGGAGCTCCAGAGCTTCCGCAGGGATCTAGCTTAGATACTTCTGTAGTCAACACGCCTACCAGTACGCCAGCAAGTGCTTTAGGGAAACGTACAAGTGATTGGACGGATAGTTATATTGGGCCAGAATGGCAGCTCTTTGAGAAGGGAGGTTCGTGGCGTAAGAGGCGTAGTGTCCGAGGAGAAAGTGGACTTAGTAGTCGATATTCAATCGGTGGTAGTGTAAGGAACATTGGATTTAGCTCCTCTGAGAAGAAGCCCTTGCACTATTTCAGAAGGTCAACAGGCCAGCTTGGAGTGTCAGATCAGAAAACCTTTGATCCTCTTAGTTCAGCACAGCCTGCGACCGATATTGAAAGTGTTGGAATTGACCTCAAGGAAGAGCCGGACAGTCGCTTCAAAAGCTACTACAAGAAAAATAAATCTGGTAGCTTTTCAGAACAGAAGTTGAAGCGCATGTATGCTAACACCAGTGATAAATTGCAACTAGGTGGGAGTAAATCTCGAGTTAACAATGCTGTAGAAGTGGCTTCCCCTGTAGAAACTGAGAAGAAAACCAAGTCACAAACGCGGCGGCAGCAGAGGAAACTTCCGCTCTCGGAAGTTTATGGCATTGTGGAGCCTTTGCTACCTGGCAAGAAGACGACCAAGAAGGGAACAACAATCCCTCTGGATAAGGAATCCAGCTTATCAACCTCAAAGCAATCACTTGGAAAGAGCACGCCTCAAAGTGTTGCTACGGATCATGAGGAAATAGGACACTCCAAGTCTCCAACAAAGAAGAGAAAGTTATCATGGGTTGTTTCAGAGGATTCTGTTGTGCTGGAGACAGATGCACCAAAACGAATCTCTGTCACAAACAATAGCTTAGGCGCTATAACTGTAAGTAACTACATACTTTTTATTTGTTGTGCAGTTGTATATGTGTGGGATCCTAACTTTTTATTATGTACTGGAGTGTCTTGCTTCGAATATCTTATGCAATGATGTCTTTTACTTGTGATCAGAACTCAATGGTTGAGGCTCCTCTACTAGCGAGTGCGTTCCCTACTGTACGGTATAAAGCAAAGCTTCCTGTTGAAGATTTTAATGATCCTGATGATCCATGGTCATTAGAAATACCGTGGAGAAAGGAAGAGGATCGAGAAGTAATATCGCAGCAGCAGGAGAGAGAGATGTGCAGGGACGAAAGAAGTGGAGAAACAAATGAAGGTGAGAAACATGAAATAAAAGTGGACGGAATGAAGAGGACAGAACTAGTGAACGAAGCTATAATAACTAGAGAACAATCACCTAAGAAGATATCACAATTAGCTGAAGTGGGTGTTTCTGAGGCAGCCGAATTGAGTAGGTCTAAGTTTTCTGGAGGCATTTGTAAACAAATATCCTCCGAGAACAACCTAAATGCAGCAGCAGTAAAGGAATCAGATTCTCCTCCCTCTTATAAGGATCAAAAGACTGTCAATGCTGTGGAGGCTACGAGTACTTCACTTGCGAATGCAGTTCAAGCAGAAGGGATTGGATTGCGCACTGATAATCAGGAGCTGAGTGACGTTTTGAATGAGAACCCTGCGGATACCCGATACGAAGCGTGCATCAAGGCTGACAAGACGGTAGAAGTAACTTCAATCCCAGCAACTCAGAACTCGCTCAACTCTAATACAGTAATAAAAGGGAATTCTGATTCACCTGTATATAGCAGGGATGACGTGTCTGATCAGGTTTACTCAAAGTCGACTCACCAGAATCAAGAGGCTACACCAGAAATTCATGGCCTAACACCTCCCTTTGGAGAAGGGATGTGTTGGCCACCGAGGTTGTGTTCAGATATTATTCCGCCCCATTCAACATGTAAAGACACTACAATGCCTCAAAATGCAGTTGAAGTTGAACAGAAAGTCGAGAGCTCAATCAAATATACCCTAGACAATGGTTTGCTGCAGTCAGCACCAGGCGTCTCTGAGCCATCTGTGCAAAAAGCCGAGATCTCACAAAGCTTACAAGGGTTGAGTGTGAGAGGGCTGGGTCAAGCTATGAATAATTTGAAGTCAAGCTCTCCATCATCCCAAGCTACCAAGGACGACCCCAAAGTGCTTGATTGCTGTACATCTCCAAATGAAGGGGGCAGTGACCTTTTTGTTGAGACATTTTATGAGCAGGACGCCGGGGTCCTTCAAGAACAGCAGACTTCTGTGGTGATCGATGATCAAAACACAGGCGAGAAGTCTCATTCAAGTGTAAGTCCTAATCTGTTTTAGGGGCGTGTGTTTTTTTATCAGTCTATTGTTTACTAGATGAAATGCCGGTCTAAAAGTGTTCACTCTGAATAATTTAGGCTTCTTCGAGTCAAAATAAGTATCTCGTCAATATTTGACTTCTTGTAGACGGCACATAGTTCTTGCCGTATATCAATCTGCATTCAAGAAATCCAGAAGTAACATCTGGATTGCCTCTTTCGATTTCTCTCTTACCTTCTGCAAGACTTCGAAGAACTCCAAGAGTTGTGTTCCTTGACCCGTGTGGGTTGTACTCATGAATAGTCATGTGCGAAGATTTCATGGGAGTTGCATCACAGGAATTAACGGGGATTTTCTTGATTTTTGAGTTGTTAAAGATCAACAAAGAAATTACGTTGTTTCTCTTCAGATGCTAGTTGCTCGAATTGGAACTCAAGTTGAAGCTGGCGGTGAAGAGTCTCTCATGAGGGAGAGTGCAATCATAAAAGTTTCCACAAGCGTTGAAAAGGGTGACCACACTGTACCTGACAAGACTGACTCAACAATACCTTTGGAGCAGTTTCCACTAAATGAGGAGATAGTTATTGAAGACTGTATGAGGATAAATCCTGTTGGGGTGGCAATGGCGACGGATGTCATGTGCGAGGACAATTCACTGGTTGGAAGTGTTGCCGTAGTGAGCAAGGATGGTTCATTCGAGTCGGACCATGTGTGGAGGTGTGGCACCAATATTTCCAACGA
Source organism: Physcomitrium patens (assembly GCF_059467195.1). Taxonomy (NCBI): domain Eukaryota; kingdom Viridiplantae; phylum Streptophyta; class Bryopsida; order Funariales; family Funariaceae; genus Physcomitrium; species Physcomitrium patens. The sequence goes on along the minus strand of NC_143428.1, from coordinate 3,798,212 downwards.
AAGATCTGAGCCACCTAGTGCCTTGAGCGATGTTGCAGCGACTAGTGAAAGGGACGTTGTGTTATCTGATGACAAGCATGAGATAAACGATTTTCAGGAAAATGTTAAAGGGATTGAGAGGGTGATTGAGGAACCTGCTATTAGTGGAAGCAATTTAATAGCTGAAGGTTGCCTTGATGGTATAGTGGGCCAAGTGAGTACTCATGAGCCTGAAAAGAAGCTTGCCCATGCACCTTTTGATGAAGACGGTGTCTTCAGATCTCCAGGTCTAACGGACAACGCTGGAGCCGCAGCTGTTAGCGAAAATGCTGGGTTTTTAAATTCTGTTTGGAGGCTTGCTTCTGGTAAAAAGACCAGATCTATTGGTTCCATTGGCGCTCCAACTGTAACGAGCAAAAGGTCACGATCAGTGCTTCCGTCACAGAAGGGTGGTTCAAGTGGAGAAAGTAAAGGACACACCAAACACCAAGCAGAAATCCAGTGGGTTGATGTGCCTTTAGATTGGAGGAATGAGAAGTCTACAGGTAGGGTACCTCTTCTATCAAACTCTTATGGGAGTGAATTGCGACCTTTGCAGTCTGCTGATACCTCACAAGGTACACATAGTGCACGTCCAAGACCTGCAAGAGGGGAAGTCGACGAATCTTCCATTATCACAGAAGAGAAAGGAAAAGACCATGATGCTCATGTAACTAATGGTGCTGCACACGCACGACAGGCTAATCTTGGGAGTACGACAATGGGTGATGCGGCTTCAGTTCCAGCAGGTGGTTACCATCTAGTTGGAGGTCCTGTCAATCAGCAAGCAGCTGCAGGAGGAGAGAATGTTTCCCAGAAGAGAAAACGGGGCAGACCAAGGAAGGATAGTAAGAAGCCTGTCGGATATCAGTTTGCTGTAATTGATGGCCACAAGGTTGGTGCCGCTGGTGGAGTAGACCGGACTTCAGAGTTTGAATCGGTGAGATAAATAATGAGGGATAAATCTCATCTAGTATTATTTTTGAAGAATGTCATAATCTTGTCCAAAGACGGTTCTAATCATTGACAGCTACTTTCTCATCTCAAGTGTCGTTTTCCTTTCACGCCCCAGATGTTGGATTCATCATGATCTCGTGCTTGATTATACGATTGTCTATGGAGGTCTGTACAAACGTATGCAATGAGTGCGTTTATTTTCATCTGGGTTCTCCTGAAAAAGACAGAAATGAGGCGTGTTTGCTTGTTGGACATAAATTCTGGTGATATTTTAGTAACTTGGTTGAAAGAGCTTGACAGAAGAAGTGTCCACTTCTTATTCCTTGATCAACTGGTCTATCAGGCTCTTCTGAAGACTATTTTACACAGTGTTATTCTCTCTCTCCCTCCCTCCCGTCCCTCCCCCTCCTCATTTTATTCTACTTTTTCTTTCTCGTACTATTTATACGAGGAAGTGGAGAGAGCGAGAGAGAGAGAGGGAGAGAGAGAATTTATTTGTTTGTAAAATTGTTCTGGTCTGTGGTGCTGCCACAGCTTCACTCTGTTATCTCCATGTACTTAAGAACTCTCTCACATTTTATCAGAATAGACTGGAGACTTCAATTCTTGGGAATGTTTGTTTCAGGCCAGTATTGTGGAAAAGGCTAATGGCGAGCCTAGTTCCATGCTTATTTGCAGCACATCTGTGGAAGGCAATGCATTGACAGAAAGACATGGGGAGGACAGGGTTTTACAGCTTCAGAGGTCGGCTAGTAACACAGAGAGAGAGAATAGCAAGCGTGAACGAGGAGGTTCCAGTGGACCGGATGAATGTGGAAGACCTGTGAATGGAAACGGCTTTTCTAGTGCTCCCGTAGGTCTGTATTCTCTTTCCTCTTACCGCTATCTTCAGATTAATGGATGTAATAGAGTCGTTTAGGTTGGTTGATGATACGCATGTTTCACATCTGACCAATGGTCTGGTTCTTGAACCATGAAGATGTTATCGGAATCATAAAATATCACCTAAGCATTAACCACTCTTTCTTAAAGATTCCAAGAGATATTTATGTTTTGTCGCAATTCAATTTTTCCAGGAGGTCTGCAATCAGAAATTCTCGTTCCATATTGTTTTTGTAAAATTGCTCCACGTCACGCAATCCTGGAAACTGTTCTTCGAAGTGGTGATCCAAATCAAAGTCTCCGTTATTGGAGTTGCAGCAACTTCAGAAAACTCTTCCCAAAGAAGCAGAAACCTCTTGCAGAAGTGGCTGAAGAAAGTTGCAATTTTTTTAGGTGATTCCTGACTGTAGTGATATGTTGCACTCATTTCCATTGGCTGTAATTAACTTTACCTCGTATAAAAATTCATGCGGCGACAAATATTTCTTTTCATCTGCAGCCATTTGTACCAGATGCCAAGACGTATGACTTGGCGATGCCCACAGAACTGAATTTAATTGAAACTGCACACTGAACTGACGATTGGAGCTCATTCAATTTGGCAGTCGGGTGTTGTTTGACAAGTGACTTAAGTTATTGTTCTCATCCAGATTTTGGTTTGCTGCAGATGGATAGACACCCCAAGATTTACTGCGAAGGATAAAAGAGAAGCCCGCAAGAAACGATACCGTCAGGTGGAGTTGCAGCGACTGCTATAAGAACTGCTTTGCCCTGCCGTGTGGATTGTAACCTCCTTAACATATTTAGGGTAATCTTGAACCCCTTGGCTGATTCTTGTAAGAATCATGGATGATAGTTGTTTGGATAGTTTGTCCACGACAATGAAGAAGCCTCATCTTTTTCTACTGTTTTGGATCATGTACATGTTCGTAGATTTCCATTTTCGTTCGCGGAGACGTCTTCCCTGGCTGGTACTCATCACACCAAGGGGTTCTAAGCATATACTGGGAGGTTATTGAGCAAAGGTCGTCTTGTATATAGCTAGCCGCCTGCTCCATGTTGCAAGTGGGTAGCCGCAGGGCAGCACCAGGCCGTGGTGGTTCTGTCAACAGTTCGAGAACCTGGCCACAATTTAAATTCAATCTGTGCCTTCAATTTGAACTGATTTTTTATGTCAAAATCACCTGCTCCTCTTCTTATGTTTTGCCCTCTGGGTACAACGTTCCACATCAATATGAATTGTATAACTGGCCATGTCCTGTTTCTAATTTCATGATTTTAAGAGGAACTTGACTAAGCACATAAATTCCTCAAATATTGTTCCCTCAACAGAGGTAGTAGGGGAGGATGGGGTGGAGAATAAACTTTTGAGATTCCCACAATTATGATGAAGTTTTCATTTCTGCATTCTCTTGAGAATGCAAATTCAAGAGCATGGATGAAAATGCATTGGAATACTCCTTTTTTTGGGACTAAGTTGTGTTGAGGAACACAGAGCCTTGAGGCTTGGCAATTCTAACAAATTTGTCCACCTATTTTTTGACTATTCTCTTTGGTTCTTATGAAGTCACCAATTTGGCAATGTCAAGCTATCGAATTATCTTCAAGTGGCCATGGTATTGGATTCAAATTCTCAATTTTTTGAATTTTATTACTTCTAAATAGAATCTCTAATATTAAGTTTAAATATTGTCAATTGTCTTGGCATTCAATGTTGTATGATTAGTTTGCATTGCTCTTTTTATTTTTTCCTAATAAATGAATTGTTAGTTGGTTTTATCATTTAAGCAATGTACAATGAACATAAATTGCTAAAATTAAGCATCAACTAATAATATAATAGGATTTTTGTTGATTTTGTTTTAGTTTGTTTCTATTTTTTTGCACTACTTGTTAAAATATATTGTGATCTTAATAACTTGTTATGTGGTGAATTTCTCTAATTTAATATAAATATTTGGATACATTCTAATATAAATAAAATATAAGTTCTATGCAAATTTTTCTAAATAATTTGTATATAGACTTTTTTTACATTGAAAAATATTTAAGCATTTTTGTTTCTACTTTAAAATTGAGAATTGGGTGATTATATTTTGAAGATAATTATAGACCTAATAAAATAATTAATGTTTTTAAAGTAAAAACAATTATCTTATACTCTTTAATAGAAAATTTTAGGATTAATGCTATTGTCTAGTTTTTATCAATTATACTTTTACATGTTCATGCACTAATTCATTTTTAAGATTTTGAATAGTCAAATAGATTAATAATTTTTTTTTACACAAATATTTTTTTAAATGTACTACAAAGTGAATCTAAGATGGCTTGAATGATAAACAATATGGGTGGAATGACAGGCTCTAAGGACGTTGCACTAGGAGAAGAAGAGAGCTTTAGGGGCAAAAATGACACACATGATGGTTCTACCACTCTTCTTCCTTTGAGTTTAGATGATATAGAATACTTCATGGAGATCCACCATGTGTCACAGACATATGCATGTAAGCCAGTAATTACATGTATAAACATGTAGAAGTAAGTAAAAATAGATAAAAGTAAGTCAATTCTATAGTATTTCGTATAAAAGCTTCCTAGAAGCTTCATAGATGTTGCTTTGACTTTATAGGTATCTTTAATTGGCTTTTTGGGATTAGAAACGTGGTCAATAAGTTGGCCATGTACCACACATGTTGTTAGCTTGAAGACCAAGCTAACAATGTGGCCCACACGTAGAAAAACTTGTCTTGTAGGTCAAGACATGTGTCCTACAGAGTCAACACATATTGGAGGTCGTATAGAACGTCGCCATGTAACCCCTAATTAGATAGTATATATAGAGACAAGAATGAAGCCTTCTTTACTCTTGTTATCTCCTTTCTTACTTCCAATCTAGTTTCGAGGGTCTTTAGTTTTCTTGGCTTTTGGCAATAGCCATTCTAGTTTCTTTCTTAATATACATATTAAGTTATTTTTATTTTGTCATCTTTCTTTGAAAGAAGTCTCACTTGTTTATTTGTCTTTATTATATTCTTATCCTTGACAAATTGACAAGAGTACACTTACAATATCAAAGCTTTGTCTAATCTTGATTAGGAGTGGATTACTCCTTTTTCTTGATAAGACATAAGCATATTAGAAGTTGTGGATTACCCTCTTTTAAACTCATATTATCCTTAGTATTTTCTTTGTTCTCAAGTCCTCTCTTGTATTTGTCTTGAGAAATATTAGACATCTTTTCTTTTCTAAGTGTTATCATGGCAGAACTTCCTGAAATGAAGAGTGCAATGGCACAAATGCAAGAGTAATTGAGGGAATTAATGCTTGCGATGCATCAATTCAATTTACCACCACATGGAGCAACAAGATTGGTAGGAAGTGAAGATATAGAAATGATTGGAGCTGCTTCAACATCTGCACCAAATGATGTCCCTTCTCCTATGGTGGAACGCCCGTCTAGTGTTAGAAAACCAAGAATTGCTCTACTCGAGAAGTTTGATGGCACTAGATCAAAGTTTAGAAGATTTATCAATCAAGTACAACTTGTGATTGAACTTCAATCTCAAAGCTATCCAACTCCAGGATCGCAAGTTAGATTCATTAGTACGCTTCTTTCAGGTTCAGCATTATCATGGTTTTTATCTTTTCTTGAATGACGAGATCCAATATTGGATAATCTAAAGACTTTTTTGGCGGAGTTTTGATCCATGTATGGAGAATATGATGCAATTCGTGTTACAACCAATAAGATCTGTATTTTACAACAAGGCAATCAATCAGTAACAATTTTGACAACTTGCAACTGATATCAAGTGGGATGATGCTGCACTTATTAGCCAATTTCTCTACGGATTACAATATGAGGTAAAAAAATTAATGTTCAACTTACTTGACCCTCAAACACTGAGTCAAGCAATTGGCTTTGCTATGAAGTGTGACAATCGCCTTTTTGAATTTCGATCTGAGAACCATACAAGTGGACCTGAACGTTACTATAATTCAATAGCAACACCAACACCTCTTCAACACATACATTCGGAAGTAGAGGATATGTAAATTGATGCAGTACGTTTCAAACCTCTTATTGAGCAAGAAAAGACTCGTTGTCGACAAGAAGGTTTGTGCTTATATTGTGGAGAACCTAAACACATTGCTTAACATTTCTCAAAGAAGCGATGCAACCATAAAATAAGGAGTATGGTGATCTAAGGAGATAGTATGTCAAAAAATGAATTTGTTCAGCTATAATAGGGACGGTGCGGTTGGAACCTTGTATAACGCCTAGTGAAGGTCCTATCCTCTCCTTAGAACCCTCTCCATGTTTTACGATAAATATTATTTTAGGACCTAAACATCTCAAAGCCTTTACCTTCCTAGATTCAGGAGCCTCAACATGTTTCTTAGATGAAAAATTTGCTAAAAGACATAGCATATTTTTAGTAAAGAAAACTAAACCTATTCATGTAGAAGTCATAGATGGTCATCCGTTGTCTTCAAGAAATATAACTCATCAAACCCTTCCTATAGAAATAGCAACTAATGGTCATAGTAGCTTTGTAATATTTAATATCATTAGATCTCTTTCTAATCCAGTCATTTTAGGTTTATCATGACTAAAAAAATATAACCATAAAATAGATTGGACTTCTCGTAGTCTTGACTTTTTTAAAAGTATAACTAAGAGTGTTGTTAATCAAGTAGAAAGTCATAAGTCTAGTATAATTAAACCTATATTTGTAGGTGCAAGTGCTTTCTTCCCTATTGCAAAAGAAGGATCACCTTGTGTCATTTATGCCACACCTGTTTCTATTAGTGGAAAAACTTCAAGTAGCATTCCAAGCCAATGTCAAGATTTTCAAGATGTATTTGAGAAAAAAAATGCAGATACTCTTCCAGAACATCGTTCCTATGACTACTCAATTGACCTTCAAGAAAGAATACAACCACCATTTGGACCAATCTACAATTTATTTCAAAATGAGTTGGCTGAACTCAACGAGTATATTGAAGAAAATATGGCCAAGAACTTCATATGCCATTCCAAATTTCCAACAAGAGCTCCAATTTTATTTTTGAAGAAAAAAGATGGATCATTGTGGATGTCTGTTGATTATCGAGGACTCAATAAAATCACTATAAAAAATAAGTACCTACTACCTTTGATATCTAGACTTCTTCATCAGTTGAATTAAGTTAAGATCTATACAAAAATAGATCTATGGAGAGCAAACAATTTGGTATGCATCAAAGAAGAAGATGAATGGAAGACTGCGTTTTGAACAACGTATGGACATTTTGAATACAACGTCATGCCTTTTGGACTTAAAAATGCATCAACAGCATTCCAATATCTAGTGAATGATGTCTTTTGGGAGTTTTTAGATGATTTTATTATCTATTACTTAGACCACATCTTAATCTATTCTAAGAACTCAAAAGAACATGAACTTCATGTTTGCAAGGTATTACAAAAACTAAGAGATGCAGGACTCTATATTAAGATAGCAAAAGTATGTATTTCACACTACTCAAGTCGACTTCTTAGGATATATCATTTCAAATGATGGACTTATGATGAATCCTAAGAAAGTTCAAACTTTTATGCATTGGAAGATCCCAAAAACTGTAAGAGATGTTCAATAGTTTTTGGGATTTGCCAACTACTATCAGATCTTCATCAAAGACTTCTCTCAAGTTGCAGCTCCACTTACACGTTTGACTTGCAAAGACAAACTTCAATGGAATCAAGAAGCAGAAGTAGCATTTGAAGCTTTGAAGATAGCCTTTGTTTCTGCACCAATGTTGTATCACGTCAATTTTTCTAAGCCATTTTTTATGGAAATGGATGCATTAAACTTTGCTTTAGATGCCATATTGTCACAAATGGGAATAGATAATAAACTTCACCTAATAGCTTTTCATTCTAAAAAATTTTTAGCAACCGAGATGAACTACGAGATCCTCGACAAAGAACTTCTTGCAATCATGGATTCGTTTCAAGAATGGCACCATTATCTAGAAGGTGCTTCTAGCCTAGTCACAATATATACGGATCATAAGAACCTTATATATTTTATGTCAATATGTGTTTTGAATCGTCGCCAAGCTTGTGAGAGTATGTTCCTATCAAGATTCGAATTCAAGATCACTTATAGATCAGGAAAATAATAAGGTTTTTCAGATGCACTCTTTAGACGATCTTACCTTGTACCAAAGAAAAGAGATGCTGTTTTTGATCAACAACAAATAATTCTCTTGAACCCAGAACATCTTCATCTTTTAGCAATGAAATCGACAATAACTATTGATTCAACTTTCATTAAGCAAGTTCAGTCAAGTATATCTTCTGATCCTCTTATTCATGATATTAAGGACAATCCTTCAAAGTCTTATGATACTTCCAAGTTTGAATGCAAGAAGAATCTACTATATTTTGAGGGATGCCTATATGTTCCAGAAGGTGAAGCTCGATTACGTGTTCTTCAAGCTCATCATGACTTTCCAATAGTAGGACATTTTGGATATAATAAAACTTTGGAACTAATATCCAGGGATTTTTAGTGGCCACAAATGTGGAAAGTAGTCAAAGTTTTTGTATAATCTTGTGATGTTTGCTCGAGATAAAAAAACTCCTTGTCATTGACCTTATGGACTTTTTCAGCCATTATCCATTCCAGAACAATCATGGTCTTCTATTTCTATGGATTTCATCACGAATCTTCGAATTTCAGGTTCTTATGACTCTATATTTGTGATAGTAGATCATTTTACCAAGATGGCACATTTTTTACTATGTACAAAATATATTATACGTGAAGAAATAGCTAAGCTCTTTCTTGACAATATCTATCACTATCATGGATTATCCAAGGATATTATATCTTATAAGAGAACTCAATTTGTATCAAGATTTTGGCGGATTCTTTTAAAGATTCTAATAGTGGATATAAAACTATCTTCGACATTCCATCCTCAAACTGATAGACAAACAGAGCGTGTTAATCAAGTTTTGGAGCAATATTTAAGATGTACTATTAACTATCAACAAGATGATTAGACAATTCTTTTGCCATTGGCAAAGTTTTCTTACAATAACACGGTACATTCTTCTACAAAATAAACACCTTTCTTTGTCAATTATGGTTATCATCCATGACTTGATACTTTTGACTTTTCAAAATTTGATAATCCTGTTGCGAAAGATTTAAGAATTTATTTGTCAGAGCTACATGCAATGATGAAGGCGTAGTTAAAAGAAGCTGAAGAACAACAAAAGATCAATACAAATGTCTATTGAAAGGAACAACCACCATTCCACATGGGTGATAAGGTATGATTACTTTGTTGCAATATCAAGACCACTCGTCCTTGTGATAAGTTGGACTATTAAAGGCTTGGACTATTTTCTATTTCTACATAAATCAATCCAGTTGCATATCGTTTACATCTACTGGAGTCAATAAAAATCCCTCCAGTATTCCACGTGTCTCTTCTTGAACCATACAAGACAGTGGACATACCAAGAAGAAGACAAGTTCCACCTCCTCCTATAGAAGTGGATAATAATGAAGAGTTTGAAGTGGAAGAAGTCTTAGATTCAAAGCAGCGCCAAAATAAATTGAAATATCTTGTCCATTAGCACGGATATGATATTAGTGAACACATATGGGAGCTAGTAAAGAATGTTGCAAATGCAGTAAAGGCGGTGGAGGCTTTTCATCAATGACATCCATGAAAATCTAGATGAAAACCTTCTTTATAAAAGAAACAAGATCTAGGTAAGATAACATTCTACTTTCAATTCTTGTTCGTAGCTTCTTTGTAGTTGTGACGCTCAATAGATGGAGAATCAACAACCAGTGGATTTGACTTAAGAGCCTTCGTTTGTTGACGTGCCGGACAAGATATTAGGATTATCACACCCTTTAAGACGTCGCAATCAAGATGAAGATCTTCAAGAATGATATGTTCTTCCTCAAATAGATGGCGAGATACAATGCATTTGGTACCATGATTTGGAAAGGAATTCCTGATGTTTGGTGATTTTATTAGAGGTAGGAAAAATTCTTGATGGTGTTCCAAATATTTTATTCGAAGGAAGTTATGAAGGCCTCAATAATGATTAAATAACTGGATAGTCTTTTTGCCCTGATATGGGATACTATCGATGGTTGAGAGGCCCTATCAATCATCTTTGAAGAGAATAAAGATCAGAGTATGTGGCAAATATAATTCGACCCATCATAGATTTCATCAACATATAATTACCGCTCCTTGTGGAACTCGTCACTAGAAGGGGGGGGGGTAATATCATAGACATACTGATGTAAAGCAATAATTACATGTATAAACATATAGAAGTAAGTAAAAGTAGATAAAATTAAATTAATTCTATAGTATTTTGTATAGAAGCTTCCTAGAAGCTTTATAGATGTTGCTTTGACTTTATAAGTGTCTTTAATTGACTTTTTGGGATTAGAAACGTGGTTAATAAGTTGGCGATGTACAACACATGTTGTTAGCTTGAAGATCAAGCTAACAATGTGGCCCACACGTAGAAAAACTTGCCATGTAAGTCAAGACAAGTGTCCTACAAAGCCAATACATATTGGAGGTCCTATAGAACATCGCCACGTAGCCCTTAGTTAGATAGTATATATAGAGATAAGAGTGAAGCTTTCTTCACTCTTGTCAACTCCTTTCTTGCTTTCAGTCTAGTTTCAAGGGTCTCTAGTTTTCTTGGCTTTTGGCAATAGCCATTCCAGTTTCTTTCTTAATATACATATCAAGTTATTTTTATTTTGTCATATTTCTTTGAAAGAAGTTTCACTTGGTTATTTGTCTTTATTATGTTCTTGTCTTTGATACCATGCTATCACAATAATCAACACTCAAGAGCTTTGTTTTCCAAGTATAATGAAAGTTTATTTGGATAGAGTACTAGTCATACAAAATATTACATATAATCCTTGAACATTGTCAAAATTAGAGGCTATTATTATGATATGATCATTGCTCTTGTAGATATAAAGATAGAACCTTCAAACCTCATCTCAACATTCTACAAGGTACTAGATTCCCTTTTTATAAACAAATAAATGTCCCTTCAAACCAAGTATTTGATCCTATTCTTTTTGATGTTAATTCAAATATGATGAAAGATATGGTAGATAGCTCAAGTGATCTTATTACTACAAGTTCTCATGATTTAATAAGGATGAATAAAATATACTCTTATTCATAAGTTCAAATTAGAATTAGAACTTTTAGACAAAAATTAGTTATCAAAGATTCTCATGGTCCTTTTTATTCATATAATATTTTATTAAACTAATGATTTTATCTTATAATGTGAAGGATATCAAAAATCCTTAAAAAATACTAAAATTACAAAGCTATACTAAGAATATCTCTCTAAAATGTGACATTATTCTTATACAAGAGCGTAAATTGCATGGCTCTTTGATACATGATCTAAGCAATTTATATAGCATAGCATTGGTTTTTACATCTTAGAAGCAATCCTTAGATGTATAAACAATTTAGATTGTATAGGAGCAAGAGAGTGGTGGACAAAGAAAAAAATTGTAATTGAAAGTCAAGAGTTTATGTCTAATTCACATTGCAAAAGAAGAAAATACATATCAAAAGTTAAGACACTAAGTTTTGATAGAAAAATAATTTAAAATTCAAAACATCTTCAAGTAATCACAAATGGTGACCAACATGCAATCTAACCACACTTATTATCTATTAATGAGATCCATGAACAATCCTAAGCTCAAAGAATTGTTTAATACATGCTCTATTTAATCCAAATAAATATATCAAATTTTAATAATGTAATTTCTAATCAAAGATAAAAAAATAATAGAATTTATTATTACTTATACTAAGAAAATATTTGTTAACTTTCAAACATTGCTTGATTGTAGCAAAAAAATGATATAAAATAAATAAAATATTAATAATACTAATAATGATAATTTATAAAATTAAAATAAATATACATAAAAATAAGACATGTAATTTTTAGAGCAAGTAGTTTCAATAAAGAATATTAAGTTGAAAACTACAAAGTTAAAGAAGATCAAAAAATTGAAAACAAGCAACCACATCTAAAAGGTTTAAATTGTATTTCCAGCCCAATATATTACATAAAAATATAAAAAATTAATTAATTAAAATAAAAATATTATTTTACTTACTAAAAAGATGATTACTCTAAAATTCGTAAAGACCTAAGAACCAAGTTTTTAAAATTTACGTATTTCAAAAAGTTGTGGAAACCTTATAGTTATTAAAAATAATTACATAACATAAACAATTTTATAGGATAGAATGCTATATATATTATATAGTGAAATGAGTATTAAGGATAAGAACTCAAGGAATATAAATAAAGAATTGAGATGTTTTTCAAAAAAATACAACAAAAAATAAATAAGTAAAAATTTATATTTAAGAAGAAACTAGAATAACTTTTGCCAAAAGATAAGAAAACTAGAGACTTTTGAAACTAAACCATAAGCAAGAAACAAGTTGAGAAGAGTGAAGGAGGCCTTATTTTGCTTCTATACATACTATATAATTAGGATCTACATGGCAATATTCTATAAGACCTCTACAACATGTTTAACTTGCAAGTCATGAGTCTAATTTGCTAAATAAGCTTCCTATATGTATGCCATATACCTAACTTTTACCACTCATGCTTAACATGTGCAATGTGTGGCCAAGTTGTTGACTTAGTTTTCAATCTATCAATTACATATAGACACGGATAAAAGCAAAGTTGTGTCTACAAAGCTTTTAAAAAGCTTTTCTATATGGTATTATCAAATATATCTACTTTTACTTCTATTTACTCATATTATCCAGATAATTATTAGAATAAATATATATGTCTATTGTAAAAAATAATATATATTAAAAATTTGGTCTATCAATAGGAAGAAAAATATTATTACATCACATTGCTTAAAGATATGGCAAATATTTTGTGATATATATAAAATAGAATTATATACAAATTATAAATTATAAAAGTATAATCAGTCATATTTAAAAAGAATTATATGTATTTTTTGATGTGGCCTTTGTTTAAAATAGGCACTATTGAGTAAATATGAAAGAAGATATATATATTATTCAATAATAATTAACAAATAATACATGCCTTAAAATAACCTTTATTGAAACTTTAATAACTTGACACACATAATAAAAGTCTTATTAGTTTTTTTGGTTTATGTAATTAAAAAATTAAATTTAATATTAAAAAATAATATGTTGTAAAGAATAACTTTACTAAATTTAAGTCTTAATTTTACAATTATATTTTAGTAATTTTTTTCAAAGAATTTAGAGAATAATTTGATGTTAAATAGGATATTTACAAGAAATACATATCTTCTTTATTAAAAAGCAATTTATTGTAAAAAGTTAAAATTCTCTTGAAATTTGAACAATAATTTTAGACTTGTTAAATGAAACTATTATTTAATTTTTAGGTTGATTAGGATTTCAAGAAATTTTTATTTTTTATTTTTAGAATTTATATTGAACAAAAAATGAATGAAAAATATTTTTCGATGTAATATTGGAATTTCATAGAAAATATGTACTCACCAACTTCCAGGGACTTGTAGGTCGCTAAGTTTGCAATTATGTGGTACCCACCGACGGAGCAGTATGTAACAAATCACGTCACTTAGACCAATTCCAATTGAAGCGCAGACGTATCTAAATATGAATAGATCTTACAATTTATATCCCTCATAAGCTAGATATGAACAAATCTATGAAAAAGCTTCGGCAACCACACCCTCAATTGCTAGGTCGGGCCTGTCTGCAGGCGTCCCCGCTCTTTGCTTGCCTCCCAATCTCCAATCATCTCGCGGTTTCTTGAATCGGTCTGGTGGTGGAATGAGATCGAGGAGGTAGTCGCTGCCTCCTCGATTGGGAACGCTGTTAAATAGTCTTGTTGCGTTGTCGCGGAATCTGATCGATCATTGGAGTTCTAGGGCTTGATGTCTTATCAGCGTGTGGTTTCGAGTGAATTAGTAGAATTGAGTTGAGGATCTGTTTTTCGATGTAATTGAGAGCGGTGCTTGAATTCTTTGTGATGCTGTACTGTGGAGAGGAGCAGAATTTTGGCTTGTGGTTTGCTAGGCGCAAGTGGCGGGTGGTTAAGCGATTAGGCTGGAGATTTGAGCTCAAGTCATTTTAGGGTTGCATAGGTGGTTTTTAATTGACGCGCTGTAACATGTCTGTTTCTTTCTAGTGGTGGTTTTGGGCCATATGTCGACCATTTCGGCAAATTATTAGCATGGAATGGATATTTGTGTGGAGGATACATGTGCCTGTAGGTTTAGGCTTTCCTTGGACTGGCTTCACTAGTCGGTTCACCTGAGATTCATTTGTAGTGAGACTTGCGGTGTGATCGCTGTAGATTTTTAACTGGGATTCTTACACCTGCCTTGAGGGTTGATTGTGCCCTAAAGCTTGATAAGATGGACGAGTATCAGCATTATGAGCGGTTTAGCATGGATAATGAGTACGAAGATGGGATCTGGATTGGGGGTGACTTCTTTGCCCGCAAACCGAAAGCAAAGAAGCGACAGACTAAGGAGGAGGCACTGTATGGGGTTGATGACAGTGATTCTGATTATGAAGAGCCAGGGAAGAAGAGGCGTCGGGGGGATAACAAGAAGAGTGACCTAACAAAACCCGTGAGTTTCGTATCGACGGGTACAGTTATGCCGTCGGAAGAGATTGAAAAGGAGGAGAAAGAGGAGCAAGTGGCTCCTGTTGGGGCCGGATTAGGGTTTGGAACCGCTGTTCTGGGATCCGCTACTGGACTAGGATTTGGCGCGAAAGGAAACATTAAACAGGAGGAAAATGTTGAAGAGGAGGAATTGCTCCCAACAGCATTTGGGAGGAGGATCAAAGAAGGAGCAGAGCGGAGAGAATTAGAGAGAGAAAAGGGAAAGAAGGCTGCCACGAAGTCGAGGTCCTTGGCAAGTGGAGGCACAGGTTCTGTTCCTACTTTTGAAATGTTCACTAGAGGAATTGGGTCCAAGTTGCTAGAAAAGATGGGTTACAAAGGAGGAGGTCTGGGGAAGAATGAACAAGGTATTGCGCAACCAATTGAAGCCAAACTACGACCCAAGAACATGGGTATGGGATTCAATGAATTTAGGGAAACAGCAACCGGACTGCCTCCTCCCCCTGGTATGCGGCAACCAGATGAAGACGTTGTGGTGGAGAAGCCAAAGTCTAAAGAAAAGCTATGGATGAAGAAGAATAAAGGGAAGAAGAAGACAGAGCTCCGCACTGCAGCGGAGCTGTTAGCAGAGAAAGATGCACAGAACGGAGGGATTATTCACCAGACAGTTCTCGACATGCGAGGTCCTCAACCGAGGTTGCTAACTAATCTGGAGAATTTGAATGCTGAGCAGATGCCAGTAGAGGACAGTACTCCGATGCCCGAGTTACAACATAATCTTCGTCTAATCGTAGATACGACAGAGGCGGAGGTTCAAACTTGCAATCAGAGGTTACAAAGCGAGAGGGACACGGTGCTGATTCTGAATAAAGACAGGGAGCGACTGGAAGCTGTCGTAAGCACTCAGGGGAAGCAGATTGCCGTCATAGAGGCTGTGATGACTTCTCTTGAACAGATCCGGGGACAAATTTCTATGGAGGGAATGACTTTAGAAAGTTTAGCCAGCGCGTTTGCAAGAATCAAACACACATACCGAGATGAGTACAAGTTATTTAGCGTCGGCATCATAGCCCTTTCCTTGGCTTTGCCTATGATGAATGCCCTTTTTAGAGGCTGGCAACCACTCCTTCAACCTCTGCATGGAATCGAGGCCATGGCTGCGTGGCAGGAGCTCTTACAGGGCAATGAAGCACACGATCATGCCATATTTCAAGATGTTGACAATTCGCCTTACATCCAGCTAGTTCTTGAGGTTGTATTTCCTCATATCCGTTTGGCCACGACAAACTCGTGGCAACCTCGAGATCCAGAGCCACTGCTGAGATTTCTTGAGGCTTGGGATAAGGTGCTTCCTGGAGGGGTTAAACAAAATCTTCTTGAAGGACTTGTTATGCCAAAGCTGACTGCTGCGGTGGATGCGTGGGATCCTCGGCTTGAAGAAGTTCCCATCCATGCATGGCTCCATCCTTGGTTACCTTGGCTAGGTCCACGAATGGAGCCACTCTATGTTCCTATTCGATACAAGCTAAATGTTGCGTTAGTTAATTGGCACCCAGGGGATTCCTCTGCTCTAGCTCTTCTTTCCCCTTGGAAAACTGTTTTTGATCCTGCCAACTGGGAGATGCTAATTGTGCGTTCGATAATGCCCAAGCTTATCCAGGCAATGCAGGAGTTTGTGTTGAATCCTGCCAAACAGATTTTAGATCAGTTTCACTGGGTCATGGCATGGGTCTCTGCCGTTCCTTTGCACCATATGATTAATATTTTGGAAGCAAATTTTTTTCCAAAGTGGCACCAGGTTTTACATCACTGGCTAAGCGCAAGTCCGGATTATGATGAGGTTACTGCATGGTTTGTGGGTTGGAAGTCCTTGCTGCCGAGTGAACTCGTGGCCAACGAGAAGATCCGGCACCATCTTAGTTCAGCACTTGACTTGATAAACCAAGGTATGGAGGCGACACCGAGTATACCACAGGCAACACGGGAAAAACTGACATATCTTCGAGTTGCAGAACAGAGGATACTTGAGCTTTCTCAGCAAGCCCATTCTCAACAAGGTCATGGTGCTACATACGTACAACCGCAAAAGCAGCATGCAGCTCTTGATATGGATGAGAATGATTCTGGAGCAGAGATGACTTTAAAAGAAGTTGCTGAGGCTTTCGCCCAAGAAAACGACGTTCAGTTCATTCCTAAACCTGGGCGTATGCATGAGGGTCTTCAAGTATACAGTTTTGGGGCTGTGAGTGTGGTCATAGATAATGCTAAGCAGAGTATATTTGCTCAGACTGGTGAAGGATGGAAGCAGGTCCACTTTGGACAAATATTGGAGATGCACCGCAGTCGCAGTGGAAGCCGGTGGAAGTAATAGGTGAATCTCCTTCTGTGATAAATTCATGTGTCCATCTGCTGTGATTTTACATCTGTTGAATACATGTACAGTGCGGATGATCATACTATAAACTATCAGGATATTATTTAAAGAGACCAACTAGTACAGGTAGCATTCTGTATGAAAGTTTTTATGTCCGCGACGGTGTCTAGTGACTTAACTTTCGACTGCATTGATGGCTTCTTTTTGTGAATATTGATGCTGTCATCGTTCAGGTTGATTTCTCACATGTCACTTTGTAGAGCTAGCAGCTTGAGTGTTTGCTGTTCTTTGAACAGTGAACTCGATATTTGCAATAATGTGGGACGTTGCAAATGATCAAGGTTGTGATATCATGGCGGATCGTAACCTCTCAGTTTTTTCTGATTACGAAACGCGGGAAATTATGTTTATGAATGGAAATCTGTTTTATTTATGACATGGATTGTTCTAGCAGTTAAGTTATTCAACAGGCAATTCAATTTTGGCAATGGTCAGTAATCATCGTTGTCATTGGGTTATTTAGCTGTATATTGATAATTGCGATGAGTACATCAGTGTTCTGAATTGACGATTTCAGCTCCGACGACTATAAATTTCCCCTGATGCGAAGGATAGTGTCTTATCAACTTTTCGTGTTAAGCCTAATACCTCTAGTCACATAGTCTTAACTGTTCTTACCACTTAATGGTGGGGTGCATTTCGGCAGGTATTAAAAATTAGAAATGAGAAATTGAGTAAAAATTTTCTGAAGATGCGATTTCTGTGACATTGTCGAGGACCAAGGGGAAGTCAGGATGGTAATTGGACACTGATAGAGGCTGGATCAGTCTGGCAGAAGCTGCTATGGGTCAGGACTCTTCGCGCAAGTTGGCAGAATCGTGTGATGTAAAAGTTTGTGAAGGCTCTGCAACAGCAATCTCGCTCGTAAGTGGGCATTTTAATTTTTTTATAGTAAATCTGAGTATTCGGTTGAGTATCGAGGTTATCGGTAGTTGCTGATTGTTGGTGTTTATTCCATAGCTTGATCCTATGACATCTTGTGTTTGAACTCTCTTCATAGTCTTCTCTTTCTTGCCCATCCTTCTATAAATTTTCTCTGTCGAAATTTTATTTCAATGAACTGAATTCTTTAAGGTAATAACGAATAAGTCTTACTAGTTCTATGACGCATGTGAGCATGAAGACTAGAGTACGAAGATTGGAGTCGTATTAATGTCCAGCAAAGAATTGGAGCGTCAATTTGGGTAGTAGTTTATTGTTTAATCAGTGAATACTTTGAGTTGTTTCTTTGTAAACTCTCAAGAACTTGGTCAGGATTTTCTCTTATTCAGCCATCCGCATCGTGCAGTTGTGATAGTTCGGCCTTTGATGATGTCATCTTGGACACGTGGAAAGGATAGAGAATCCTTGTTACGAGATAAGCAGTCACTGGAGAAATCGTAAGATGAATGCACGCTCAAGTGTTAACAGGGATTGGTGAGTGTTCACTTTTGGAAAAATGTGCACTTCGGACGGAGGTTGTTGGGTTGATAGAGCAGTAATTCAGTAGGAACGTGTATATGCCTCTAAAGCTTCTGTCCTGGATGGTTGTAGGCTTGTCATCTCGAGTTTAACACATGTTCAAAAGCTTATGCAGCATTCTTCTATTGCCGGCGATGGTGAGCGAGTTTGTAATCCTTCCAACACTGCAATGCGGATGTAGTCCACTTTTCTCTACATATATCTGGTTAACTGTTTTCCCTTTGCGTGGACCGTTATTATTTTTAGGATGAAACTTTCTGTTCTGTTCTGAATCTGAATAATAGATATCTGATGTGGTTTCTAGTATTTTAGTTGGACGTTCCGTCATACCGCAATTGTCACTGAATCTTTTCCTATCTTACCTTGCTGTGTATTGTCTGAAACTCAGAGATTGAATGCCTTAAAAAGCATTTAGTTATCAAGTACAGTTCGAGTAGGTGAGCAACAGAAGCTACGTCACCGGCTCTAAGCAAGCATCATACGCTTCCGTCACAAGTTCATGTTTCCGCGTATTTTCAAAATTTATGCCGAGTAAGCCAGGCTGCAACTGAATCTGCTCAAACAAAATTAGGAGAATGGTGCTTGCTCTCAATCTATTTTCTCCTCTTGGATAGCGCTTGTATCTGTCGTAGAAACACCATGGTAGAAATAAGTCAATCTATTAAGTAGCTCTTCTACAATTCTTATTTCTTTTTTTTATTACTGCATTAAGCACATTTATTTGTTCGTTGCAATGATGTACATAATCAATTGTGAGAGACAATTTTGCTAAGTGATTCCATGGATCTTGGCTACAATACAAGAGGGTGTAGATTTGAATTCAATATCTACTATCAAGACTTATACAATTTACACTATTGTGGATTAAAGAGTGTCTTTTTTCTTCAAATATAAGATCGAGTGTTTTATGATTATTTTTGGTTGCATAGTATGACAGCATTATAAATTTTTAGATCTTTATTTACAAAACCTAAAAATATACTATAAATCAATACCACAAGATTTGTATGATTGCATTTTATATATCTTTTGTTGCAATTTGTTATAGTTGCCTGTGATTTTTTATTTTTACTTTTACATGTATGTGATTTGATTTTCTTTAATTTTGATATTGTCCTAGAATTAGATTCTTTGCTTTGCTTTAGAACTAATTCATTGCAGTTAATTATCAAGGTGTAATGAAAAAATCACAATTTGGATAGTCATGTGAATTGATGTGTAGGTGATAAATGGATGAATACATAAAGTCATACTCTTCTTTATTAAATGATGAATGTTTAAATGGATGTTTGAATAGATGTATGATCTTCAATGGAATAAAAATAATATACAAATAAGATTTTTTTTTTTTTTTTTTTTTTTTTTAATGTATTATGGTAAATGACCATAAAAATTTATTAATGTACTTTTGAATTTTTATCTTAATTTCTTTTAATAGTGATTTTTTTAAACAAAAGGAGTGAATTCAACAATAATGAATATTTATATAGATTAATATAAAAAAAATTAAATAAATCATGTATCATACATATTTTGTATATTTTATTATAGGTTTAAGCAATAAGCATTCTTAAATTGTTATATGCACATCCATTATATTTATACACACATCCAAGGCCTTTGATTGATTGATTCAAATCTCTTTTTCTTTCTCCTAGCAAAGGTCCTTGACCATCTTCTTTTCTTTCTAACCTTAATGGAAATCATAGTCTCTTCCTTCATTTGTTTTTTGTCCTAACATGACTCTTGATCTTTTCTTTCTTTTCTTCTTTATCTCAGCATGAGTCTTGATTCCCTCATCTCCTTCTTCTTTGTCTTGGCATAGGTCATAGATCTCTTCTTCTTCTTCCTTGCTTTAGCATAGATCCTAGATCTCTTCCTTTTCTTCATTGCCTTGGCATGGATCGCAGATATCTTCCCTCTCTTCTTTGTCTTGATGGGGATTCCAGATCTCCTCCCTCTCTTCTTTGTCTTGGCATGGAACTTGGATCTCCTCCCTCTCGTCTTTGTCTTGGCATGAATCTTAGATCTCCTTCCTTTTTTCTTTATCTTGATGTAGATTCCAGATCTCCTCCCTCTCTTCTTTGTCTTGGCATGGATCTTGGATCTCCTCCCTTTCTTCTTTGTCTTGGCATAAATCTTGGATCTCATCCCTCTCTTCTTTGTCTTGATATAGGTCTTGCATCTCCTTTCTCTCTGCTTTGTCTTGGCATGGATTTTGGATCTCCTCCCTCTCTTCTTTGTCTTAGAATAGAACTTGGATCTCCTCCCTATCTTCTTTGTATGGATGTAGATCCTAAATCTTCTCCCTCTCTACTATGACTCAATGTGGATTCAAGAACTCTTCCCTTTCTTCTTTGTCTTGGCATGGATTTTAGATCTCCTTCCTCTCTTCTTTGTCTTGGCATGGATTTTAGATCTCCTTCCTCTCTTCTTTGTCTTGATGTGGATCTTAGATCTCCACCTTCTCTTCTTTATCTCGATGTGGATCACAGATCTCCTTCCTTTCTATTAAGTCTCGATGTGGATCCAAGACTCTTCCTTCTCTTCTTCGTCTTGGCATGGATTTTAGATCTCCTTCTTCTCTTCTTTGGCTTCATGTAGATCTTAGATCTCCACCCTCTCTTCTTTGTCTGCATGTGGATCCTACATCTCCTTCTCCTCTTCTTTGTCTTCATGTGGATTTTAGATCTCTTCCATCTCTTCTTTATCTGAATATGGATCTTGGATCTCCTCTCTCTTATTTGTCTTGGCATGGATCTTTGATCTCCTCTCTCTCTTCTTTATCTTGACATAGATCTTGGATTTCTTCCCATCTTCTTTGTCTTGATGTGGATCCCAAATCTCTTCCCTCTCTTCTTTGTCTTGATCTAGATTCTTAATGTCATCCTTCACTTCTTTATCTTGGCCTGGATCTTAGATCTTCTCCTTCTCTTCTTTGTGTTGATGTGGATCCCAGATCTCTTCCTTCTCTACTTTGTCTTGGCATGGATCTTGGATCTCCTCTCTCTCTTCTTTGTCTTGGCGTGGATCTTGGATCTCTTCCCTCTCTGCTTTGTCTTGATGTGGATTCCAGATCTCCTTCTTTTCTTTTTTGTCTTCGCATCAATCTTGCATCTCCTCCCTCTCTTCTTTGTCTTAGTATGGATCTTAAATCTCCTCTCTTTTTTTTTTTATCTTGGCATGGATCTTGGATTTCTTCGCTCTCTTGTTTGTCTTGGCATGGATCTTTAATCTCTTCTCTCTCTTCTTTGTCTTGATGTGGATCCCAAATCTCTTCCCGCTCTTCTTTGTCTTGGCATAGATCTCCTCTCTCTCTTCTTTGTCTTGATCTAGATTCTTGATGTCATCCTTCACTTCCTTATCTTGGCTTGGATCTTAGATCTCCTCCTTCTCTTCTTTGTGTTGATGTGGATCCCAGATCTCTTCCCTCTCTTCTTTGTCTTGGCATGGATCTTGGATCCCCTCCCTCTCTTCTATGTTTTGGCATGGATCTTGGATCCCCTCCCTCTCTTCTATGTTTTGGCATGGATCTTGGATCTCTTTCCTCTCTTCTATGTCTTAGCATGGATCTTGGATCTCTTCCCACTCTTCTTTATCTTGATGTGCATTCTAGATCTCCTCCTTCTTTTCTTTGTCTTTGCATCAAACTTCCATTTCCTCGCTCTCTTCTTTGTTTTGATGTGGATGCTAGATCTCTTCCCTCTCATTTGAATAATTTTATTTCTAGTTATTTAAAAATTTATTTAAAAATATTAAAAATAACATACATATATTTTAATATATCATGTTTAATTATTGGATAATATAATCATATATTATATTAATTTATTTAAATACTTAAGAAATTTAAATTTTATACAAAAATATTATTTATAATTTAAAATAATTTAAAACACTTTATTTTGAATAATTATTACAAAAATAAATTATATTCTAATACTTAGCTGAATAATCTAGTATCAAACTTTAACTTTCTAAGCCATTGCTAACCATAGCACTCCAAGATTATGGATCTAAAATTGAGGCTTGTTATAGTTATTTATTTGTTTATTTTTTCCATTATAAGAATAATACTATTTTTTTCTAAAGAAAGAAGTTTTGAAATAGAGAGTGTAAAGAAAGAGAATAACAAGATGGCAAAGGTAATTTAAAAAATAATATTTTGAGCGCTTTTATAATAATTGAATACATATATACATAAATGAATGCATTGCCTTTTAAATAGATGCACAAAAATTAACAATCATCATTTTTTTTAATATGAAAGATAAACATATATGATTAAACATATTCTTTTTTATGTTTTGATTTAATTTTTGTATAGTGTTTATTTTTATAATTATTAGTTACATTTTTTGTATTGTATTTTATCAATATACAATCATTGAATTTTACATTGCCATGCATCCATACCTTGCTTAAATATACTATATTTGATGCAAAGCTCCAAATGCTAGTTTACATGTGTTTCTTATATCATATGGAATATCAAGAAGATGTACCTTCTTTCTTAGAATCTGTACTTGCATGTGTTTTCAGGTTGAATAACAATTTCTGTTTTCAAAGGCAGACATGATATGTTTTTGTAATTGCTTCAAAAGTATATAACCCACAAATAAAAGCTATTAGCTTTTACGAGCCAAAATCTCTTGTTCCTATTGTTCACAAAAAATTCCTCTATTCCAAAACATTCATGAACTTCTCTACATAATACGATCTTGTTTTTGGTGGAGTACATCAGTACTCCTTTCCGTTTCGAATCAGAGAGGTGTTCATGAAAGAATTTTTGTTGCGGTAGTAATAATCAACAATTCATAATTGTTGGTGCAGCAATTGCACAAGAGGTCACTTCAATCTTACATAAGAAATTAGCATGAATCTATTGACACTAATTGGGTGGACGTAGTTTTTGGATTCAGTTTTTTCAAATGCTTGCTGGTAAGCCGCGCACTGGGGGCACAGCAGCGTGTAGCAAAAATGCCCCGGTGATACATAGAACGACTAGATGAAGGGCCAGTCATTGTCAAATCACTGTTGACTAAGCCGAGAACTGATATGCACAGCTTTGAGAACAGTGGTGGATTCCCAGATGGCCATCTTTTGCTGAAATTGTAAGTGTGTAGGATGTTGCTTCTAGTAATGTATCAGCTGTGGCTCTTTATGCATCAATCGGCACTTTGGCTGTTTGAATCTGAACATGAATGGCCACCTTTCCATTCACTTGGTATTACCAAATTTTGAAGATTTGTTAAGGAAATTTGATTTGTAATTTTTTTACAACCTGAATGCTATCCAACAAAATAATAAAGAATTGGTTTAGTTGGAAAGTTGCTCTCAAAACAAGCCTTATCTTGGTTTGCTCCTTTATTTGAGAAGAGATCTTCAATGTTGAGAAACTTTGAAGCTTTTTTAGAAGCATTTGCGGAGACATTTAGAGAACATGATAAGGTCCAAGTGGAAACAATAAAAATTTACTCATTATGTTAAGGATTTATGGTATAGATTACATGATTGTATAAAATCTTTGACTGCCTTCCACATTTGAGGCCACCAAAAATCCCTAGATATCAGCTCCAAAGTCTTATTGTATCCAAAATGTCCTGCTGTTGGAAAGTCGTGAAGAGCTTGAAGAACACGTAAACATGCTTTTCTTTCTGGAACATATAGGTGTCATTTGAAATAGAGTAGGTTCTTCTTGAACTCGAATTTAGAAGGATCATGAAATTTAGAAGAATTATTCTTGATATCATGAACAAGAGGATCTGAAGACATACTTACTTGAAAAAAGTTAAATCAAAAGTCAATGTTGATTTTATTGCTCGAAGGTGAAATTGCTCCGACTTCAAGAGAACTGTTCTTTGTTGCTCAAAAGCTACATCTCCTTCTTTTGGTGTAAGATAAGAACGTCTAGACAAGGCATCGGACAAACCTTGTTATTTTTTTGGCCAATAAGTGATGATGAACTCGAATCTTGATAAAGACATGCTCCAACGAGCTTGACGATGATTTAATACGTGTATTGATATAAAATATTTGAGATTCTTGTGATCTGTATACACAATGACTGGACTGGAAGCTCCTTCTAGATAATGATGCCATTCTTGAAAAGAATCCACATTTGCAAGAAGTTCTTTGTCAAGGATCTCATAATTGATTTCTACTGCTGAGAATTTTTTTGAATGAAAGGCTACTGGATGAAATTTGTCATGTGTTCCTATTTGTGACAAAACCACACCCAGAGCAAAGTCTGATGCATCTGTTTCTAAAAAAAATGCTTTGGAAAAATCAACACGATACAAGATTGGGATAGAAACAAACACTGTCTTCAAAGATTCAAAAACAACTTCCGTTTCTTGATTTCATTGGAGCTTGTCTTTACAAGTCAAATGTGTAAATAGAGCTACAATTCGAGAGAAGTCTCTAATGAAGATCCGATAATAGTTGGCGAATTCCAAAAAGCATTGGACATCTCTTACCGTTTTTGAGATCTTCCAATCTATAATAGTTTGAACTTTCTTAGGATCCATCATAAGTCTATCATTTGAAATGATGTAATCTAAAAAATCGACTTGAGTAGTGTGAAATACACACTTTTCTATCTTGGCATAGAGTCCCACATATCTTAATTTTTATAACACATGGCAAACATGAACTTCATGTTCTTCTGGATTCTTAGAATAGATCAAGATGTTGTCTAGATAATAGACCACAAAATCGTCCAAAAATTCTCAAAAAACATCATTCATTAGATGTTGAAAAGCTGCTGGTGCACTTGTAAGTTCAAAAGGCATGACGTTGTATTCAAAATGTCCATACCTAGTTTGAAACGTAATCTTCCATTCATCTCCTTCTTTGATGTGTACTAGATTGTATGCTCCTCAAAGATCTATTTTTGTATAGATCTTAGCTTGATTCAACTGATCAAGAAGTCCAAATATTAAAAGTAGTGGATATCTGTTCTTGATGGTAATCTTGTTGAGTCCTCGATAATCAACACCTATCTATAATGATCCATCTTTTTTCTTCACAAGTAGAATTGGAGCTCCTGTCGAAGATTTAGAATGGCGTATGAAATTCTTGACTAGATTTTCTTCAATATACTCCTTGAGTTCAGTCAACTCATTTTGTGATAAACTATAGATTGGTCGGAATGGCAGTTGTGCTCCTTCTTGAAGGTCAATTGAGCAATCATAGGGACGATGTTCCGGGAGTGTATCCGCATTTTTTTTTCAAATACATCTTGAAATTCTTGATATTGGCTTAGAATGCCACATGAAGTCTTTGCACTGTTAGAAACGGATGTGGCATAAATAATATATGGTGATTCTTTCATAGCAGCATGCAAAATAGCTTTTGCACCTATAAACACGAGTTTAATTGAACTGGACTTATAACTCTCTACTTGATTAATTACACTATTAGTTATACTTTTAGAGAAAGTAAGAGTTCGGGAAATCATATCTATTTAAGGGTTGTATTTTTTTAACCAAGATAAACCTAAAATGACTGGATTAAAGAGAGATCTAATGATATTAAATACTACAAAACTATTATGACTATTGATTATTACTTCTATAGGAAGGTTTTGGTGAGTAATATCTCCAGAAGACAATGGACGACCATCTATGACTTCTACATGAATAGGTTTAGTTTACTTTACTAAAGATATGCTATGTCTTTTAGTAAATTCTTCATCTTAGAAACACGCTAAGGCTCCTGAATCTAACAAGGCAGAGGCTTTGTAATGTTTAGGTCCTAAAATAATATTTAAGGTAAAACAAGGAGAGGATTCTGAGGAGAGAATAGGACCTTTACTAGAAGTTGTACAAGGTTCCAGCCGCACATTCTCTATTGTAGTTGGACAAACTCGTTTTCTGACATATTGTCTTCTTTGACAGTCATACTCTTCATTTTGTGGTTGCGTCGTTTCTTTGGACAATGTTGAGTAGTATGTTTTGGTTCTCCACAATATAAACATAATCCTTCTTGACAACGACGAGTCTTTTCTTGTTCAATAAGAGCTTTAAAATGTATTGCATCGATTTAAATATCTTTTACTTCTGAAGATTTGTGTTGAGAAGATGTAGGTGTTGCCATTGAATTGTAGTAATGTTGAGGCCTACTTATGTGACTCTCAGATCAAAATTCAAAAAGTTGATTGTCACATTTTACAGCAAAATCAATTGCTTAACTCAATGTTTGAGGATCGGATGAATTGAGCATCAATTTTTTTACCTCATATTTTAGTCCATAAAAGAATTGGCTAATGAGTGCAGCATCATCTCACTTGGTATCAATCACAAGTTCTCAAAATTGTGAAACA
Source organism: Physcomitrium patens (assembly GCF_059467195.1). Taxonomy (NCBI): domain Eukaryota; kingdom Viridiplantae; phylum Streptophyta; class Bryopsida; order Funariales; family Funariaceae; genus Physcomitrium; species Physcomitrium patens. The sequence continues at coordinate 3,771,401 of NC_143428.1, read as the reverse complement.
TATGTTGTTATAGATCAATTTCTTTGTCACAAGATATGAATCTTATTTGTTGCAACATGAACTATATCATGTTCTCCATACATAGATCAAAATTCTACCAAGAAAGCTTCTAAATTATCCAATATTGGATCTTATCATTCAAAAAAAGATGAAAACCATGATAATGTAGAACCGAAAAGTAGTGTTCCAATAAACCTGTCTTATGATCATAGAGTTGGATAGCTTTGGGATTAAAGTTCGATTATCAACCGTACTTGATTGATGAATCCTCGAAACTTTGATCTCATACCATCAAATTTTTTTGAGTAAGGCAATTTTTGATACTCTAGCATTTGAATGGTGTTTCACTATGGGAGAAGGGGCATGATTCGATGTAGATGTTGAGGCAGCTCTGACCATCTCTACATCTCCACTTTCTGTTATTCTTGTTCTTCCTTCTATTGGTGAATTAAGTTGATGCATCACAAGCATTAATTGCCTCAATTATTCTTGCGTTTGTGTCATTGCACTCTTCAATTCGATAAGCTCTGCCATGGTAACACCTAGAAAATAAATGTCTAATATTGCTCAAGACAAGTAAAACAACAGACTTAAAAATAAAGAAAATACTAAAAATAATATCAATTTAAAAGAGGGTAATCCGCAACTCTTAATATGCTTATGTCTTATCAAGAAAAAGGGGTAATCCACTCTTAATCAAGAAAAGATAAAGCTCTGATATTGTAAGTATACTCTTGTCAATCAGTCAAAGACAAGAACTTGATGAAAAAATAATTCAGATAAGTGAGCCTTCACTCAAAGAAAGGTAACAAAATATAAACAAACAAGTATGTATATTGAAAGAGAAACTAGAGTGGCTATTGCCAAAGACTAGAAAATTCTTAAAATTAGATTGGAAACAAGAAAAGAGTTGACAAGAGTGAAGAAGGCTTCACTCTTGTCTCTATATATATTATCTAACTAGGGGCTATGTGGCGACATTCTATAGGACCTCTAATATGTTTTGACTGTTTAAGACACATGCCTTGACTTACAAGGCAAGTTTTTCTACATGTAGGCCACATTGTTAGCTTGGTCTTCAAGCTAACAACATGTATGGCACATGGCTAACTTTTTGACCACGTTTCTAATCCAAAAAGTCAATTAAAGATACCTATAAAGTCAAAGTAGCATCTATAAAGCTTCTAGAAAGCTTCCATATCAAATACTATAGAATTAAGTTACTTTTATTTACTTTTAGTTACTTCTACCTGTTTATATATGTAATTACTGGCTTACATGAGTATGTCCGTGATAGTGGGTACTGATGAGACAATAAAGAATTATCAATGTAATTGGATGTTGATTGGTATTGAAAAAGAATGGTGAATGACTAATATTTGCTTGAATAATATCATTATAGACAAACTCTAAAGACATCAAATATTCATCACAATCATTATGGTGAATTGCCAAGAATGTCCATACCATATCCTCTAAGATTTGATTTGGATGCTCCATTTTTCTATCTATCTAAAGATAAAAGATCGTGGACATGATAAGTCATGTGTCTAGTAGCTTGAATAAGATTTGCCAAAAATTCCTTATAAAGTATGGATTCCAATCTGAAATGATGACATGAGATAATCCATGGTGACAAAAGATAGTACTGAAGAAAACTTGTGGATGTATTGTGACATCAATATCAGAGTGCATTATAACCAAGTAAATTTGCTTTGAAAATTGATCCACAAAGACAGTAACTACAATATGAATGTGAAGCGTATGTGGCAAACATGTAATGAGATCTATAATCACTTGCTCTCAACATACCATAGGTAATAGAATTGGCTGCAATAGTCTAAGAGATGATATATTGTATGCTTTGTTATATTGACATGATTCACAAGAATGCACAAAAGCTTGAATATCTCGATCCAAACCTATCCCAAATCATATCCTTGAAATCTATTCTAAAGTCTTCTTGTACCTTAAGTATCTAGATATTGGGATGTCATGTTTTTCTTGAAGTATATGCATTCAAAGTATATCATTGTCAGATATATAAATTTATTTCTTGAAATAGAGTAAGCCTTCATTCATATGATGAAATCTTGATATTGCACATTTTTTTACCTTTAGTTGATTAGTAACCATCTTGAAATAAGTATTACAATACATAACTTCCTTCCATTCTCTTCCTCTCATTAGATTTGAAATAATAATACTATTGGTAGCAACTTCTATTTTATCATTTGATTTTGATTTTAATTTGGATCTACATAAAAAAATATATAACACAATGTATTGTCACCCTTATTTGTACCTCAGCTGAATGTCAAACAATTGCAACTGTTCTTTGCAATGATGATGTCATAGTTTCATATTTTTTAGGTACAAATCGTGCAGCATAGATTGGTGGCCAATCCAAATAGTTGGTGGCTTTCCTAACAAATAGTGTTGTGACATCTTTGTGGCATATATAATTGCTAATAGCTCTTGATTACGTATAAAATAATTGTGCTTTGCCCTTTTGAGTTTGCATGATTCATACGCCACAAGTTGAAGATTCTTATTAAAGTCTTGTTGAAGAATCTTACCAATAGTAAAGTCAAAAGCATCAATGTTAAGCATACATGGGAGATTTGAATCATACAATTGTAATTTTATAGCAGTAATTAGTACCTCTTTCAACTCCTTGAAGGCCCTTTTTTGTTATAATTTTTATTCAAATGGAGCATTTTTTTCCAATAAGCTTGTCAATGAGGCAGCAATGATCACAAATTGTTAAAAAAAAAATGGTGATAATATCTAATAAGGCCTAAAAATGAACAAAATTTAGAAGCATCATTCAAAATTGGTTGATCCTCTATTACTTTTACCTTGTTTGTTCTATGCGCACGTCTTTGAAGGACACTACTAGCTCCAAAAAAATGACCTTTGACTTCCAAAATTCATACTTTGATTGCTTGTAATGAAGCGACTATCATGTAATTGGCATAGCACTTCTCATAGATATTACTCAAGCTCTTTAAGGCTTTTATTATAGACTAGGATATCATTAATGGAAACAACCACATACTTATTTAAAAGATTCTAAAATAATTTATTTAAGTGACACTTAAATAAGGCTACAACATTAGTGAGAACAAAAGATAATACAAGCCACTCAAAATGTCCATAGTGCATGCAGAATGCTATCTTTTCTATATCCTCTTTGATAATAGGAGTCTACAAATAATCACTTCAAAGGTCTAATTTACTAATAATGGTTATATTTTAAAGTTGGTCAAGAAGATCATCTATTCATTATCGTGATGTAACACAATTAATAAATAAAAATGGTCAAGAATCTATTATATTATAGAAGATCTTACTTCAAATATTATAGCAAGTTATCTTAGTAAATAGACAATAGTAAAAAAAAAAGTAGAACTAAAGTTTTAAATGATATCTTTTTATAAAGTAGACTCTACTTACTTTGTAATGTTACAAATAAGGCAAAACAAGGTAGATTAGAAAAATAAAGAAAATGAGCACATGCAAGAAGAAGTTAGGAGTTGATTGGAACAAAAATTAAGTCAAAAGGGCAAAATTTGATACTTGAAGAGGATTAGTTATCAACCTAGGTCGAAATCAGATCTTGAGGCACAAAACTTAGCATCTATAGCAATTCAAAAGTTCTTTGGTAGATCAAAGAATGGGATTTGACAGCAAACTTAATAAGGTTTCTTTGAGCATTGATTTAAATGTAATTAAGTATGAAATGACTTTGTAAAAGCTTTGCAAAGTCATAGTTATTTTAGATAACTGAAGAACTTATAGAATAAAAAAGATATCATATTTTGAAGAATTTTATAAATTTGGTAGTAGATCTATAGTTTAAATTTTGATGACTTATGAAATTTATTGTTTGAAGTGTATGTTTTAAGTTTGAGCTTGATCAAATGGTTGAATTGAAGGTTATTGAATTTCAAGTAGGTTGAAATCTTAGAAATTGTACTTTAAAAGGTAGTTAGAATTTCTAAGATCTTCAGCAATCTACTAGTTTGTTTGAAATAAAAATTTGTAATTAAAGGTAATAGAATTGATTTTCTACATACTTATAAAATTTAAGAACAATTGAATAGTTCAATTAGAAGATGTTGGTGTTAGAAGTTCAAAATTTAGATTAGAATAAGAGGTTGGCCAATATCTGAGCATATTTTAGGATTTTTCTTTTATTTGGTAAGTGTGATTATCTTCAAATTTTGTATGCTTGTTACCAACTTAGTTTTCAGAAGTGTGCAAATTTTTAGAAAAAATCAATGATTCAATTGATAAATATTGAGGTTCTAAATAGTACTAGGATTAGATTGAGTTGATTAGGATTTGGTTAAGATTTGGTTTGGAATTAGGGTTTGATCTAAGATTTGGTTTAAGATTTAGGATTTGTCTAGGATTTGGTTTAGAATTTAGGATCTAAGATTTGATCTAGGATTTATTTTAGGATTTAGGATTTGATTTAGGATTTAGGAGTTGTCTAAGATTTGATTTAGGATTTGATTTAGGATCCAAAATTTGATTGACGGTTTGATTTAGGGTTTATGGTTTGTTTAAGATTTGATTGAAGTCTATTAGGATTTTAACTAGGATTAAATTAGAACTTCATTGAAATTTATTTAAGATATATTTTTAATTATTCTAATATTTTTTAGGACTTCTTAAGGATTCTTTTGAGGCTTATTATGGATTTTTTTTAATTCTTTTAAGATTTCTTATTTATTCTTTTGTAATTTCTTTAAGATTTATTTTAAATTTGAATTAAATTTTGTTTATCATTATTAAGATTTAATTAGAGTTTATTTAATATTCTATTAGAATTAAGATTTTATAGTTGTAATTTCCTTCTATCTTCCATAGCCACGTGCTCGGTGCACTCTCGAGTAAAATTTCATGTAATACGACAATATAGAAGTGGATATGCATTCTTGACAAACTACTTATTGAGTTTTCAATAATTGATTCAAAGTCAAAGTCCACCATCTTTTTTTGAGTGCAAAGAATACATATGCTTCCCATAGCAATGTCCTTTTTTAAATGAGGCCTTTCTCCAAGAGTGCATCCAATTATTTTTGTAACTCTTTAAGTTCATTTGGTACTAGGCGATAAATTAGTCCACTTGTTGGTGTCGTAATATGTGAAGTCTTGCTTGAGAATGCTCCGAGCACCTAACTATGGAAGGAAGAATGGAAATTATAATAAAAAAATCCTAATTCTAATAAAATACTAACAATGCTCTAATTAGACCATAATAATAGTAAGCAAGCTTAATCAAATTCAAAAAAACTTCAAAGAAATTTCAAACAAATAATAAGAATTCTTAAAGAAATATTAGAAGGATCACAAATATCACTCAAATACATATCAATTCAATCTTAATTTAATTCTAGTTATAATCCTATTGAACTTCATTCAAATCTAAGGCCAAAACTAATTGAATCTTAATAAAACTAATTAAATCCTAATAAAATTCTAAATCCTAAATCCTAAATCAAATCCTAAACAAACCTTAAACCAAATCCCAACCAAATCCTAAACCAAATCCTAATCAAATCCTAAACAAACCTAAAACCAAATCCCAACCAAACCCTAAACCAAACCCTAATTCAAATCTTAAATCCTAAACCAAACCCTAAATAAATCCTAAATCCTAAATCAAATCCTAACCAAATCCTAAATCCTAAATAAAACCCTAACCAAATCCTAAATCCTAATCAAATCCTAAACCCTAAACCAAACCCTAACCAAACCCTAAATCCTAAATCAAATCCTAGTAATTCCTATAACAGATTTAAACCTCAATAACTAATGAATAAACCGTCGATCTTAACTCAAATTTTTCACACTTCTAAAAAAATAAGTTAAACACAAGCACAAAAAAATTGAAAAGGATCGGAAATACAAAATTGGTGATAACCTCAAAAATGTGCTCGGATATTGGCTGACCTCCTTCTTCAATCTTGATGCCAATCTTCCAGAGCCAATATCTCTCTATTGCACCGTTCGATTGATCTTAAAATTTTCATGCATATAGAAAATTAAGTCTAATATCCTTTTACATAAGTTTCATTCCAATCCAACTAGTAGATTGCAAGAAATCTTAAAAACCTCCACTAGACCTAAAATTCTACTTTCTGAGACCTTGACCCACTTAATCTTCAATATCCCTCAATTCAATGGTTAGATCGAGCTCAAATTTATAACACATATTAAACACAACTATAACCATAAATCCACCAAATTTCACCTATAGATCTATTACAAAACTCTTATAATCATCCAAAACGTAAATCCTATTTTATTTCATAGAACCCAAGGCATCCGAAACAAACCTTAACTTTGCAAAGCTCTTACATAGTCATATCAACTCCAAATCACCCAAAATCAATGCTCATAAAAATCCTATCCAATCTTCTCTCAAACCCCACTCTTCGATCTACCGAAGAGCCCTAGAGTTGCCATCGAGACTCGGTTTTGTGCCTCAGGGTCTGATTTCGACCCTAGTTCAGAACCGGCCTTCTCTGGGTATCAATATCTAGTTTTTCTAAGTAAATTTTATTAGAATTTACTCTTAACCTTTTCCTAAAGATGTCTATATCATTTATTATTCTAATATACCTTATTTTGCCTTATTTTTGGCCCTACAAAGTAAGTAGAAGCTATTTTTTTAAAAAGGGCAGCATTACTATTAAAAGTTTTATTACCTTTCTATCTTTTATCCATATTTTTCTACCTTTTCTTTTAACTTGGCTCTTCTATAATAAGATCCATATTATCATCTTTCACCTTATAGTCATGTTACAACACGACATCGGTTTGGTCTTAGCACTAATTCTATTTGAAAGGAGACACCTTGATCACGTGGCATACCACTAAATAAGTTGGTTGGAAAGACATCACAATATTCATGTATGAATTGTTCTATCCTTTCTGTTCTTTTGGCTATCTTTCTTACTATTGAAGCAAGATTCAAAACCACTATATATACCAATTTCTTATGCCATATTTGTTTCTTCATAAAAATCATTCCTACAAGAAAGCTCTTAGTTGTAGATCATTTTGATATCCTACTCAATACAAGGGCACAAAGAGTCAACATATATCTTCCATTTTTGAAAGAAATTCTCTTTGCTAGTCAATTGAATTATTTATTTCTCACCTCTAGCTATGGCATACTAAGGATAACATCATATCTAAGCTTTATTATTCTAAACCTCTCCCTCGAGGCATAAATATTACTTAGTCTTTGAGTTTTTTTTTTTTTTTTTTTTTTTTTTTTACTTATTTTGCTCAAGATATTCGTTCGATCATGTGCGAGGTATATATTCTCTCCTTTGATCATCTTTATCTTAATCTCAAGTTGGTAGGTAATTATTGTTGAGATGCAATTTTTTGTAGAGTCACAATCCTACAAGCACTTAACATGGTTGTGTTCTTAGTCGACCCATTAGACATACTAGTCAATCCTTTTGATAATTGTTCGAGGCCATGCCATTTGTCTCTAAGGAATAACAACTACCTTCAATATTGGTCCTTAGTGCCTTTATTGGAGAGCTCAATTTTCTTGCTCTATTTCTTCATCAACTTGGTGGTTCTTGAGATTGTGAATCCCCTGTGATTTTTTGGTACTTAAACTTTGACGTTTTGGAGAGTCTTTGATCTGATGGTTTGACTATCAATAGTAAAAGCACAATCCCTTTTGTACCAATATTTGTTATCTTTGTGGTATCAATGGTCCTTATAGAGCATCAATCTCCATCGGTATTGATTGGTACACTATATTATTAGCTAATGGCATAGAATTCTGCACTATAGGTTATACTCCAGAATTTCTATAATCTTTAGCATCAACCCTCTTTGCAATCGTAACTATGTCTTCAAACATTTGTGGATCTTTTAATTCCACTTTTCACTAGATTACAAATTTCAACCCTCCTAAAAATCAATCCATCATCTCTTCTTTTGAAACGTTGTCAATTTAGAGATATAGGGACTTGAATTGGGAGACATAATTTTGCACTAATTTAAATTATATAAGATTAGCCAATTGATTGTGTCTTAACTTTCTTGCATTGATGGATCAAAATTGACTCTTAATCTTGGTTTCAAACTCCTCTTAATTACAAAATCTACCTTGAGCTCCATAGCTTTGAACTCGATGTCACCACCAAATAGTTGTTCTATCTCTGAAATAACTAGAAGCATATATAATCTCTTTATTAATATTTATTCCAAATAATTGGAGGTACTGTCGCATCCTGAAGAGCCATTGGCATACATCTTCTTGCCTTGAGGTCCTTGAGTATATATCAAGCTTGCTCAATTTCAGCCTAATAGATGTCAACCTTCTTGTCTTAGAAGCTTCTATTTGCCCTTGCAAATTAGATATCTAGCCTAAGAGGTGTTGTATCTGAGTCTCTATTTAGAATTACTTTGCTATATCTCCCATACTGCAATTTGTGTGCTAAACTTCATTATTGTAATGCCCTCTCTCCTTCTAGTTGACTTCTTAAAGTAGCTCATTGTAGCCATAGAATAATACCCAATGTGATCACAACAATTGACTTCCAAGTAAACAATGACTATCAACACACTACCAAAAAATAAACTAACACTCGTTTGGATGATAGGATCCATGACTAGATCCTTGAAACATGATTAGATTCTTTAAGGTCTTCTTGGTTTGAAACTATGTCTTGGCTTAAAATTTCTCTTTGATTGAAGTTTTAAGTATTTTTCTAAAAATTAAATAATATTTATATATATATATATATATGATTAAATTATTAAAAAATATTTTAAATATAAAATTAGTAGTATTTCATTATATAGTCTCTATTACTATATGACATAATTATCTTTTAATAGAACATAGCTATTTAGTATTATTTTTAAGCATCATTATTTTTTTCTTGTTAAAAATGTAATTTAAATTTGTAATATGATTTATTGGTTTTATAACAGCTTCTTATGTTATTTTGTATATTTTTTAGTATAAATATTATGAATTTAAATCAAGTTGCATCAAATTGACCTTATATATTTTTTTATAGAAAAAAGATATATATATATATATATATGAAATATTATTTCTATACTTTCTATTTTAATTTTAAAATATTAAAAATAACTTTAAGATTTAATATCCTAATAACACTAAATTCGATATTGCATAATTCTTTTATTATTATTTGCAAGTTGTTTTATTTTATTTTATTTTATTTTAAGTAAAAATTAATTATTTTACTATAATTATTATAGTAAATTAAAGATAATTTTATATAAATACAAAGCTTGATTGAGATATTATTATGGATAAAAATTCTACTCTTATTAAAAAATAATCCAATTTAAATTCTCTTATATTGAATAGAATGTATTAAAAGAAGGTAACTTATTATTTCTTTTAGTAAACATGTTACAAGAAAATTTAGTTCAAATGATTATAATTTGCAACTATTAAGATAGAAGAATATCCTTCAAAAAACATTTGATACTTATTTTAAAAACAAATACACACTAATGAAAACTCAAGGATGAAAATTTTAAAAAAATCAATAAATGCAAGAAAAGTAAGATATTAAATAAGAAATAAGACTATATATATATATATATATATATATATATGCATTATGAACAACACAACATTTAGATTGCTTCAAAACTTCGAGGTACTCCTTGTTTTGCTTTCATATTTGTATAATTACAACAAAAACTTATAGGAGTTTATAGATAAGATTCCAGAAATTATAAACATCCTTTAAATATAAAGAATCTTTTTTACCAACTTCTACAAACCTAAAATAATCTTAGCTGACTATAAAAGATTACAAAAGATTTTTGAAGATTAGAAATTTCTAAAAGCTTTTATAGATCTTTACAAAATAATATATAATTAAGAGGTCTTAGAATTTTTTTATGGATGCTTGATATTTTAGTTTGTTATATATCCATGAATATATATATATATATATATATATATATATTTAAATATATACAAATAGATATCTATTAGCTGCTTTGGTAATATAAAATATACAAATATTAAATAAAAATACTTTTTTAAAATAAAAATGTTATTTTATATAAATAATATATATATTTAATAATTAAATATTAAAAATAATTTTAATATTAAATTAAACAGCATATATATATATATATATATATATTATAAACATTGTAAGAGAACATCACACCACCCTTTTAAAGCACATTCTACTCCAAATACCTTTCACAATCCATGATTGTTAGTCATGGAAGAGTATTAGGGAGCCAACAATGGCTACACTCTTCACCAATCAACCCACCTTTTTTTCTTTTGACAAAGTGAAGTCAAATATTTACAAGATATTAGTTTTTGGGGATCTGATTCAGATTTATTGGGTAAAACGTCAAATACCAAAGTACAATTTTACGCAATCCCGAAAAAGTGATGGTGAGAAACTGGCTTGAGTAGGAAGAAACAAGTTGCCCGAATTGGAAACCAGGGTAAAAGTGTTACCGACCAAGTTTGGCGCCTGTCGCAGTCGCGTTGCTTGGGTTCAGAAATTTCCGACAGAGCTTCCGACGGGCCCAAGTGGAGAAGCAGGAGCGTGGCTCGTAACCGCCCTCGCAATGAAGTGTCCTAGCGTGGTGGCAACTCACCCCGCACCCGATCGTAGACTGTATATAAGCCCCATCTGGTCGGATTCAGTATTCCAATCCCTCAAGGATTATCCGTCTCGGATTTCAGTGAGCTAGGTCTAGCTCTCCGTAGCGGCATTCAGCTGAAATTCCGCCTCCTGTGTTGCCAGGGTCGCGAAAGCTTGAAAGAACGAATTTAAACCAGGAATCAGTAGGTGGACACAGTTGTGATTGTTGATTGGGTTGGGTGAAAGATGCTGCGTTTCTATTTCTGCGAATTGGGTAGATAGGAATCGGTAGCTGGTTTGATTGGCATCGCAGTGATAGTTGCTGAGTGACGACAGAGGAAGTGATTGGAGATTTGCTGGGATAAGTGGGTTTTGGGTTTAAACAGGTTTGGTGATACTTGAGAGTGAAAGATTGAATCGAATTGCCAGTGGGTTTTTGGTGGAGAGTGGGAATTTCGAGCCTATGTTCTTAGTTGCATTTGCGAGCAGCTGTGAGAGAATTGAGAGAGACACGCCAGCTGGCGTAGAACTGCTTGTGAGTTTGCTAGAGGGTGTAGATTTGTTCAGAAAGTTAGTTAATTCCCAGCGAAGAAGAAGTTTCGAGAACATCGAGAGGAGGTGAGGTTTCGAGAAAATTGAGAGGAGGATTGAGTTCCAAGTAGTGCCGTCTCTTTTGATGGTTCATTTGCAGGATTTTGTGAAGTGTTTCGTGATTTTTGTCTGCTTTGTGGGAAGCGGAAGAATGCGCTGATTGGTGCGAGAGCAGGAGCAATCAACAGTCGCAGTTCTGTAACTTAGAGACTCGGTGGGAGCAGAATTATCAATTAGAGGCCCAAGCAGTAATTTCCCATCTGTAATCAGGGAGGCGATCAAGACGACGACGATTAGGCGAACCGGCATGCATTTGGGCAACCAGGGGAATGCCAGGCTGAGTCCAACTTCCGGCCACATCGAGAAGCCTCCTCGTAAACCCGGAAAGAGATGGAAGAAAGGGGCAATGAAAGGCAAGGGCGGTCCGGAGAACTCTGCTTGTGAATTTCGTGGTGTGCGACAGAGAACCTGGGGCAAATGGGTTGCAGAAATTCGGGAGCCCAAAAAACGTGTTCGCCTCTGGCTCGGAAGCTTTCCGACCGCTAAAGAAGCAGCGCTGGCTTACGACATCGCGGCTCGCAAGTTTTATGGTCCTTTGGCAGAGCTCAATTTGCCTGCTCACGAGTCGGCCGGGCTTGATTCTGTCCCTTCCTCAAAACGCACAGAGCAGTCATCCTCGCCACCTAGAAAAATGCACGATGTAGCAATACCAGAATTGCTAGAATTTCCTCATCATCGCCCTTTAGAGACTGCGGTAAATGTAGGCAGTAGTGGTCGCACGTCACTGCATATAGGAATTATGGAAGACTTCAACGACGACGAAATAGCGTTGGCCAACTTCGATAGTTCTATTCATGACTTGGACATTAGGGATATACTTCTTCGAGAAACTGTTGGGGACAGTCGTGGGAAGGTAGACCCGACGCCATCACCAGATGTGAGCACCACTTCGTCTTCCTCGTTGCGAGTTTATCCACCACAGCAGCGATTTCCTAGCGCACCCGAGTTTGAGCAACAGCAGTATTACAGTTCGCAAGCGGAACGAGCGGGAACTTTCTCGTCATGCGAGCAACCCCAGGACATCGACAGATTTTTGCATCAAAGAGATACTTATTCAATCCCGTCCTTCAGACCAGATGACTACTATGACGGCGCATCGGGTTCAAACTCCAGCTCGTCTCCGTCGATAGACAGTGCAGGGGGTTCCTACCCTGCTGGCGTTTACTGGGAGGACGAAGATCTGGGCTCTCAATTCCTCAATCTCGAGCTCCAGAGCCTTGACAGTGCATTGAGAGAGCCTCTGTTTTCTGATTGTTGAGCATTGGGACACCCCGCTCCCTGGCGACAAGCTCCTCTTCAGCAGCTACAAAAATTTGTGGTAGATTACATATATTAGGGTACAGATTCTAGTATGTCCACAAACCTGGGACACAGATTGATGATCTCAGATACCGGTCCAGTTCGTGACACTTCACAGCACATTTTTGAAGCTGCTGAAGTGTGTTAGCTATGCAGGATATACTATCAATTTTTTAGAAAACATTCTGACCACGCAACAATAGGTGACGACGTGGATCACCTGGGGGGCTTCTTGTCATGTAAAGGATTACATACCTCAAGCTCTAAATCCAATACCTTTCTGTAACTTTATGCCACACATAACCAATCAAGATACTGCCTCATCTTTTATTGCTGCATTTTATCTTGATTTAAATCTTCTTTTAATAGTTTGGCGGACATGTTAGTGCAACTCTGTCAATTGTTCGATAAACTTTCACAATACAGAATAACAACTTGATAGCTATAAGTCGTGGAAGATTAGATTTCATGTTTTAGGGTTCAGTAGGGTTTTGGAAATCCAGAGTTGAGGCAGTTTCCTGGGTTTCCTGGCAGAGCTTCTTGCATCATGCTAATCCGCGAGTCTTTGGGTCTACTTCGAGCAAGACTCAAAGAACCTGCTGTAATCTCCCGATAGTATTCTCCCCTGGCAATCTCCATGGCAGCATGCGTCACTTGCGAACGAAAACTTGGACTTAATTTACTATAAATGGGTAATTTCTGCATGACGGCAATTGTTGCGGAGCTTGCGGATTACGATTGACCACGATAGACACCAAGCCAAAGTTGTTGTTTTGAGGAAGTATCACAGAAGGATGCCCTTCTTTTCATCTAGTTGGTCGACGTCGAAACTGTTGCCAATAGCTTGGCCTGCACGAATCATTTGCAAGTGGCTTGAGAAGCTGAGAAACACCCATAATTTCGGAAGAGTAGCTGCCACATTTAGAATTGCACCTGAGACATTCACACTCGTCACTCGTCAGTGGCAAAAGCTGGAAGTGGAAGAAACAACCTCCAGGTCCACTTCGGTGTCAATGCTGCTGGAGACAGTAGCACCTGAACCCTAGTTTCCATAGCATGTCCCTTCTTCTTTTTTTCTCTTTTTTATTGTTATTTTTCGTTTTGACACATGTGGGGTATACCGGCTGCATTATTTGAAAAGGAAAGAAAACCCTAATATGGCATTCTAGATTCTGACATTCTGGGTCCTTGGACCCTATCATATAGAGCATGCTAGTAGCACAACCATATAACACACTTTTTTATTCTGTTATACTTTCTCCCTAATGAGGGGATTCAGACTTGGCATTTTTGGGTGATATTTCACCAATGATGAGATCCAAAAGTATATCCAAAAGTGATATTTCAAAATATGATTCGATACTTCACCAAATCACCCACCTTGCAAGGTGAATGATTTTTAAATCCAAATATCACAAGAAGAGCTTGTAAAATATCAAAAACTATCTTGTTTGCCTTACCTCTCTTTGACTCCATATCAAAGAGGTAACAAAGTTTGAATTAGGGATAATACCTGGGATAATATCAACGGATAATAAATTTTGAATAGTGATATTTTGGATTTGATAATTTGAATGACCTTAGAAATATCAAGTGTTAAATCTTTGTTTATTGGTTTTGAAAATGTGCTAAGTCCAAATCCCCTTAATAACTCATGGATAATTAGGTCGTTTTGTGGGATCCTAGAGTTCCAACCATTTCATGGACATTTGAAATCCAAATTTATTGAGTTTTTTTGAACAAGAAAAAGCCAATAATGATCAATGTCATGGATATATTATACAAAATATCAAACAAGAAGTTGAACATAAGAGTATCAATATGAAAGCTAGCAAAAACTTGATCAAGATGAATATAAGATCAACACCAAGAAAAGTGAGGTAGAACTCCAAAAAATATATTGTTGAGATTGAAGATCCCTTCAACCTTGACTCTAATATATAGAAGGTATTAAGAAGTTTCTCGAGAAGTTCTTATGTTGTTTAAAGAACCTTAAAAAGGTTTTTGAGAAGTTTCTATATTGCTTAAAGATGAAGCAATTCTACGAAGCTTCTTGAGAAGATCTTATGTTGCTTGAAGATGAGGCAACCCTAGGAAGCTTCTTAAATAACTTCCATAATTATTCTAAGACTTTTAAAAATCTGCTAGAATATTTTAAGAATTTTTCAAAATTTTTAGAAATCCTTTTAAAATATTCTATTAAAATATTTTAAGAATCTTTTAGAACCTTCTAAAATCTAATAATATTTCTAAAATCTTCTTGTTGGATGTTTGTAATAATAAACTAAAATAAAATCTATCATTATTTTAGAGTTGGGCAAATGTTTCAATTATAGTTTTCTTTTAAGGTTTTGAAATTTTGAAAATGACACAACATTTTTGTAAAATCTAAGCATGCAAATTAGGCTAAGCTCAATAAGTAGTAGTCTTAAAATTAAGAGTTAAGTTAGATTAAAAATAAATAAATAACTTCATTTCAATTAATATATTTTATAATTTATTATTAGCATCAAATAAATAATTTAAAAAAATTCTCTTAATGATATCAGCAATCAAAAAATTACATGTAAACATTCTGAAATTCAACTTATACAATAAAATATGTGTATTTATATAATATTTCTTTCAATCTTTCAAATATTAAAGTATAGTATATTATATTAAAATTAAAATTTATTTAATTATAATATTTTCTTACCATATCTATAATTTTTCTACTATTAAAGATAATCAAGATTTTTTTTATAAACTTTGGTTCTTCTATTCTTATAACAAAATTGGTAATTTTAATATATCATTGATAAATTATTTCCTATGCACCTCTTTTTAAAATATTTCATCTTATTGTAATTTTGTGTATTTTGCACTTAAATGTACTACGTTATATTTTTTTTGTATTCTTTTACTTCAAAAAATATTAAAAAAAATTAAATAATATTTTTTAAGTAATTTTTAAAAATATTTAAAAATAAAAATATGGTAAATAAATTAAATATAAATAAATTTGATAAAGTATGAATAAAAATAAAATAAAAAAATAGTAATGTATATGTAAAAACTTTATAAGATATTTCTTTAAATATATATATATATATATATATACATATATATATGTATTCTTTTTGTTTATGTATATTATTTATATATAAAATAAAATTACGTTCAATTTTAAAAAATTAAAAAAATATTTTTTATTAATATGTTTGATAAATAATAAATTTAGTATTAATATTTTAGTAAGTTAAAAAAATAGTTATTATATTCTATTATAACGTAAGTATTTATATTCAATATTTTTATATATATAATTATTTTTTAATCTAAATTTTTATATATATATATATATATATATATATATATATATATAAATAAATATAATATTTGAAAATTATTAATCATTACTTACTTATAATTGAAGGAATTTTAAATATAATTTATTTTATAGTCTTACATTACTTGATCAAATTAATGAGAATTTAAAATGTAAAAATTTAATAATGATATATCATAATAAAATATTTTAATTAATTAAATATGATTATTCTATAATTAATATTTAATATATATATATATATATATATATATATTTATATATCTAAATAATAGAATATTAAATTGATATATTTAAAACTTAGATTGATCCACATATCTCCACTTTACTTTGCTTTTGAATTAATTAAGGCTTTATACTTTTCCATGGCTTCTTTAGTTTTATCTTTTGTAGTGTGTTTATTTTGCAAGAAGGTATGACTGATAGAAAATGGAATTCTTTGGAAGAATTGTAATAGAGGAGCTCACAAGAAAATCATGAAATTTGAATGTGAAGGATTAAGTACAAAAGTAGAAATATGCAATACAAAGACTATTTTATATTGGAAAGTTTGAAAGCCATTGTTGAATTTCATATATTCTTGCTTGAGAATGCACCAAGCACCTAGCTATAGAAGGTAAATAAAAATGCAATAATAATCCTAACAAGTCTAATAGAGTCTTAAATGAACTTTAAATAATCTTTAATAATCCTATCAAACTTTAACTAATTCAAGTAAATTTAAAAAGAAGTTACCAAAAAAAAAAGAAAAAAAAAAAGAAAAAAAAAAAGAAAAAAAAAACATAAATAAGTTACAAATTAATTTTAAAGAGTATATTATAAATTAATCTTAAAAAAATATAAAAATAAAAACTTAAATAAATAATAATAATCTTAAAGATATGTTATAAATAGAAACTTTGAAAGAAATAATAAAAAAACATAAAGAAATATTAAATATAGAAATTCTAAATAAATTTTAATTTAATCTTAATTAAAATTCTAATAAAATTTAATAAAACTTTAGATCAAATCTTAATTTAATACTAATTAAAGCTCTAATTGAAATCCAAATGAATCTTAATTAAATCCTAAATCAAATTCTAATTAAAATCCTAATTAAAACCCTAATAAATCTTAATCAAATCTCAAGTCAAATCTTAATAAAATCCTAAAAAAATCCTAAATAATTTCAAGAAAATCTTAAATTAATCTTAATAAATTATAATAGTTATTTGAAACCTCAATAATTATTAATTGAATCATATATCTTGATTAAAATTTCATAGAAATTTTAAATAAAAAGCAATTAATAAGTATACAAAATTTGAGAAAAATTAGACGTACCAATTGTCAAAAAAGATCCCAAAACCTCTTGATTGTTGGCCATCCTCCTTCTCCAACTTGAATGTTGATCTTTCAATAAAGTTTCTCCTTGTTGAACTATTTAATAGCTTCAAAAATTAAGTTATGTGTAGATATTTAAGTCTAAATTACTTTTATCAATTTTTGCTTCAAAAAATTTGCAGATAATGCTAATTTCCAAAATCCATCATTGATCTTGAATTTCAATTATCTGAAACCATAATTCACAAAAATTCTCATACTCTCAATTGACCTCAATTTTTTTTTTTTACCCACATTATCAATAAGCATAACAACAAAAAGAATCTTAGAGTTGCTGTAGGTCCATGGTTTTATACCTTGGGATCTAATTTTGATCTAGGTTCATAATTAGTCCTCTTTAGATATCAATTTTTGATAGTTTGAAGTAATTATTATTTAAATCTATTTTTAATTCTTTTCTAAAGATTCCTATATTATTTAATTATCTCATTTATTTTGATTTGAGGCATTTATGCCCCTATAAAGTAAATAGAAGTTCTTTCTATAAAAAGCAGTATTACTAAGACTAAATTTTTTACTACCTTTCTATCATTTATTTATTTTTAATTCCATCTTTCTACTAGTATCTTCTATAATAACATCCATATTTTTATTTTTGATCATATAATTGTATTACTACTTAATACCATTGGAGGTGAATTATGAAGAAGGATTAAGAAGAAATATATAGCAAGAAAAAAAGTCTATGAAAATACAAACCAATAAAATTAATTAAGACAATTTTTTTATTTGATTAGAAATAAAATTATTTAATATTTACACATACATATAGAAGTTTATAAAGTTTTATAATAATATAATTAGATTTATATTTATATTAATAATTTTATTTTATATTGTAGGTATTATTACACATATAAGTTCTAAAATAGAAGTAAAAGAGGATTAATGATAGAAAAAGAGATTCTTTTGGAATAAAAAAACTTGATTAAAAAATTAACATTGAAAAAAAATTATGTAAAAATTAAAGAATGTGTTATTAATTTTTTATCAATATAAGTTTTTTTGTGGCATCTTATTGATTGTATTATTTGTTGTTGTTAAATTCATAAAAATAAATATATCTTGCCATAATACAGCTTTTTGGATTTGTTCATTCTAAAGAAAAATAATATGCCTTTTAGTTATGTAATATATGAAAAAAGAAAAAAATTGTAACAAAAAATCCTTGTCTTTTAAATAATAACATGTCTAAAGTTTTATACAACATATAATTTTATTATATTCTTTGTCTTAATAATTAATATTTATTTTATTTATTTATTATAAAATATTCTCTTTAATACATAAGATATTCTAGGTTTAAATTTATTTTTAGAAAAGACTTTATAAAAATAAAAAATTATAAAAAAAAAATTTGAATATATATATATATATATATATATATATATATATATAATTTAAAAAAAATTCATTGTCAACATTATTATTGATAAACTTCAAAATATTAATTAATATTCTATAAGTCATTTAAATTTAATTTAATTAATTAATTAATTTATTTCTTTTTTATTATATACTATTGAAATTTTTTTATCACAAGCTCAGGAATACTTGCTAACTTAATTAATAAGAATAAAAAAATCATAAAAACCATCTAATAAATTTTTAAAGAATAATTTTATTATAAGTGAAGAAAAAATTGTAATTTATCTGCAAATACAACTATTTGTTAATGGTTTTGAGATTTTCTGTAAGAAACTTTACATATTTTGGAAGAAAAATTTAATTGAAATTAATTTTAGGCACTTCGAATTCTCAGATATTTAAAAGATTTGAAATTATCAGAAGCTTTTAAGTTTCAAATTTTTTAAACCTTATTTCGAAGAAAATAATAATGGTTTTATTTTCATAATTATAATTTATGGAAAATGATAAAAAGTCAAATAACATATCTGCACAATACCTGTTGCATATTATTTAAAAAGAAATTAAATATGTAACATATATATATATATATATATATATATATATATATATAATTTAAAAATAAAACTAAAACATATTTAACACATCATTGAATTTGGGTTCTTTCAAACATCAATATAATTTATGATGAGAGTTATATATATTTTTTAATTTTAAAAATTAATAACAAAGATAATTATTGCATATAAATATATTATATCATTTTAGATTTTTTTAATATGAAAATGTAGTAGAGTCATAAAAAAATAAAAAATTAAATTAAATAAAAAATTATATATCTTAAATATTCTTGCCACCAAAAAATCAAGTACAAGTATTAAACCTAATTCAAATATTTTAGAATCATTTAGATCAAGCATAAATGCTTGCACATCAGATGGATCTTGCTTGAGTAGTATATAATAATTCAAACAAAATGTAGATAAAAGTTAGAAGGAGAAAAACTTTCTAAGGCAATATATGAATAGAACATAAAGTTTCTTGCATGTAGCAAGAAAAAAAAATTCTATTTTACAAAAAATTAAATGTAATTCAGTTTAGAATATAATCTTGCAATATGAATTTAAAAAAGAATTATTTCAATAATATGCATAATAATAATAATAATAATAATCATAATTTTTTTTAAAAAATATAATAGCTATAAAATTTTCTAAGATTTTTATAATTAAAAGAATTATTTTTTTATTATTGAAAATAAAATAATATAATTATATTTTTTATAATTAAATTTATTTAGAATAAATATATAATAACTTTTGAAAAATTTTAGTGTTATATCCTCCTTTAATATTGCTACACCCCATGTAACCTTGTTGTAGACCATTAACTTATAATATGCCTCTTTCTTTTAGGAATTTTTTTCTTTCTTTGCTTTAAAAAATAAATTGGTTAATACACTTTATCTAGGTGCTAATTAATTTTTTATTTTATTTTAAGATTTATCTATTTATAGAATAAATATTTTTAAACTATTAAGATTAATTAAAATATTATGCCAAATTTAACCACATCTTTTACATTTTCTATCTCTTTCATCATAACTCTCTACAACTTTAAACAAAAAAGAATCTTATTACATAGATGATACTTGTCTATGGTTGAACACTTAAAAAGGAGATCTTCTTGATTGTTGAGGGATTAGATTATTAATTGTCTCTCTCTCAACTTCCATCACTGCCACACACTCTAAATTACAATTGACTATGTGACCAATAATTCACTATGGTAGTAGCCAAATTATAACCATAAGCAATCTAAAATGTACAACATGATAATTTTCTTATTGAAAGGCTGTTTATTGCATGGTAGAAATAAAAGCATATGAATAATGGATTCAAAGTGGTGGTTTAGGATGTCTTAGCCGTTTCTATAAACAAAGAGTTTAGTACAATATTTACAAGAGACCAACTTAAGTATTGCTACAATGTGGTATAGTTCAACATCTATAGCGATAAAATATTGGATGGGATTTTTTTGTTAATTATATTGATTTATTACAAATTTATAACGAATTTGATTTTATGTAAAATCTAAAAGATACTTTGTGACTTGATTGGGATTATGATCTAAATATTGTTATTGCAAAAGATAATATTACTAGAAAGTTTAAAATTCTCTTCTATCATTTTATTTGAAGCCAACTATCCAACAATATGAAAAAATATGAGAGCCTAAAATTCAAGTTAGTATAGAAAGTAATAGTTTAGGAAATTATTGTTGTATAAGAATTTATATAGATTTTAAAAAGTGCCTTTGACTATTTTTGCTTGTTCTTCTAATAAAGATGTAATTCAAAAAGATATATTTTTTTAATATCTAAGCCTTGCTTTGTAAATCAAAATCTTGAATTAAGACAAATATAGTACTAAGTAAAAACTTTCTTTGAATAGTGAAATTTTTTTGTTGCTAAATGTCAAAGAACAATTGAGAGAAGCAATGTCAAGGACATGAATCTCAATGAAAGAAAAAAATTAATATATCCTTTTATCACTTAAAATTAGGAGCTATGTTGCAATATTCTACAAGACCTCTTACACATGTTAACTTTGCAAGATACATATTTTTACTTACAAGACAAGTTTTTTATATTTACACCCTATAGTTAGCTTGTTCCACAAGTTACTAATACATATGATATATGGCTACCTTATTGTCTAAGTTCCTAACCTATTAATCAACTATAAACATGTGTAAAGTCATAACAATGTCTATAAAGCTTCTAAGAAGCTTTTCTAAAAGATATTATGAAAATAATCTTTTTTTACATAATTCTATTTAATCATATAGGTAAGTATTAGAATAAATATGTGTATTTGTGATAAACAATAAAAAAGTGAGAGAGTAAAAATAAGCTAAAGAAGAGATAGAATAAATTAGAGAAAAGAATAAAGAACATACTAAAAAATAGTAAAAAAAACAAGCTAGAGAACACAAAAAAGAACAAGATAGAAAATAATAGACTAATCAAGTAGAAACTACAATAAAGTTAAAAAAAAGTAAGAAAGATGGAAAGAGAACAAAATAAAGAACAAGAAATAACTTAATAACAAGTGACTAATATATGAAGAAAAAATATTTCGTACATGAGATTTTTTTTTAATTAATTAATTTGATTTTTAAATACATTTAAAAATCAAATAATCAAATTGAAAAAATATAATAATTCCATCTAATATTTTTTATTCTACCAAAATTTTGTAGATAGCCAAATGCAACCTTATGTCATAGATGTATATATTTATTATAATTATTATCTTGGTAATATAAATTAAGATAATAATTATTATCTTGATAATATAATTAAGTAATATAATTGAAATTTATTCTTGATAATATAATTAAGATTAATTTCATAATATCTTATAAAGAAGATTTCTAGAAGCTTTTTAGACATTGTTTTGACTTTTTATATCTTTATAGTTTATTAATAGATTAAAAACTTTATCAAGAAGCTATCTATGTGCCACATGTGTTGATAGCTTGTGGAATAAGCTAACTATGTGGTGTCTATATAAAAAACTTGCCTTACAAGTCAAGATATGTGTCATGTAAAGTCAACACATTTTTAGAGGCCCTATAGAACATCGCCACATAGATCCTAAGTAGATAGTATATATAGAGGCAAAAGTGAAGCCTTCTTCACTCTTATCAATTCTTTTCTTGCTTCTATTCTAGATTCAAGAATCTCTAATTTCTTTGTCTTTTAACTATAGCCATTCTAGTTTCTTTTTAATATACATATTTCTTTATTTCTATTTTGTTACTTTTCTTTTGACATGGATTTTCGAAGTTTATGCATCTTCTTTCAATTCATGTCTTTGACAAATTGATAAGAGTGCACTTACAATATTAGAGCTTTGTCTTCTCTTGATTAAGAGTGGATTATTTCTTTTTTTTAATAAGACATAAGCATATTAGAAGTTTTGGATTACCCTCTTCTAAACTAATATTATTTTTAATATCTTCTTTATTCTCAAGTATTCTTTTTTGCTTGTCTTGAGCGATATTAGATTTTTTTTTTTCTAAGTGTTAACAAGATAAAGATTTTTGAAATGAAGAGTGAAATGATACAAATGCAAGAAGAATTGAGAGAATTGATGCTTATAATGCATCAACTTAATTTATTGCCACTAAAAACAATAAAAATGATAAAAAATGAAGATACAAACATGATTGGAACTGCTTCAATATCTATACCAAATCACATTTCTTTTCTTATAGTAGAACATCTTTTTAGTATTAGAAAAATAAAAGTTACTTTAACTAAGAAGTTTTGATGGCATAATATCTAAGTTTTGAGGATTTATCAATCAACTACAACTTGTGATTAAACTTCAACTTCAAAGCTATCTAAAATTGGGATCACAAGTTATATTCATTGGTACACTTCTTTCAAGTTTAGCATTATCATGGTTTTCATCTCTTTTTGAACAACAAGATCCAATATTGGATAATTTGGAAGCTTTTTTGGCAGGATTTTGATCTATGTATGGAAAATATAATACAATTTGTATTTTAATAAAATCTATATATTGCAACAAAACAATCAATTAGTGACATCATATACTTCATAATTTTGATAACTAATGATTGATGTTAAGTGGAATGATGCTACTTTTATTAGCCAATTTCTTTATGAATTATAATATGAGGTAAAGAAATTGATGCTTAAATTATTTGATTCCCAAATATTAAATCAGATAATTAACTTTACTGTAAAGTGTGACAATTAAATTTTTGATTTTCAATCTAAGAATTGCATAAAAAAACCTTTTCATTATTATAATTCAATGACAATACCAACAACTTTTTAATCTAAATATTTGAGAGTAGAAGACATGCAAATTGATGCAATATATTTTAAATCTCTTATTAAACAAGAAAAGACTTGTCATTGAAGAAGAACTATATTTATATTATGGAAAAGCTAAGTACATTACTCAATATTATCTGAAGAAATGATACAATTATAAAATAAAGAGTATAATTGTCAAAGATAAAAAATATCAAAAAACAAATCTGTCCAGCTACAATAGGGACTATGCGACTAGAATCTTGTACAAATGAAGGTCTTATCTTCTCCCTAAAATTCTTTCTTTGTTTTATAATAGATGTGCATTTAGGACCTAATAATTATAAAGCCTCTGCCTTAATAGATTCAAGAGCTTTAGCTTGTTTCTTAAATGAAGAGTTTGTTAAAAGCTATTGAATACCATTAGTATAAAAAACTAAACTTGTTCATGTAGAAGTCATAAATGGTCGTCTATTATCTTCTAGAGATATTATTCACAAAACACTTCTTATAAATATAATAATATATGGTCATAATAGTTACATATTTTTTAACATAATTAAGTCTCCTTCTAATCCGGTGTCATATTACATGTTATCTTGCTTGGGAATGCATCGGGCACCTAGTTGTGGAAGGTGAGGTTTTGTTTTACAACCATCCAAAAAATCCTAATAGATTTCATTCATATGAGAAGAATATAATCCAAATTTTGATTCAAAAGTCCTAAAAAATACTCTTCTTAATAGCTTCAATCACCCACAAACCTCAATTATCTTAATACTTTCATATTTAAGTAATTTAGATTTTTCTTATAAGTCCCAATCCTAATTAGTGAGTTTTAGTAAGTTGTAACTTCTAATCTGACTGTCCACTTGATATAAAATTTTATATGAAATTGTCAATGTAAGTCTTCTATATACTCAAGAATTTCAGCCCAATCCAACTTACAAATTGTGAGAAAACCTCCAAAAATTGCACTGATGTCACTCGGTTGCCAACTTGAAAAGTGAAGCAAAAATCTTTGTAGTGGTTTTTCCTTCTCCAACCATTAACTTTGTCTCAAAATTGGTATGTAGCTTGATCTTCAAGTCCTTCAACACCATGCCAAATTTCACTTTGTTCTAGTTAGTAGATCTCTAGATATCATAGAAATCCTATCCAACCCCAAACTGCCAACTTCCAGAACCCTCTTGTGCTAAAAACGAGATATCTCTAAACCATACTATTAGATTATCACAAAATTTTGTATACACTTAGAACACTTAATAATCCAAATAGTATTAGATTTTTAACTATAGATGTTATACTAATTGCATGAACAAGCCAAAGTTGCTAGCCCTAATTATATTATATAAAATCCAAATCACCAATACAAATCCTAACTTTGAATAATACTTGCCAAATCTCTAAAAATCCTACAAAATCAATGCTTATGTCCTTGAAAAAAGCTTGAAGCTAGCTCTAAAATCCTAATCTCCAATCCTTGAATGAATCCCTAATTTATCCTAAGCGGTCGTTTTAGTGACCAAAGAACTGATTTCAATCCTATCTCACAAATAGTTGACCCTCGGGTATCAATCTAACCTTTTCTAAGGATTTTTTAATCCAATCCTATCCTCAATTTGATCCTAATATCAATCACATCAACCATTTACTTCTTCTACCTTAATTTTATCAATTTATGGCCTTTCTAAGGTAGTAAAAAAATTTCTATATCTTAGAAGATAAAAATACTAACTAACTTTTATCTACTTGCTATTAAGACAAGAAAATAGGCTAAGAAACTTTCATTAAAGCCTTATTAAAATATTTTTAATTCTTGTTGAACTAGTATAATAGAGTATTAATTAAAAAATCATTTTTAGTCATATTTTCTCTATATAATGGTATTACAATACAACATCGGTTATTTTAGGTTTATTATGGCTAAAAAAGTATAATCCTTTGATAGATTGGATTTCTTGTAAACTTGATTTTTTTCAAAGCACTATTAAGAGTTTTATAGAAAGCCATGAATCTAGTGTAGCCAAATTCATATTTGTAGGCCCGAAAGCTTTCTTGTATGCTGCAAAAGAAGGATCATCTTTTATTATTTTTACTACATTTACTTTTAATTATGGAAAGTCTTCAAGTGGCATTTCAAGTCAATATGAAGATTTTTGAGATTTTTTTGAAAAAAAAAATACAAAATATTTTTTGGAACATCGTCCATATGATTGTTCAATCAACCTTAAAGAGGGAAGTCATCTATTATTTGGTCCAATCTATAATTTATCGCAAAATTAATTGGTTGAATTTAAGAAATATATTGAGAAGAATTTAGCCAAGAATTTCATATGTCATTCAAAATCTCTTGGTAGAGCTCCTATCTTATTTGTGAATAAAAAAGATGGATCACTACAAATGTATTGAGAACTCAATAAGATTACTATTAAGAATAGATATCCTTTATTCTTGATATTTAGACTTTTTGATCAACTAAATCAAGCTAATATCTTTATAAAAATAGATCTACAAAGAGCATACAACTTGGTTTGCATTAAAGAAGGAGATGAATGGAAAACTATATTTTGAATAAAATATGGATACTTCAAATATAATGTTGTACTTTTTGGACTCACAAATGCACCAAGTATTTTTCAACATCTTATGAATGATTTTTTTTATGAATTTCTAAATGATTTTTTTGTTTTTTATTTAGATGATATTTTACTCTATTCTAAGAAGACAAAAGAGCATGATGTTCATGTTCATCATGTATTACAAAGAATTAGAGATGCGGGATTGTATTCCAAGTTAAAAAAATATGTATTCCATACTATTCAAGTTGACTTCTTAGGATATACCATTTCCAACAAAGGACTTATAATGTATCTAAAGAAGGTTCAAACTATTATAGATTGGAAGATTTTAAGACCAATAAAAAATATGCAATGCTTTTTGGATTTTGTCAATTACTATTGGATCTTCATGAAGAGTTTTTTTCAAGTTGCGATTGTTCTTACACCTCTTACATGCAAAGACAAACTTGATTGGAGAAAAGAAGCAAAAGCATCTTTTGAAGCTTTGAAGTCAATATTTATTTTTATACCAATTTTATATTGTATCAACTTTTGAAGGTATTTTTTATAGAAATAGATGCACTAGATTTTACTATGGATGTTATTTTGTCATAAATAGGAGAAGATAACAAGTTCTACCTAAAACTTTCTATTCCAAGAAATTTTTAACAATCAAGATTAACTATGAGATCCATGACAAAGAATTTCTTGTAATTGTGGATTCTTTTTAAGAATGGCATCATTATTTAGAAGACACTTCCAATCTAGTCACCATATATATGGATCTTAAGAACCTCAATTATTTCTTGTTAGTATTTATTTTGAATCATTGCCAGGCTTATTCGAGTATGTCTTTGTCAAGATTTGAATTCAATATTATTTATTGGCCAAAAAAATAATAAGATTTTTCCAATACTCTTTTTAGACATTCTTATCTTATACCTAAAAAAAAAGATGTAGCTTTTGATTAACAAAGAATAATTTTATTGAAGCTAAAATAATTCTATCTTCAAGTAATGAAATCAACATTGATCATTCATTCAACTTTTTTTAAGCAAATTCAATCAAGTATGTCCTTTGATCGTCTTGTTCATGATATCAAGAATACTTCTTTTAAGTCTTGTGATACTTCTAAGTTCAAGTTCAAGAACAACCTACTTTATTTTGAAGGATATCTATATATTCTAGAAGAAGAAGTATATTTATGTCTACTTCAAGTACATCATGACTTTCCAGCAGCAGGATATTTTTAATACAATAAGACTTTAGAGTTAA
This sequence comes from Physcomitrium patens, assembly GCF_059467195.1. NCBI lineage: Eukaryota > Viridiplantae > Streptophyta > Bryopsida > Funariales > Funariaceae > Physcomitrium > Physcomitrium patens. The sequence continues at coordinate 3,744,020 of NC_143428.1, read as the reverse complement.
TATCTAGAAAATTTTAATGGCTACAAAATTTAAAGTTTGTAAAAGATTTTTTTGAATTATGTAATATTTATTGAAGGTCAAAAACTCCTCGTCATCAACTTTATGGACTTCTTCAACCATTACCTATTTTAGAACAATCATAGTTTTTTCTTTCTATGGATTTAATTATAGATCTATTAGTCTCAAGTTTGTATGATTCTATATTTATGATAGGAGATGGTTTTATCAAAATGGCATATTTTATATCATATATAAAATCTATCATAAAAGAAAAAACTACCAAGTTTTTTCTTGACAATATCTATTAGTATCATAGATTGCCAATAGATATTATATTAGATAGATGGATTCAATTTGTATCAAGATTTTACAAAATCTTTTTTAAGATTTTAAAGATAGATATAAAGCTTTCTTTGGCCTTTGATCCTCAAATTGATGGACAAACAAAGTGTGTAAATCAAATTTTGGAGAAATACTTAAGATGTATTATCAATTATTGATAAGACAATTGAAAAATCCTCTTGCTATTGATAAAGTTTGCTTAAAATAATATGATGCATTCTTCTTTATAATAAACTGTCACAAATATACATAAGTATTCTAATAAATATCTATATGATTAGGTAGAAGTAGATAAAAGTAGATAAAATTTTATAATATCTTTTAAAGAAACTTTTTAGAAGCTTCATAGATGCTGCTTTGACTTTACATATATTTGTAGTTGATTGATAGATTAGAAACTTGATCAATAAATTAATCATATATTAATAGCTTATAAAACAAGCTAACTATGTGGTGCACATATAAAAAACTTGTTTTATAAGTTAAGATATATATTTTGCAAAGTCAACATGTTTTGGAGGTTATATAGGACATTGTTATATAGCTCTTAGTTTAGAATATATATGGAGGCAATAATAAAGCCTTCTTTACTCTTTTCAATACTTTTTTAGTCCTTAATCTTACTTTAAGACTTTCTAGTCTTTTTATTTTTGGCCATAGCCATTCTAATTTCATATTATATCATCTTTGAGTGACTTTTTAGTTCTCTTTAGTAACAAAAGAGTGTATTAAGGATTTTCTTTCTTCAAGTTTCATATCCTTGAAAATTTGATAAGAATACTAATTTACTATTTTTGTCATATTTTAAAAATGAGTGAATTATTCCACTTCTATTGTTGAGTTTTGAAGATTGCAGACTATCTACTTTGGAATAAAAATTCTTATTTTCTAATATTGATTTTTTTTTTATAAAGAGAGTAGATTACCCTTCTTTGTGAAATTATTTATTTGTTATTAGAGGTTTCAGATTATCTTCTTTTAATTAAACTATTTGAATTTTTTTGAGTTGTTCATAGAAAGAAAGATTATGGATGCTACTCTGCATGGAAGAGAAAATAGATTTGCAACTATTATAGATTTAATGAGCTTGTCAATAATCTAAGAATAGAAATCTCATATATTTCCAATGTAAATCATAGAAGTACTATTCCTACACATATGGAAGAAGTTCAAAGTCTGTGACAAAAAGTTGTGCAGTTGAAAGAAGCAAGTAGATCAACTTTACAATTAAATCTAGGAAGTTATACTTCTACAAGTATAATGGGGATAAGAATTAATATGCCTCAGAAGTTTGATGGAAAAAAATCAAAATTTCAAAGATTTTTATAACAATTCAAGTTCTATTTAAGATTGCATCATTTCTAATATCCGGATGGATTTATTCAAGTTGGATTTATAAGAAATTGGATTTCTATGAAGAAGTATTTTTTTTTAGTTTATACTTTTAATGAAAAAAGATTTGTGACTCTTTTATAATTTGAATTCCTTTTTAGAAGTATTTATGGCAATATTCAAAGAAAGTGATTGAGAAAAGATAGCAAAGATTAAGCTCTTATCTTTAAAGCAAGGATCATGGTCAACTACCATATATGCTATTGAATTCCAAAACCTTACTTAAGACATGGACTGAAATGACAAAGCCCTTATCAATCAATTTTGATATGGGTTGAAGAATAATGTCAAAGATTTGTTATTAACAATGCCCTCTTGACATTGTTGAACCTTTTTTTCCTTTGTAAGGAATTTAAAATGTACCATATTAATTTGCATTGGTTCTGGCCTTGATGAATGAGAATTTGAAAACTTAGGAGCTGCCATCATTATTTGATTTGTTCCTTTCTAGCAAAAACTTTATTCTTGACATCTTTCAAATAATCAATTGTTGTATACAATGGCTTAAGTAATAAATTATTTCAAAGATTTATTTAGGACTAAAAAATCAAAAAAATCTTAGCTTTGTTAGATTCAAGAGCCTGTGTATATTTTATAAACAAAAATTTTGTCAAAAAATAAGAGATATCATTAGTCAAAAAATAAGAAATAACATTAGTCAAATAAACTAAACCTATACATGTAGAAGTCATAGATGGTAGTTTACTTTCTTTTAGAGATGTTATGCATGACATTATTCTTTTAAATATAGCAATTAAAGATCATAATAGCATAGTAATATTTAACATAATAAGATTTCTATTCAATCCATTTATTTTAAGATTATCTTTATTAAAAAGGTATAATCCTCAAATAGATTAGATTTCTTATAACCTTAATTTTTCTAATAATTTAATCCAAAATTCCATTAATCAAGTAAAAATACATCAGTCTAGTATATCCAAACCTTTCTAGTAGATATAAGAGCTTTTATACATGCCGCAAAGGAAAGATTATCTTTTGCTTTATATGCTACATCTATTTTTTATAGCAAAAAGATGTCAAGTGATATTTTTAGCTAATATCAAGATTTTATTTTAAAAAAATACAAATATTCTTCTAGAGCATCATCCTTATGATTATTCAATTGATCTTTATGAAGGAGCTCAACCACCATTTGGACCAATCTATAGCCTATTATAAAAAAAGTTATGAAGTACATTGATAAGAACTTGGATAAGAATTTCATATGCTATTCTAAATCTCTAGCTAGAACTCCTATCTTTTTTGTGAAGAAAAAAGATGGATCTTTGTAGGTAGGTATGGATTATTGAGGACTCAACAAGATCAGCATCAAAAATAAGTATTCTCTACATTTGATTTTAAGACTTTTTGATTAATTAAATCAAATAAAGATCAATATAAAAATAGATCTATAAGGAGCATATAATCTAATATGCATTAAAAAAAGAGATGAATGAAAAATTACATTTCAAATCAGGTATGGATATTTTCAATATAATGTTATGCCTTTGGAATCACAAATGCACCAACTATTTTTCAACATCTAATAAATGATATATTTTATGATTTTCTTGATGATTTTGTTGTTTGTTATTTGATTGACATTGTAATATATTCTAAGAACACAAAAGAGTATGAAATTTATGTTTGTTGTGTATTACAAAAACTTAGACATACAAGATTATATGCCAAATTAGAAAAGTGTGAATTCTACATTATTCAAGTTGACTTCCTAGGATATATTATTTCCAATAAAAGGCTAATCATGGATTTGAAGGTCTAAACTATCATGAATTAGAAGATTCCAAGAACAATAAGAGATGTGCAATGCTTTTTGGACTTTATCAATTATCATTGGATCTTCATCAAGAATTTTTCTCAAGTTGAAGTTCTATTTATATATTTGACTTGTAAAGACAAACTTAAGTGGAATAAAAAAGAATTTATTTTTGTACTAATCTTATATTGTATTGACTTCTACAAGGTATTTTTTATAGAAATAGATACATCACACTTTGCCTTGGATGCAATATTATCAAAAATAGAAGTAGATAATAAATTCAATTTAATAGCTTTTTATTCCAAAATATTTTTAATAATCAAGATTAATTATGAGATCCGCTACAAAGAATTCTTTGTAATTATAAATTCATTTTAAGAATGGCATCATTACTTAGAAGGTATATTGAGTCTAATTGCCATATATATATATATATATATATATATATAGATCACAAGAATCTCAAATATTTCATGTCAGCATGTGTTTTAAATCATCGCCAAGCTTATTGAAACATATCTTTATTAAGATTTGATTTCAAGATCACTTATTGACTCAAAAAAAAATAAAGATTTATTAGACATCTTATTTAGATGTTCTTATCTTGTATCAAAAGAAAGAGATATATCTTTTGATTAATAAAGAATAATTTTCTTGAAGTTAGAGCATTTTCACCTTCCAACAATAAAATCAACATTAATTTTTGATTCAACATTTTTTAAGCAAATTCAATCAAGTATGTCCTCTGATCTTCTTATCCATGATATCAAAAATAATCCTTTTAAGTTTCATGATACTTTAAAGTTTGAGTTTAAGAACAAACTAATCTATATTGAGAGAATAATTATATATTCTAAAAAATAGGGCACAATTATGTGTTCTTCAAACTTTTCATGACTTTTCAACAATCAGATATTTTAGATACAACAAGAATTTAGAATTAATATAGAGAGATTTTTGGTGGCCTCAAATATGGAAGATAATCAAAGACTTTGTACAATCATGTAATATTTATTCAAGATCCAAAATTCCTTGCTATCAACTTTATAGACTTTTTTAGCCTTTACCTATTCCAACATAACTATAGTCTTCCATTTCTATAGATTTTATCAAGGATCTTTTAATCTTAGATTTGTATGATTCTATATTCATGGTAGTAGATTATTTTAGTAAGATGGCATATTTTATACCATGTACAAAATCTATTATAGGTAAAGAAATAACTAAGTTTTTTTTTTAATAACATCTATCGCTATTACAGTGTCGTATTATAATTTGTTCTATTTAGAAATGCATCAAATATATGGCTGAGGAAGGTGGAATTGCATTTTACAAGTATCGAAGAATCCTAATATATTTTATTTTTATAAGAAGAATATAATTTGAATTTTAATTCAAATGTGCTTAAGTCTAATACAAAATATTCAAAAACACTCTTTTTACTAATCTCAACTATACATAAACTCCAATTATCTTATTACTTTTATAATTAGATAATTTTGATTTTTCTTTATAAGCCTTAATTCTAATTAGTAAGCTTTAGTGAGTTATAGCTCCTAATCTAACTATCTACTTGGAAAAAAAAATTTGCACACAAATGCCACTTTAAGTCTTCTATTTGCTTAAAAATAATTTACTTCAATCTAACTTACAAATTGTGAAAAATACCCAAAACTACTTTGATGTTACTTGGACACCAACTTAAAAGTTGATACAAATGTTTTAGTAGTGATTTCTCTTTTTTTAACTATTAACTTCAACTAAAAATTAATAAGTAGCTTAATCTTTAAGTCTTCTAATACCATGAAAAATTTTACTTTGATTTAATTGGTAGATCTTTAAATATTATAGAATTCCTATCCATTCCTAGACTGCCAATTTCTGATAGCTTCTTGTACCAAAACCTAGAACTCTCCTAATTGTACTATTAGATTATCATAAAAATTTACATACACTTAGTAAATCTAATTAATCTAGAACTATTAAATTTTGAAATATAGATGTGATTCCAATTTTATGAAGTAGTTGAAAGTACTAGCTCTAATTGTATTGCATAAATCCCAAGTGACTAATACAAATCATGATTTTGAATAATAATTGCAAAGTCAAATCAAACCCTCTGAAAATAAGTCTTATATCTTTGATACAAACTCTAAGCTAATTCTCTAATTTTAATCACCGATCTTCAAATACCTCTCTATTTTGCCCTAGGTTGTTGTTTTAGTGGCTTAAGGTTTGATTTCAACCCTGTCTCACAAATAGTCAACCCCGAGGTATCGATCTAATTTATCCAAGGAATTTTTTAGTCCAATCATTTTTTCAATTTAACTCTAATATTAACCATGCTAATTATTTATCTCTTTTAACTTATTTTTATTAATTTATGGCCTTTCTAAGACAATAAAAGAATCTCTACAAATGAAAAGGTAAAATTATTAACCAACTTTTAACTTACTAACTATTAAGATAAGAAAATAAACTAAAAGGCTATTATAAAAGCCATGATTAAATATCTTGAATTATTATTAAATCAAGATGATTAGATATTAATTAAAAATCTATTTTTGATTATATTTTCAGCATATAATTATATTATATCATGAAAATGAATTACTTAAAGATATTATATTGTATAGAAGGATTTAATTTATATCAAGATTTTGAAATACTCTTTTCAAGATTTTAAAAGTGGATATAAAGCTCTCTTTGGCTTTTCATTCTTAAACTGATAGGCAAATAGAATGGGTGAATTAAATTTTGGAATAATACTTGAGATATACCATTAACTATTATCAAGATGATTATACAACTCTTTTACCATTGGTAGAATTTGTGTACAATAATTTTTTATATTCTTCCACTCAACAAACATCTTTTTTTGCTAACTATGGTTATCATCCATGATATGATACTTTTGACTTTTTAATAGTTGATAATCCTACAATGGAAGATTTGATAAATTATTTGTCACAACTACATGCAACAATAAAGGTGCAATTAAAGGAAGTTGAAGAACAACAAAAAAATTAATGTAAATGCTTATCGTAAGGAACAACTACAATTCAATGTAGGTGACAAGATATGGTTATTTTGTCATAATATCAAGACTACTCATCTTTATGATAAGTTGGACTATTGTAGCCTTGTATTTTTTTCTATTAATAAATAAGTCAATTATGTTGCTTATTGATAATATCTATCAAAGTCTATGAAGATCCATCTTATATTTTTTGTGTCCCTTATTGAGCCATATAAGACAATGAACATCTTGAGAAGAAGATTGTGAGCCATTGAATTTACTCACTTTGATATTTAGTATAAAAAATGTACTTATTATGCTTAAAATAAAAATTTTATGAGTTAATATTAAAATTTTAGGAAAAAATAGAAAATAGATTGCTAATAGTAAATATGCAATCTAAAATAGAGTTTAGTAAGAAAAAAACTATAAAGACTATATTTTTTTAGTTAGCTAGTAGTAGAGAAATTACAAAGGAAGTAGTCTTGGTATCAAATATATATATATATATATATATATATATATATATATATAAAATTTAATTATGATGGATTTGAAGATTTTTTTCAAATTCAACAAATCTAAGTAGTAAAGTGATTCTTTTAATTTATAGAAGCCTTTCAAATGCAATAGAGGCATCACATGCACCATGTGGAGTGAAGAAAACAAGATCAGCATTCTTTCCTTTAAATTTTAAGTAGAGAAATGAAATTCTCATTTTTTGAAGAATTTTACAAATATCTCTTAAATCCTTGTAAGTAAAAAAACTTCATAAAAGTTACAAAAGAGCATATATTGATGCATGTGAGTAGTCAATCTTAGTATTAAAATATATTTTAAATATAATGATTAAATTAGATTTATCAAAAAGTGTTTTTTTTTTCTCACTTATAAGAGCCATCAGCTTGAGTAACGAAATTAGCTCTTGGATGAAGGAAGGCTATAGATCTACATTAGAGATCTTAAAGATCAAGGGTAGAGATGTGGCCACCCTTCCACAAGCCACCATTCAATTGTATAAGAGTGATTTGGTTTCCCAATCCTATCTCTCTCTTTCTTTTGATGATGGCAAAGCTATACCAAAGTGTGGTTTCAACCCTAATCCTAATCTTATTTTTTTGCTTCTTTCTTGATCTTTTATCTCATTTTGAACTTGAGTAACATATGAGCATTGGATTTGTATCTTAGATGGTGCTTATTGTGGTTTAAAAGGTGCCCCTTTGCAATTAATAGTCACCAATCATTTCCATAGTCAAAAGGGTTTGAGAGGCCTCGGATTTTTCTCAATCAGTTTGTGGTTTTTTAAATAATAGCTTTATTTTAAAATTCACATAGTTAATTCACTTATTATGAGTTACAATAAACTTCCAATTAGTAGAGGTTTATTTTAGCTGACAAAGATAAATACCACTTTTTCCTATACAAGAGGATAATAATCTAAGGCTTAGATTCAAGGTGGCACCAAAATAGGTTAGAATATCTTATTTGTTGGTATGGATATGATAATAATGAATGCACATAGAAGCAAGCAAAGAATCTTAGAAATAAAGCAAAGATAATTGAAACTTTTCATCAATAACATCCATCAAAAACCAAGATGAAGAATAACAAATCTTTACTATAAAAGAAACAAAATCAAAAGAAGATAACACTCTACCTTCTATCTTTCTTTGTAGCTTCTGTGTATTTATGATGTAAAGAGATGTAGAACCAACAACCAGTACTTTCAACTCAAGAGTTTTTATTTATAGATTTATTAAATAAAATATTATGATTTTCACAACTTATAAGATGATAAAATCAAGATGAAGATCTTCAAGAATGACATGTCCATCCTCAAATAGATAGCAAGATGCAACGTGTTTGATATCACAACTTTGGAAGAGACTCTCAATATTTGATGATTTTATTAGAGGTAGGAACAACTCTTAACAATGTTGTATTATGTGAAGTCTTGCTTAAGAATGTACCAGATACCTGCATATAAAAGATAGAATGGAAATTTCTATAACAAAATCTTAATTCTAATGGAATACTAAATAAACTCTAATTAAATCTTAATAATACTAAACAAGCTTTAATCAAATTCAAAAGAAACCTTAAAAAAATTATAAAAAAAAAAATAAGAAATATTAAAGGAATTGAAAGAAAATCCACAATAAATCTTAAAAGAATTCTTAAGAAATTCTAAAAATATTAGAATAATGAAGAATATATCTTAAATAAATCTCAATTAAGTTCTAATTTAACCCTTGTTGAAACTTTAATAGACTTTAATTAAATCCTAAACAAATCCTAAATTAAATCCCAGATAAATCTTAAATCTTAAATCAATCTTTAGATAAATCTTAAACCTTAAATCAAATTTTAGAAAAATTCTAAACTCTAAATCAAATCTTAGACAAATCCTAAATCTTCACTCAAATCTTAGACAAATCCTAAATCCTAAATCAAATCCTAAACAAAACCTAAACCTTGAACTAAATCTTAACCAATTCAATCTAATCTTAGTATTATTTAGAACCTCAATAACTATCAATCAAACATTGATCTTGCTTAAAAATTTACACACTTTTCAACAATTAAGTTAATAACAAGCATATAACATTTGAAGATAATCATACTTAACAAATAAAAGAAAAATCCTAAAATTTGCTTAGGTATTGGCTAGCCTCTTACTCCAATCTAAATATTAAATTTCCAATGCCAATATCTCCTTTTTAAACCATCAAATTATCCTCAAATTTTACATATGTATAGCAAATCAAGTCTCTTATCTTTACATATAAATTATACTGCAATCTAATTAGTATATTTCTAAAGATCTTAGAAATTCTAATTGCCTCTTAAAGTCTAATTTCAAAGACCTCAACCTACTTAAAATTCAATAATCTTCAATTCAACTATTTGATCAAGTTCAAATTTATAGCATATAATTCAAAAAATTATTCTCGTAAGTCTTCAAACTTCAAACCATAGATCTACTACCAAACTTATTAAATTCTCCAAAATATAATACTTTTTTTTATTTCAAAAATTCTAGAGCCACACAAACCAACTATGACTTTGCAAAGCTCTTACAAAGTTATTACACACTTAAATCATTCAAAATTAATATTTAAAAAAATCTTTTCAAGTTTTCTCTTTAATTCTATTCTTTAATTTGTAAAAGAATCCTTAAATTACTATAGGAGCTTGATTTTGTACCTTGGGATTTGATTTCGACCTAAGTTGATAACTGGTCTTCTCTAGGTATCAAATTTTACTCTTTTGAGTTAATTTTTACTAAAATCAACTTCTAACTTCTTTTTACATATGTTTATATGCTTTATTTTACTAATCTACCTCATTGTATCTTATTTATGGCTTTACAAAGTAAGTAGAAGCCTACTTTATAAAAAAGTAGTATTTACACCTTTAGTTTTACTTTCTTTTAAACTATTGTTTATTTTTTAAGATAATTTGCTACAATATTTGAAGTAAGATATTTTATAATATAATAATTTCTTCACCTTTTTGACCTATTTATTGTGTTATATCATGACAACAATGTTTTAAATGTTTTATTTGAAGGAAGTTACAAAGGCCTCAACAACAATCAAATAACAGGGTGGTCTTCTTGCCTTAGTATAGGATACTATCAATAGTTAAGATGACCTATCAACCATCTTTGAAGAGAATAAAGATTAGAATATGAGGCAAATATAATTTATCACATCTTAGATTTCTTCAATATATGAAGATTGCTCCTCGTGGAACTTGTTCCTAAAAGGAGAGATAATATCATGGATATACATAAGTATTCTAGTAAATACCTATATGATTAGATAGAAATTGATAAAAGTAGATCAAATTTCATAATGCCTCCGAGAAATGCTTCTTAGAAGCTTCATAGATGCTACTTTGACTTCACATATGTTTGTAGTTGAGTGGTAGGTTAAAAATTTAGTCAACAAGTTAACCACATATTGATAGCTTGTGGAACAAGCTAATTATGTGGCACATATGTAAAAAACTTGCCTTACAAATTAAGATATGTATCTTATAAAGTTAACATATTTTGAAGGTCATATAAGATATTGTTATATAATTCCTAATTTAGGATATATATAGAGGCAAGAGTGAAGCCTTCTTCACTCTTGTCAATGCCTTTCTAGTCCTTAGTCTTGCTTCAAGACTTTCTAGTCTTTTTGTTTTTGGCAATAGCCATTCTAGTTTAATATTATATCATCTTTAAATGACTTTCTAGTTCTCTTCAATGACACTAGAGTATATTAAAAATCTTCTTTCTTCAAGATTTATGTCCTTGATACAAACACTTTTCTTTTTCAATTATGATTATCATCCATGACTTAATACTTTTGACTTTTTGAAAGTTTATAATCTTGTGGAGGAAGATTTAACAAATCATTTGTTAGAGCTACATGGAACAATGAAGGTGCAAATAAAAGAAGCTTAAGAACAACAAAAGATCAAATCAGATGCTATCAAAGAAAATAACTACAATTCAATGTAGGTGATAAGGTATGGTTACTTTGTCATAATATCAATACTACTCATCCTTGTGATAAGTTGGACTACCGTATGCTTGGACCTTTTTTTACTTACGAAAAAATTAATTCAATTGCTTATTGATTACATCTAGCAAAGTCAATGAAGATCCATCACATATTCTACATGTCTCTTCTTGAACCATACAAGACTGTGAACATATCAAAAAAAAGATAAGTTCCACCTCTTCCAATAGAAGTGGAAAATAATGAAGAGTTTGAAATGGAAGAGATTTTAGACTCAATGCATCATCAAAATAAATTAGAATATCTTATCCATTGGCATAGATATGATATTATTGAATGCACATAATAACTAACAAATAATCTTACAAATGCAATAAAGATAATTTAGGCTTTTTATCAACAACATCCATCAAAATCAAGATAAAGAATAATAAATCTTTGCTATAAAAGAAAAAAAGTCTAGAAAAGTTTGCATTCTATCTTCTATCTTTTTTTATGGTTTTTATGTAATTATAGCATTAAAAAGATAGAGAATCAATTCTGAATGAATTCAACTCAAGAGTCATTATTTACTCACTTAACGGATGAGACATTGAGATTATTACAAACTTCAAGACAATGTAATAGGAATGAAGACATATAAGAACATCATTTTCTTCTTAGAATAGATGATGAGATACAATGAATTTGGTATCACGACTTGAGAAAAGACTCTTAATATTTGGTGATTTTATTAGAGGTAGGTACAACTCTTGATGGTGTTACAAATATTTTGTTTGAACAAAGGTACAAAGATTTGAATGATGATTAAATTACAAGGTGGTCTTTCCACTCTTGAAAAGAATATTATAGATGGCTGAGAGGACCTATCAACTACCTTCAAAGACAACAAAGATCAAAGTACATGACAAATATAATTTACTACATTTTAGATTTTTTTAATATATGATCACCGCTCCTTGAGGAACTTGGCCCTATAAGAGGGAATAATATCATGGATATATATTTATTATAATTATTATTTTGATAATATAAATAGATAAAAATAGATAAAAGTAAATTAATTTCATAATACCTTCTACATTAGCTTCTTAGAAGCTTCCTTGACATCATTTTGACTTCATATTTGTAGTTGATTGGTAGATTAGAAAATTTATCAATAAGCTATCCATATACTACTTATGTTAGTAGCTTGCAAAATAAGTTAATTATGTGGCATCCATATAAAAAAATTACCTTGTAAATCAAGATATGTATCATGTAAAGTTAACATATTTTTGGTGGTCCTATAGAACGTCACCACATAGATCCTAAGTAGATAGTATATATAGAGGCAAAAGTGAAGCCTTCTTCATTCTTATCAATTTCTTTCTCGCTTCTAGTCTAGATTCAAGAGTCTCTAGTTTCCTTGTCTTTTGACAATAGTCAATTTAATTTCTTTTTAATATATATATTTCTTTATTTCTATTTTGTATTTTTTTTTTTTTTTACATGAATTTCCATTTTTTCACTTTTCTTTGACATAGATCTCAAGTTTATGTATCTTCTTTCAGTTCATGTCCTTGACACCTTACATTACACATCACCTTACAATATGGATCCTCTTCTTCATAGTCAATATAATTTACTTAAAGATCTTATCACCAACAACCAATAATTTTTACTTTTCTATGGCTACATCATTGCAAAAAAATAATCTATAGATACAATAAAGTTTGATTTGAATGCAACAAAGAGGGATAATATGTTGACAAAATTATAACTAATCCACAACATCAACATACTTGCTTGATCAATTGCCCTTTTAAAGCTATTGCATAATATAATAAAGCATTATAAAATTATTGTTTTGAATAATAACCAACATATACAACCATTCATAGAAAACATATATGTTTGCATATACTATGACATGCTACTTTAGATATGGTATACTCATGGATGTCTAGAATCTTCTTGTAGCAAGAACGAGGTCAAATTTGATGCAAACCTCTATTAGGTATGTAAATGCTAATTTTTTAGCTATTTCAACAAACATATACAATGAATATATAGCTACCCAATGTGAAAGATTGCAAGGCTATACTTCTATTACTATACTTTTTAATACCATATAAGTCTTTTACTATGAATTTGATTATATTTGTAATATCAAAACAAATTTCTTAACATGATTCAACTTTATGTAATCACATTTAATTTATTTAAATCACAACTATCCTTATATCTTTTTAGTAGATTGTACCTATAAGATAAACAAATTTTGCATACTTTTGCTGTATGTTATAGGTGTAATATCACTAAATTCCATGTTTTCTTATTATTTTTGTTTTTTTAAAAAATAAATAAAGAAGTAGATTACATTTGGGCTCTTAAATAAGTAAAAAATCTTTATTCTAATAGAATCATACCAAAGATCTTTATAACTCACTACAAACTTTTGCTCATGTATACATTGTGAATCATTTTTTTTTTTTTTTTTTTTTTTTTTTAATCTGCAAATGTACTTTATATGTGATACATCAACAAAAATATTTATATAAATAGAATCAAAGACTTTTTACAATAAAAGTCTTTGACAATAATTAAAAAAGATTCATCACAAAGTATAAGATTGGTCATTAATTTAAAACTTTGGTATCTTTAAAAGAGTACTTTGTTACATCATAGTTCTCTCAACATATCTACTTTAGTAATATCAACATTGATTATATAAAAAATATTTACTTGATATTAAAATAATAGCTTCAAGTATTGATACTTGATTTTTATAATATTCATTATTAGATCATTATATATCTTAATCATCTAAAGAAGGAATTGATGGCAAAGATTAAAGATGAAAAGATGAAACTTTTATTAGATATTATTAAGCAATTTTATGATTTAGTAGTAAAGAAAGTATCATGTTTTGCATTATTGAAAGTCCATGCCTTATAATCTAATATGAAAAAAGAGGTGTATTCTAATTATTGTATTGCCTCATTTACAATGCCTTGCTAGTATATGATACTCATGTATCTTGCAAAAGATATTGTATTATACATTAACAACATTAATCCTCAATGGCACCTTAATCCTCCATCTTCTTTGTCAATTAATCTTCTTTCTTCAGGAAAAAAAATTCATACAATTACTTTAATTTTACATTGCTTGCTAATACCTATATTAATTTGGATCCAAATCAACTAATTGTAATAAAAAAATACTAGTCCAATTAGCATTGTAGCAATTTCATGTTTCAAATAATTCAATTCATTATTAGGTAAGAAGATTTTTTTTTTTAGTATTAAATTATATACCAATATTATCTATGCAACAAGATCCTTTATTGTTTGATGTTATAGAGGGTCATGAGATTAGACATAAAATTTAAGGTTTGTGGTCAAATTAGACATAATATTTGTATTTATCCTAGTACTTTGAAGATGAGTAGTTTACAAACAAAAAGAGCCTAAATTAATGGTCAAGCTGAAATTGATAGCCAAATTGAAAATATTAGCTAAATTTATTTCTTAAAAAATAAAAAAAAAAAAGCATATTATTAGCTAGTAGTCTATAAAGAAATTACATTAAGTACAGCAATATCAATTTGAGATGTAGTATTAAAAATCATTTATCTTCTAAAATATATTATATTTTATTTTTTATTATCTATCTATATATATATATATATATATATATATATATGAGCTTTAATTAAAACCATAGAGATTTAAAATAAATTTTAGAATCATGTAATTTGATTTAGAATTTTTTTGGATTTTTTTTCTAATTATGTAATATATAGGCATCAAATTTACATACAAATCAATTCTATAATAATAATTAAAAAAATGTTAATTTGATTCTTTAATTTATCAAAAATATAAATACTAGCAATATGCTCTAAGCATCAAAGGCACATTATAAAAATAACTTTTTAGTTATTTTGGCTAAGATAACTTGGCAATAAGAACAATTAAATATGATATTGTATTTTTGACAATTTTTTCTTGCTATATGTTATGAATTACAAGCATACAAATATCACATATTTAACAATTTTTTTTCTAATAGATATTATATCTATATTTTGTTAATAAAAATCCTTGTCTTAAAGTTAATTTGTTTGTTATATAATTAACATATTTTTTTCTAGTTTTTTTTTAAGATTGACAAATCTAATATCAGAATTAATCAGTTAGTGATTATATAGTAGTATGGTAAACATATGGTTATACATTACTAATTTTACATTGATATTTAGCATACAAATTTAATTTTTCAGAATCTCAAGGATTGTTTTTATAAGAATGCAAAGTTTGGAGTACTTTATGATAGATGGCACTTACATTTATATAAAATGCATGCTTCTATAAATTATTAGAAACTTTAGAATTATTTTTGTTTTGCTATGAATTTCACTATAACATTTTAAGACATCAAAATTTTCAAATCTCTTGCACATTAGAAATACTACAATATAACTTTATATATGACACAAATATTTAAATTTATTTATTAAATTAAATAAAATATTATTTAAATAATTTAATACTTCATCTAAAGTAATTAATGTTTTAGATATAATTTTAAAAAGTGTGGCTAATATTAATTATATAAAATAAATTTATTAATATAAAAAATACCATTTTAATATTTAAAAGTATAATTAAAAATGCTTTATATTTTAAATTTATATTAATTTAAAAAATATATAATAATTATTTTGATGTAACTAATTATATCTAATTTAATTAATTTAAATTAGATATAACATTAAATAATAAAATCTAAAAAATTCATATTTTAAATTCTTATTTAAAAGAAATTTAATATCAAAATTAATAATTAATAAGATGTAAGATAGAAAGTAATTAAAATGGCTATTATAAATTATAAAGAATTAAAAAAGTCTTAAATTAAAACTGTAAGACAAGAAAGGTATTGATAAGAGTTATAATAGCTTGAGTCTTGCTTCCATAAATACTAGCTATTAAGGTCATGTAGAAGATTTTTACAAACCACAAAGCTTGTAGCTAAAGTATATGTTGTAGGTTACTTTCAATGCAACTTACTAAAAGTAAGAAACTTGTAGGTTAAGTTTTAATAGCTAGAAGGTATATCTATGACAGTCAAAATATTTAATTTTCATCTAAAAACCTTTCTCAAAGCTTCTAATAAATGATATTAATTTGTTAACATGTTTTTATTTACTTCTATTTACTTATATTCATTTTTTTTACTTAAATAAGATAAATATATATATATATATATATATATTATAATATGTATATATTTATATGTATGTGTGTGTGGCAAAATAATTATTGAAGACAATCAAAATAATTAATAGATTATATTTTTCAAAATTATAATAATAACTATGAATTTGTAAATTATATAAATTATCAACTAGCAACAAATTGAGTGCTTCTTATACTATCTATAATTCACAAGTATAAAGACAACAACTTTAATTATGGTATTTGTTTGCATCTACAAACAATTATTCTTTAAAATTTTAAACTGAAGCAAGTTGTTTCTTATATAACAATTATGATTTAAACTTGGATTTATGCAATATGTGATTTATGTTATAATGTATAATATTTTATTATAATCAAATATGGCTCTTGATTTATTCTCTTATTTTGCAATTTGAGCAGGATAGATAGGTCAATATGAGCATTTTTATTTGAATATTTGTTAATACTATGTGAATAAAAAAACAGCATTTGAAAATACTAAATATAATTTAAAAAAAAGACTATGCATGCTGTTCAAAAAACATGATTAAATAGTGAAATTTAAGATGCTTGAATATTAAATTTATTTATCTCTTTTTATTTAAGCTTTTCCTAGGAGAATGAGCTCCACACACAACCTAATATATGTTTAAATATTCCTTGTTGTGTCATTACTTCACTATTCATAAATACATGTAAAACATCTAAGTCATGCAAGTACCAATATGAACACATTATTATAATCAACATTGATTCTCATCTAATCCAATATATTTTTTTTGTCAAACACAGCAGAGTGATCCACGGGCCGGTTAATCTGTGCAGATTCCAAGGTGAGAGTGCTGTCGTTGCAGTGCGCAGTTGTGAGCTGAAGTTGAAGATATCAGTTCTGAGCCTCTTCAGCCCGTTCGCAAGGTAGATGTCAATGGAATTGTAGGCTTTCGAAGTGTTTGTAGACCGTGAGTACAGTTGGGTGTAGGACAATGCGGACGCGGTCGTTGTGGTTTCGGCGCCGTTGAGGCCTCTGTGATGCATCTGTCTTCTCGTGATTTTATATTGGTGTGGAGGTTGGAGTGCGTGTTGATGCACTCCAAGCAGGGGAACCTCCAAGTGGATGCCAGGGAGTAGTTGTTTTGTGTGGAACATTCGGAGTCTCTTTCGACTGATGTAAGTTTTGAAATATCAAGTGATCACCTGCGATCGGTCACTGAACATGGCCCAAGCGTTGATTTACTCGCGCATTCATGCCAGCATCCAAAGGGCACCAATTTTTTCACTGATCATACACAGGGTGTGGGTTTTCTCGATTCGCCTCTGCTTTGTAGTAATTGGGTTATTTCTAACACAGAACTTGGGACGCTTGCGGAGATTGGGGAAGTGAGCATCAAAAAGCTAAAACCTAGTCAGCATGTTGTGCACCGGAGCTCCTCAGCTGATGATTGTTTCAGACCTCGACAATACCATGGTGTATCCTTTTGCTCCTCTCTACGTGGAACAATCTGTATTCTTGCAAACTACCGCTTGCCATTATGATTTTACAGGAACTGCCGTCAGTGCCATATGGTTAGGATTCATGTCTGGTAGATTGCACTGAACTGGCTGCTGACTAGAGGACATGCACCCTTCGCTTTGTAGGTTGATCACAAAGATAAGCACCATGAATCGCTGTTGCGATTTGGTGCTCTGTGGCAAGCATGCTACGATCATGACTCGTTGCTCGTTTATTCAACAGGACGATCTCCAGATCTTTACGCCAAGCTTCGGGAGGAGGTTCTCCTGCTCACGCCCAGCGTTACCATCATGTCCGTGGGAACAGAAATCAGGTATGAGGATAGCATGGAGCCAGATCATGGGTGGGAGGAGGAGCTTAATCAGGGTTGGGATCGAGAAGTGGCTGTTGAGGAGGGCAGAAATTTGAACTTAAAATTTCAGGTGCGTCGCTAGCTGGAATAAGGCGGTAGGCTTCTTCTAATTTCTCTTATTCGCCACCTTCTATCTACGTCTTTGTGAGCACTGCTAAAATGGATAATCAGGCAAGGATTTGTGTTACATGAGATGGGTGCCTTGAGTAATCAAATTTGGACTGTCAATGCCGGGCTGATTCAGAGCAACGGCCTCATAAAGTAAGCTTCTATTTGGATAAATCTCAGGCCGATGAAGTCATTAGTACCTTGACGGAAAGATTCAAAGAGCGTAAGGTGCGGTGCCTATTTCAAAGCGCACGAGATGTGTTTTGCATAGGGACATTTCTTTGATTCACTGGCCTTTGGTGTCTGCATTTCTTTTATAAAAGCGCCCAAGGTCTACGTTACTTTTCCGCTATTCATTGACTGTGAGTTCATGTTTATGTTCATATCGACCGTGTAGTTGAATGCTAAGATCATATACAGCGGAGGAGCAGACCTTGACGTGCTCTCAGCTGGAGCCGGGAAAGGCCAAGCGCTTGCACATCTCCTGAAAAAGCTCAAATCTAAGGGGCGCGCTCCTGGCAACACGCTTGTGTGTGGTGACTCAGGAAATGATGCCGAGCTCTTCGCTGTGCCGAAAGTTTGCGGAGTTATTGTAAGACAACACTTTCAGTCTAGGAGTCAGCACCGCTGCTATTTTTACAAATTTTATTAGCAATTTCTGATGTCAGTTGCTTGTGGTTTACTCCGAAATGGAGCGATTTTGCGAATGTTGTAGGTGGGGAACGCAATGGATGAGCTTCGTCAATGGCACTCAGATCTTCAGGTAGACAAGTCCTATATCTTTGAAGCAGAGGAAAGATGTGCAGCAGGCATTCTCGAGGCCATGCAGCACTTCAACCTGCAGCCCAACGTGTCTCCACGTGACATATTCCCTCCACATTATGGAGGTTCGCAGTTGAGTCTGTCCACTGTGGCCCACGTGGTCGTTGAATATGTGTTGCTGATGGAGCAATGGTTGAAAGGTGGTGTTGCAAACAATGACGATGTATTTGGTCGTCTGAAATCATCCTTGGTACATGTCACATTCAAGCATCTTTCTGGGATTTGTGTTTTCTGCAACTGTATGATGTTTTACTACTTAAATTGTCCCGAAGTGCATGTCTTCATTGCTTTGAAGAGCAGACGATATATTGACGTTTGTTCTGAAACGTGGTTTTGGCTCTGCAATGCACAGGACCCTAATGCAACTTACATTCACGCCTATGGAGTAATAACAAATCCTTATGAGGAGATTGATACATTGCGGGAGTTGTATGGTGTGAAGAAAGACAAGCACTTTTTTATGTGGGTCGATCGGATCAGGGTGGAGCAGCTTTCGGATACTACGTATCTTGCGAGATTCGACAAGTGGGAGAGATCAAGTAAGTTTCGGCGATTGAAGCAGTCCATGGTCATCACAAGGCAAAAATGATTATTTTGATTCCTGTATTGTCTGAAAACTCCAAGAACCTAGACAATTATGCTGTTGCTTTCCAGTATTTGCTGCGTATAAAAGAGTTTCATGTTATTAAGTCCCTCCCCTCTGTCTATCAGATCGGGTGCTCTCGAATCGTGACTTTGAAACCAGCATTTAATGCAGGATCCGCAGGTTGAGATGCTGTTTCAATTGCCCATGCTCACAGTAGAACTACTTTTTGGATGCTTTTTGTGAAGACAATAATTATCACAGTAACGACCTGTTTTTAGAGAGCCGACGATGTTTTGAGTTTAACTACAATGCAGACTCTCGATTCTCGTGCGCAATTACAACTGCTCTTCTGAGATCAAAAGTAAGACGCCAACCGCGATAGCAAACATCACAAGAAGGCTTTTCTACTGCTTTGCGTTTACCAAATGTGTTCTTTAAATTCATCATTTATGTTTTTGTGACTCATATAAGTAGCCTGTAAATTGCTTGGAGCCATTGAATTTCATATGCATATTAGTGCATTTAATTCTGACAACTTTGTGGTAGTTACGGTGATCACTCTCGTGTAGATTGCAAGCGAAGTTGTGCAATTGTAATGACGTAGCGCTTGTACATGCCAGCTTGACGTCGTGAATGGGTTGGAGTGGAAATTGATACACGAGACATGGCTAACCGGTTGTGAAGGCAGTGTTCCAAAGCCGTCCAACTTACAAGCCACGAGCTAGAGCTGCAAGAACCGTTGTCACAATATGTTTACTTAGCTTGAGGGAAGGGTTCCTTAAAAAAGCTCATGAATTGCAAAGAGTTGGGAGTTCAATTATATCAGTAATAAAATTCAAGGTCAAGTTGTCCAACAAATATTTGAAGAATACAATTTAAGATAGTTGTATATGTCCATTGTGGAAATTTCCACAATGGACATATACTTTGAGCTTTCGGAGATTTTTGATTGGATTTAGAGATTTTATGGCCTTCAACATAATTTATACTCTTTAAGAACAATTTTGCTTAATTCTATGCCTAGGTTTAGGAGTCAAATGCAAAAATTGCTTTGTTAATTTTCATCAATTAAACCAGTGTGGCATTTCAATTTTTTTCTTTCTTTTGAAGCACATTAAAACCTTATTTCTCCACACAAAAAAGTTTTTTTTTCCAAAAGAAAATCCCTACAAGATAGTTGAAAAATCTTAAGTTAACAGTTTAAGGGACTCCAACATAGAAATAATGTTCAATTTTGGATATGCTACTATCTATAACTTTAAAAAAAAATTAAATTTTCTAAAGATTTTTTTTTTTTTTTTTTTTTTTTTTTTTTTTTTCTTTTTAAGTAATAAAAGATTATTTGTAAAAGAGCCAAACCTACATTTTAATAGATAATATATGCTTTATAAAAGAAGATATAATAGAGTTTTAAAATAAACCATTAATAAAAAAAGAAAAAAATATAATTTCCTTTTAATATCAAAAAGATATATGTAGTAGCCGATTTGCTTTAGATTTTAGAATCTAATAGATTTTGGTAGTTAAATACCATGGCTAATATTTTTTAAAGATTACAATAAGTCTTAAATCAAATTATTTGTGGATACTATTTTTTTTTTAAATAATCACTAGCTAAGGATTACATTTTAATAATACTTTGGTCAATAATTTATTCAATTTTTTATTTATCAAGCATTGTTATATTTCTTTCTAAGCATACAAACTTATAGATAGATATAATAAAATATAAAAAGAATACTATTGTTAAAGTTGTGTAAGATAAAACAAGGTATTCAAACAAACTCATTAGCAAAGTTCTTTAGATACAATGCATGGTGTACAAAGTGACAATAAATTCTATTCTTTTTCTATTAATGTTTAAATTGAAGACAAACATTCAAATTAAACTTGAAATTCTTTTCTTTTGAAACATTGTTAAGAACAACTGCAATAATATAGAATCTTCATAAGTTAACTTATTATTATTTGATAAATCAAACTAGATAAGAAAAATAACAATGTGGTATAACAAAATATTCTAATACCACAAAAAATGATACAATCTATAGTTTCAATAACATATTTTAAATCAATAACCTTATCATAATCATTAATATTTTATTGATAAAGAAAAGTAGTCAAAAATTTAGATCTAAGTAGAAAAATCTACTTGTAATATATCCAATATTCAATAATAGAATATTCATGTAGAACAATCTCATTAGCTTGTTCATTAAGTGTGTCTATATCAGAATTAAGTCTAAGTAATATTACCATTTAGAATGAAAATCTTACTTAAATCAAGAGATTAGACATAAATAATAAAGAAATGTCACATTTAAATATTTTTTTATTTTATTTTATAAATTATAGATAGTCAAATATCATAGAACATATTATCTAATAAAAATATATTATATTTTAATATTAATTAATTTTTTTTTCTAAAAATATATCTTGTGGCTCTTCAAATATAATTAAAAATCATGTGTAAGTAAAATATTTAAAGATTTCAAGAAAAGATGCCAATCTAAGAATTAACATTATTTAGTACAAACATGGCTTCAAATGTCCAATATAAGAATGAAAAACAATTGTAAAATTAATTAAGACCAAAAGATAGGATTCTTATAGAATCTAATTTTTAAATAGGTATTTCTTTTTTTGTTTTTTTTAATCTGATGGTGTTTATTAAATGTAAATCAAAGAATAATGTAGTAGATTGATAACTTTAAAAAATTAGTTATGTAAATTTAGATCATGGATATTTTGACATTTTCTAAAGCTCTTCTCAACCAAGAGGGTGAGAGCTCAATTTAGGAACTTAGAAATTTAAAAAGAAGTTCCTAATTGTATTCCAAAATTTTTGGAAGGGGGTACAAAAATATCCATGAATTAAATTTAACATGACATATAAAAAATTACTAAATGATAAAAAAAAGATGTCTTATTTTTTAATATTTTATGTCATTTTATAATTTTAAAATAAATTTTACTTGATATTGCTTATTGAGTCTATTATATTATATAGATACTAAAGTCTTATATAGAATTAATTGATAAAGTTACAAAAATAAATATTAGGTTTATTTTTTAAATATATGATTATATATAAATAAAAAAAATTGTTTAATATTTCAAGTATATTGAAATGGTATATAAGATGAAATGCAAGTGTTTTACAAAAGATTATTCTTAAATGTGATAACTTGTCTTTGATATATCTTGCTCAAAGTTTTCTTTGCATTAATATTTTGTTAATAATATTAGACTTATTAAATTTATATATAAATGATAAAAGATGATTAGAACTTATTCAGGATTAAGTCTCTTAATTTCTAAATATTGATAGATAATTGAATTTTTTCTATAATTTTATTATCTTAAAGCTTGTTTAAAATGTATTGAGTTTGCTTTAAAAGTTATCTAATAAGATTTTTTTTTTGTTTTATTCATTAAAAAAATATATACACATGTATATACATATATATATATATATATATACATATTTTTTTTCAATATAAATTAATTAATTTATATACACATATGCAAAAAAAAATAATAATAATAACATTTACTCATCAATAAATTTATTGCTGAAAAAACTCGTATTTTCAAAATTAAAATGGCATTTAATTATTTACAAAATAGATTTTATTTAGCATATAAGTAAAATTAGAAATAAAATAAGTTATTTCAAAAATAATTTATAAAATTGTTAAAATAATTTATTGAGAATATTTTGTAAATTATAGCACTCAATGAACTTAAATGATGGATTTAAAAATATTTATTTATTTATTTATTTTTATATTGGCAATAGATTGAGTAAAGAATGAAAAGTAAAAAATGTATGAAGCATTTGACTTGAATTATAATGTTAAGATATGATTTGATAAATTCAAAAAATCATAAGAGCCACATGTAGTATACCATATGTGTTGTATAAAGTTAGCAAAATACTTATATGTAATTAGAGTAATGGTTTTTTGTTATAGAATTTTTTACACTATTTGTTAAGTATTCAATGAACCTACAACACATCCTACATCTCACTTCGAAGACACTAACTTCTTGTAACTTGATTGTTTGTTGCTTGTAGTTTTAGAAGAATTTTTCTTTCATTGGCTCAACCTTACAGACTCTCCTTCTTCTTTGTTGGCAATGCCTTTTTAAATTTGTCAATAACCCTTCTTCTATGATCCCTGGCTCTTGTGATTGTAGGCTCAAACTGCTTACCTATGACTTCTTGTGATAATGATATATTTTCTTTTTGATGTAATTCTTTCTCATGCCATATCTCTTTTCTTTTTCCATAGTCTTTTTCATCCAACATCTCTTTTTCTTCTCCATAATCTGTCATATCAACAATTGTCTTCTCTACATATTGGCTTTTATGCCCTATAATATTTTGTATTAGTATAGTATTCCTTGTAGTTGAAAACTTTGAACTAAATAGAATATTTAATATCACATCTATTCCTTTGTCACGGACACAGAAGTACAGACTCGAGATCTAACAAGAAGTTCAAGAAAAACTGACAAGAACTAGATTAATCAGATGAATACAAGTACAACACCAGAGAGGTGAGCTAGAGCTCCAAGAGATGTGTTGTCGAGACTAAAGAACTCTTCAGCCTCGATTCCAATATATACTCCTATTTAGGAAGCTTCTTAAGCAACTTCTACCAACTAAGAAGCTTCCAGAAGGTTCCAGAGACTTGCTTCTAGAAGGTTCTAGAAACTTGTCTCTAGAAGGTTCTAAGAACTATGTCCCTAATATCTTCTACTAACTAAGAAGCTTCTAGAAGGTTCCAAAGACTTGCTTCTAGAAGGTTCTAGAAACTTGTCTCTAGAAGGTTTTAGAAACTTGTCTCTAGAAGGTTCTAGAAACTTGTCTCTAGAAGGTTCTAGAAACTTGTCTCTAGAAGGTTCTAAGGACTATGTTCCTAACATCACCCCCTCTTTTAGCTTCGAAGTCTCTGAGAAGCAATATTGTTGTTAATCAGTATCAACGCAAGAAAATGAAGATCTGTCGCATAACGTCTGCTATGAACTCCAACTGTTGTTCACGAGGCAAGTGGTTCATCGGCCATTGAAGCCAATGGTAGTGGCCCACTCCTTCAACTTCTGACCAAGCATGAACTTCCGTGTCCTCATTGTGAAATTGTCTTGCAAACACGCCTATTGGCTGACCATCATAAGCAGGCTCGGACTCAAATACAATCACCAGTGATCGGTTACTCGATATCCTCCATCGTCATCATGGTGTAGGCGGTTCTTCATCTCGGGGTCGCCTTTGTGAGCTAGTTGGTTGAGATAATCTGACTGTCATAGTATCTATCTCTTGGCTATCCATATCAGAAGACCAAACTATGGCTATTGAAAAAATTCTATTTTATCTTGGAGAAAATAACTACATCAACTACAAATTTTGGTAGTGCTCTCCCCCTTTCTTATATTCTTGGGTGAGCAAGCTTCAGAAAGAAGCTATCGTCGAACCGGCTTAGGTTTATGAGGATGTTGTTGATGAAACTCCTGTACTTTTTGTGGCGTATTGGCGAGATTTTTAGTTGGCTCCCACGTTCGCTCATTAATGTCATAGCTGCACCAATGAACAAGATACTCCAACTTGCCCCACCTTTGTCATGAATCTAGCACCTTTTCAACCTCGTATTTCTTATGATTCTCGATCTCAATACTACGTGGCGGACATTGTACTCTTCCAAAAAAAGACGACTCTCGATAAGGCTTCAACAGAGAAACATGAAAGACTAGATGTACCTTCATAGAAGCCGGTAATTCCAGATGGTATGCCACTGGATTGATTTGCTTCTGGATGATAAATGGTTCCAATCTTCGATAGTCCATCTTATCACATGGTCGCTTGGTCTTGATATTCTGTCGAAGAAGCCATGCTTTATCTCCAATTTTGAAAGTAGGTGCTTGATTCCAAAATCTATCTACAGATGCCTTATAGGATTCTTGAACAGATTGTAATTGAAGCTTCAACGTATTTTGAAGCTCTGATAGTTGTTTCGCAAATCCTTCAGCTGTTGGATTGTTATTTGTTGACGGACTCAATAAATCAAGCTTCGGATGATATCCATAGTTGAAAAAGAATGGTGTGTATTGAGTCGATGCATGGAGGGTGTTGTTATATGCAAACTCGACTAGCAGCAGATATGTGGTCCAATCGTCTTGCTGATAGTTGATGCTGCATCGTAAGTATTGTTCCAAGACTTGGTTCACCCGTTCCGTTTCGCCATCAATTTGAGGATGAAAAGCCAAAAAAAGCTTGATATCCACCTTCAGTATCTCAAAGAGAGATCTCCAAAACTTTGATACGAACTGGGTTCCTCGATCTGATACGATATAATCTGGTAGTCAATGATATCGATACACATTATCGAGAAAGAGCCTTGCTGTGACTTCATTGGACAATGTCTTCTTGCAAGGGACAAAGTGTGCCATCTTTGTAAGTCGATCTATCACGACAAAGATGCTGTCAAATGAGTTCGATGATAGTAGGTCCATGATGAAGTCCATGGAAATTGAAGACCATGGTCGACATAGAATCGACAATGGCTATAAGAGTCCATAAGGGCGATGTCGAGGATTCTTGGATCTTGAACAGATGTCGAAGGAGAGGATAAAATCTTTCACATCCTTCCACATTTGGGGCCACCAAAAATCTCGAGAAATAAGCTCCAAGGTCTTGTTGAATCCAAAATGTCCCGCAACTGGAAAATTGTGGCAAGATTGAAGAACTCGGAGTTGTGTTGGTCCTTTTGGGATATATAATCACTCCTCAAAGTATAAAAGATCTTCCTCCACCTTGAACTTGTCGTCATTGGCACGCTGTTAAATATCAATGGCTACTGAATCTTCAATGGTCACAGCACATACTTGATTCAGGAAGTCAGCATCAATTGGCACAATAGTAGCGCAAAGCTAAAATTGCTCTAGCTTCAACAATGTCGTACGTTGTTGATCAAACGCTGCTTCTCCAGCCTTTGGTACAAGATACGATCTCCTCGATAAGGCATTAGATAGTCCTTGCTACTTTCTAAGTCGATAAGTGATAACAAAATCGAACCTAGATAGCAACATACTCCACCGAGCTTGACGTCAATTTAAAACTCGAGCCGACATGAAATACTCCAAATTCTTGTGATCTGTGTATACGGTCACTGGATGTGCAACTCCTTCAAGAAAGTGACGCCATTCTTTGAAAGAATCCACTATAACAAGAAGTTCCTTATCGTGGATCTCATAATTGATTTCAGCAGCAAAGAACTTTCGAGAATAGAATGCAATCAGATGGAGCTTCTTGTCTTCTCCCATTTGTGAATGTACAGCTCCCAAAGTAAAATCCAAAGCATCAGTTTTTAAATAAAAGGCCTTTGTAAAGTCTAGATGTACCAAGATTGGAGCCGTAGTAAATGCGGTCTTCAGGTCTTGAAATGCCTTTTCCACTAGAGGTCTCCATTCCAGCTTATCCTTGCATGTCAACTGAGTGAGAGGAGCAGTAACTTGACAGTAATTCTTGATGAAGATCTGATAGAAGTTGGCAAAATCAAGAAAGCATTGTACGTCTCTAACCGTCTTTGGAACCTCCCAAGACACGATTGCTTCTACCTTCTTGGGATCCATCTTCAAGCCTTCCGTAGTCACAACAAACCCTAGAAACTCCATCTCTATTTGGTGAAATAAACACTTCTCCAACTTGGCATATAGTCCTCGCTCACGTAGTTTCTCCAAGACCAAACGAACGTGCTTTTCATGCTCTTCTTCGTTTTTGGAGAATATCAAAATATCATCCAAATAGATGACAACAAAATCATCAAGGTGCTCTCAAAAAATGTCATTCATCATATGTTGAAAGATCGTTGGAGCATTGATAAGACCAAAGGGCATGACATTATACTCAAAATGGCCATACCTTGTACGAAACGCTGTCTTCCACTCATCTCTTTCCTTGATTCGTAAGAGGTTGTAAGCTCCCCTTAGATCAATTTTTGTAAAGATCCTTGCATGTCCAAGTTATTCTAAGAGACCAAAAATCAAGGATAACGGATAACGATTCTTCTTTGTTACCTTGTTGAGGCCTCGATAGTCCACGCACATCCGCAACGAGTCATCTTTCTTCTTTACAAATAAGATGGATGCTATAGTTGATGATTTTGAATGACGGATGAGGTTCTTGGCTAGATTCTCGTTGATGTACTTTCGCAACTCCCCCAACTCCGTCTGTGATAGATTGTAGATTGGGCCAAAAGGCGGTTGTGTTCCTTCTTGTAAATCTATGGCGCAATCATATGGTCGGTGTTCCGGTAGCATGTCGGTATTTTTCTTTTGAAACACGTCTTTAAAATCCTTATATTGCTCCGATATACTTGCTGTCGAGATTTTCTCTCTGGTAGTTGGAGTCGCATAAATGACAAATGGTGTGCCTTCCTTGGACGATCTTATAAACACTCTTACTCCAATGAATAAGGATTTCTCTATTCAGGGTTTTCTACTAGGCTTGCTCTAGGGTGGTTTTGTGGAAAACGTCATCTTCTCCAACTTCCAATCTATGGATGGATTATACTTTTCCAACCAAGAAAGACCAAGAATAACAGGATTTGATGGGATTCTAATAATATTGAAAATAATATGACTACTATGGCCCTTAAACATCACTTCTATAGGTTTTGATTCATGGGTTACACTTCCAGACAATAAAGATCGCTCATCTATGACCTCAACGTGAACAGGTTTGGATTTTTGTACTAAAGGAATCTTATGATGCTTTGCAAGTTCTTCGTCTAAGAAACAAGCAGATGCTCCTGAATCTAATAATGCTAAGGTTTTTAGTTTCTGAGGGCCAATAAGCAAAGGGATTGTAAAGCAAAGGGCAGGTTGAGCGGAAAGAAAGGAACCTGGTTGTTGTTGCAATATTTCACTATCCAGCCGCACGGTTCCTATTGTGGCTGGGCATCCTCGTTTTCCTAAAAAAATGCATCCCTAGTCCTGACAATATATCGATTTTGTTTCTTGGGGCAGTTTCCAACTTTCTGGCCTTCTTCACCGTAATACAAGCATAGACCTTCTTCCATACGCCGCTTTTTTTCCTTCTAAGGTAAGAGATTTGACACGTACCGCATCAATTTATATGTCTTCTATCTCTGAATGTGAATTCACGCTGCTTGTCGACATAGTTGGGGCGTGGCGAACCGTATGTTGTCTTGAACGTTGATCTTGGCGACGTTGGAATAGGCAATTATCACACTTCACAACTTGGCTAATAGCTTCATTGAGCGTTTGTGGATCAGGAAGATTTAACAGCAAATCCTACACATCATCCCTTAAATCCCAATAGAATTGACTCATCAATGCTTCTTCGTCCCAATTGATGTCGCATGCTAATTGCTTGAAGTCCGATGCATAGATTGATGTAGAGCGCATCCCTTGTCGTAGTGACCAGATCTTTGTTGTAGCCCATCGAACCTTGTCGTATTCACCAAATGCTTCCGCAAATGCCTCCAAAAAGGTTTCAAAGTTGTTTAGTATAGACGATCGATTCTCAAACAAAGGAGCAAATTAGGATAGAGCTTGCCCTGTAAGTAAGGTTCCAACAAGCCCAACACGTGTCTCCTCCGTTGGATAGCGTTCAGGCTATAAAACTGTTATCAACCTGATTTGATTGACAAATCCTCGAAACTTGGAATGCGTACTATCGAACTTATCCAGAAAGCTAACTCGGGGCTCCTTATGTTGTAGAACCAGTGGTGCTTGTCGAACTTGAGGTAAAGTAGCTTCTCCAAGTGCAAAAGTTTGAGGCTAGTGCAACCTAGATTGTGCCATCCCATATGCTCCATCATTATAAAGCCTTGCCATGACTCCTTCAATCTCTGTAGTTCTTTGCGATAACGTAGCGAGGGCATTCATGATAGCATCCAACTTAGACTCCAAACTTTCCGTCATACTAATGTCTTGGCCTCTGGCCATTCTAAGAGAAGAACAGAAATGACTCTACAAGAAGACAATATTGGTTTAGAGGAGGGTACTCCGCAACCTCTAAAATGCCTTAAAAGCTTCAAGAAAAGGGATAATCCACTCTCTCCAAGAAGAATAAGACTCCAATATTATAACAAAAGAAATATCAATTTAGAGGAGGGTAATCCACAACCTCTAAAATGCTACTACACTTCCAAGCAAAGGGGCAATCCGCACTCTAACGAGGAAGAAACTAACTCTGATATCTGAGGTGAGTGAAGTCTCGACAAACTGTCACGGATACAGAAATACAGACTCAAGATCTAACAAGAAGTTCAAGAAGAACTGACAAGAATTAGATTAATCAGATGAATACAAGAACAATACTAAAGAGGTGAGTTAGAGCTCCAAGAGATGTATTGTCGAGACTGAAGAACTCTTCAGCTTCGATTCCAATATATACTCCTATTTAGGAAGCTTCTCAAGCAACTTCTATCAACTAGGAAGCTTCTAGAAGGTTCCAGAGACTTGCTTCTAGAAGGTTCTAGAAACTTGTCTCTAGAAGGTTCTAAGGACTATGTCCCTAACATCCTTCTATACCCTTTGCCTTACTCAACTTTTGAATAAAGATTGTGTTTTTTTGTTTCACTATTTTTTTTTTTCTTTTGGATATGGCTTTTTTGAAATCACATGTTTCAATAATAATTTGAAAGATTCACTATAAGCATTACTATTTTTTAACCTTGTTAAGTAATCAACATGTAGATTAGTATCATCATTTGACAATGGTAATTTATAAATTATAACATTAGGCTCTACATTTATAGACAAATGTTGCACATCTTTGTAAATTTTAATTATTGGAATCTTAGAACTATCATTAATATTAAGAGATTGGGCTCCCACCTTAATCACCCATAGTATCCAGTCAAGTATTGTTGATAAGGTTCATCCTTCCCTTATAGTTTTAAATTCTACAAAATTTGTCAAATTCCATGAGTTGAGCAAATATCTTTTAAAACAAGTCTATTATATTATTGTATTAGAAAGTTTTATAATATATAAATATAATATAAAATATTATAAGAATTTGGATTTGAGATTTTGAAGAGTTGTTCTTTTTTTTTATAAGATTTTCAAAAATATTTTTTATTTTGAATTGAATTAATAATAATTATCATTGAAATTTTTGGAAAAAAAAGAAAACCAACCACTCTTTAGGATTTTTCTTAGAATGTTATTTTAGTGTGTATTTTGAATTTAGATTTAAAATTATGAGAAGTTTTTTTTTTTTTTTTTTTTTTTTTTTTTTTTTTTAGATTATTCTTATTTTTTCCAAAAAGAGTTAGTATGAAATTATAGTATTTTTTTGAATAAAGAAGAGTTAATTTTCTTATATTAATATGAATGGTGGCTTTATTTTCTCACAAAATATGTAATAGAAAATTTTAGGAAATGAGATTTTGTATACATATGTATAGTTTAAGTAGCTCTTCAAAGAGTCATCATATATTCAAATTCAATGAAGTATGGAGCTATGATAACTAATTAAATAAAAATAGGATAATAACTTTCATACACTATTATGAGTATGAAGTAATAGAGTTCATTTGAATAAAAGATATTATTTGACCATATCTAATTGCTTTAGAAAAACATCTCATCTTGATATTTGGTGATTCCATTGAGAGAAGCTCTAGAGCTACTAGATTAGTCAAGGTAAGATGGGAGAATAAAGGAGATTGGTGAGAACATTGTAGAGAAAGTCTTAAAGACTATGTAGATGCTCATAAATCAACAAGTTGTAAATCAAAATAGGTAAAGAGCCAGTAAAGCATTGAAAGATGTTATTAGCAAAATGAAGAGGTTTGATGGAAAGAATATCATTATATTTTTGAAGGTCTATATCTATGGAATGGAAATCTATCAAGTTCTAAAAAAGGAGATGATTGAAACATTTGATTAGAAATGAAAGAAAAAGTGAGACAATTACATAGGAGCATCCATATAAATACATAAATTAGATTTGAAGAAAGATTGAAAGATGAGTACTTTGATGATGACATTGAAAGAATATCTAAGAGAATTTTTTTTAATTAAATAGAACAACAACTAGATAAATATATGGGACCAAACAAGCTACTAAGAGAGTTTGAAAAGAAGTTTGGACAACATCTATTATTTGAGAAGTACCTTTTAGAAGTAAAAAAATCAAAGTTATCTTTGCAAGGTATAAATGAGGTATAAAAAGATAGATTTCTTTTACTTCTTTAAGATAGAATGGCAGAAGGTGGTTTTATCACAAATTGGAGAAGGTTGGAAGAAAAAGTGAGCCTTGTTATTAAACAACACTATGTAGAGGCTAGAAGATTAGGGACAAAAATAAAAATAATATTAATGATAGCTATGAAGATTCTTATAATAACATTGTCCACTTCTATTCTATTAAGCTTTTCAAAGAATAAGACTATAGACAAAGACATCCTTAAGAAATTAATGAAGGATATTGAAGGTAGAAATAAATGCTTAAAAAAAAAATATAAGGTCATGCACCTTACAACATGGTGAAGGATCAAAAGGATTTGTAGTGAGGTGCATTTAGTGTAATAATTTAAATCACAAACATAGTGACTATAGATCATATAAAGATACCATAAAGAATGACATTATTACCTTTAACAAAGGCAAAATCAAAGTTGTTGTAATAGATGAGCTTTTAGATATTAACTTTGAGAGATGTGGCATAAATAAATTGATGGAAGATAGATTGGAAAAGAATAGCTCTTCACGTAGTAGAGAGGTTGAGACCTTTATCATTGAAGCTGAGTATAGCAAGGTGGAAACTCCTACACATGTATCTATAAAAGTGATGGTGAAAGAAGCATAAGCTATCAAAAAACTAATAATATTGAATTCTCAGTTGATATAATAGGCATTTTAGAAGATAAGATTTTGGATGCCAAGATTAATCTTATTTTGAAAGAAACTCATGGTATTGCTAAAAAAGGTTTTCATGAGCTTATTATCAATGTGATCAAGAAGAAGAGCCAAATGATAATTGAAATAGTGAAGAAAGGTATTAAATACTCTAATAACTAAGAAAAAAGAAAAGGAGATTGGAGAAGTATTTGCATTAATTTGTAATAATGTAGATAGTAGTGACTAAAACATAAAGTATGGAATCTTTTCTAATAAGTTACAAAACATAGAAGTTGAAGTTATAGAGGATGTTTTTTGTAATAAAATGGAAGATAAAGTGCTGAAAATACTTTTATGGAGTGGTGAATACCAAGGAGGAAGAAAATACTTATAAGAATTAAGAAGAAAGAATTGCAATAGAAGCGAAGATATCACAATGTAAAATTAATAAGCTATTTAAGAATAATGGTGAATTTTTGAAAACTTCTACTTATTTATTTTTGGAAAGAACTACTACAAAGATATGTATAAAGATTGGAGGCCTTAAAGAGCCAATCTTAGCATTGGTGGATCATGGCTTTGAAATAAACATCTTGTTTATAAAAATTTATGACATAGACTAATTGCCAATTGATACCAATTATGGATGGATGTTCAGAACTACCAACAATAAAAGAAATAATCTTTTTAGAGCATATTCAATGGTAGGCATTAAAATTTGCAATGTGGATGTGGAATATTTTTTTTTTTATAAAATCAAAGTTTTTATTCAATCATATTGGGATAGCTATATATCACTATAATAAGGATAGCAACCAAGATATCGTATAATGGCTCATATTATATTAGAATGCATAGCTATGATGGTAAGAAGTTAATCTATTTTTTCAAAATAAGGCCAAATCATGAGAAGCATAGAGATTAACTTAAAAAAACCTCTACAGACCATAAATATGATAATTTTTTGAATTTTAAAATTACATATGTGGAATATAGAATACCATGGATATAAAAAAAATCATCTACCATTGCATGCTCCAATATACAAAAGAATGGATGTAGAATTTGAAATTTAACAAAAAAAAAGATTTATAAATTTTTAAATAGTTAAAGATTTAGATTCTATGTATAAAAGATCAATTAAGAAGATTGAAAGAAAATTAAAAAAGAACTATTGTGATTTTGAATGAATTTATTTTTGGAATTATTGAAAAAGAAAGATTTTCAAATGATATTTTACAAATTTTAGAGACTTTATATAAGGAGGTCATTGCATCTAGTGATGTAATAGTAGAAATTCACTTAAGAGGCTTATATAAAAGCTAGCTTTTGAAGCAAGGTTGGTTAGAAGTTATAGCTTAGATACTAAAAAAATATTGAATATCAAGTATAAAATTGTAATACAAATTGTGAAGCTAATGGCAACACAATTACTGCCAAACTCCAAAGATCATATCAAGAAGGTTGAAGAAGAGTCTAATTTGAGGAAAACAAGAAGAATTGAGGACAATTTCATTAAAGAGATATTAACCAAGCTAAAGATTGGAGGAGGTGACTTCTTGAAAGAACCTTAAAAGAAAAGGTTTCATGAAGTGATCTTTAAGTATGGTAAGCTTTTTGCCTCTTCATCGGATGAAATTAAATGTGTTAATCCAAAGGTTGTTGTGACAATAGTCATTTTTATTATTCTATATGTGCCTTGAAATTTGAAGCCAATTCCTATGCTAAAAGCCTTCCTACCTAAATTGGTGAATCTATTGAAAGAAAAAAATGTAAATGATGATACTTAAACTATCTATGGCTCCATAATCTAATTGGTAGTTCATAATATCAAAGAAGTCTACAACTTTGAAGTTCATCCAAAATATGTAGCTAGCTAATAAAGTGATAATTAAAAACTAGCATTTGGAATCGATTTTCGATGAGGTTGCTAAGTCTTTTACATAACATTCTATCTATTATATTAGAGATCTTTATTTTTTTTATGATTAGTTTCACCTTATATCAAAATATAAAAATTTGACAACCATAAAGATTCCATTGAGACTTATGATAATGTGCACTTTGCTTCAAGATGCCACAAACTCAATAGTTCATATATAGAGTGCCATGAACCAAATCTTAATGGAATTTATGTTTAAAAAGATTATTCTTTTTATAGATGATATACTTATCAAAGTTTGTATAAAAGAGGCTAAAGACTTGATATTAGATGCACATAAATGCATAAGATTTGTGAAGGATCACATTAAAGATGTCAAGAAGATTTTGAAGAGGCTTGAAGAAGTAGATCCAATATTGTCTATTGATAAGTCCAAGTTTGAAGTAGATGATTTTGTAGTAGTTAGATACTTATAAAAGAGATTTGGTAGAAAAACTAATTCTAAGGAAGTTGATGCTATTAGTAAAATAAAGGCATGTAATAGTATTATTAAAATAAAAATATCATTAGAAGCTTATGTCTTCTATTAGATTTGAATTCCATATTTTGCTTACATAATTAAACTATTATGTAATCTCTTAAAAAAAAAAATTAATTCAGATGAGATAAAATATAAGAGTTAACCATGGAGAGTCTAAAAGAGATTTTGAAGTCACTACTAATCTTGAGGTAAGTTTACTATGATTATGAAAAACTAATTGTTGTTATTGTTAATACAAATCCAATTGCTATAGGTTGGACTATTGATTAAGATGATATAAAAGGAAAAAAAATTGATTTCAAATTTAAGACAAGAATCTTTACAAATAAACAAAGAGAATATCCATAAGTAAAGAAAGAGCTTTTGGAAGTGCTCACAATTATGAAGGTAAACAAAAATTACTTAATTAAAGCCAATGTAGTATTGGAAATTGATTGCTTACCATTATTAGGTATAATTCCCAATTATTCTATTCATGATATTGCCATGCTAAGAAAGATAGTTTATATTATATTATTCGATCCTATATTAATACATGTTTCTAAAAAGAAAAATACAATGGTGTATATACTATCTAAAACCAAATATATTTGTGAAAAAAAAATAGAGACATAAGAGATTGGTGAAGATAATAAAGATAAAAACTATAGCTATGTGCTAGCTACTAATGGAATAAATACAAATAGTGAAGATGATCATTTTAGAAAAGATCTTTATAGAGGCAAATTGAGAGATATTAACATCTATTTGAGTATGATGATAAGACAAGAAGACTAGTCAGACAATGCTTTCAAAGACATTAGAGATCCATCTTATAGCTATATTTTGAAAGATGGTTTCTTATGGAAGAGGCCAAAGAGGAAGGTTGGAGTATCATTGAGAGTAGCAGATGATACAAAAATCAAGAAAAAAGTTTTTAAAGAATTTTATGATACACTTTAAATAAACTTTAGAGGAGTTTGGGCCATCCACTATAAGATCAAGGAGGAATATCAATGGAAGGATTTCTACAAAGATGTAGAAGATATTTTAGCTTTTTACATTGAATGCCAAATGTAATCTAAAGTCAGATTCAAAGATGAATTGCATTCTACTTATCTACTTACTATGTATTTTTAAAGGATGACTTACTAGGAGGCTAAGCCATTGAAATTATGGTGCATAAAATATTTTATTTTGGCAAAAAAAGAGCTCTCAAATTATATTGAAGATAGAACTTTGAGGACAAAGATTACAAATGGAGTATGCAGAATCATCTTGAAAAATATCTTTACTAGATAGAATAGCATTAGAAATATGATGGTTGATTGAAGAAAATTTGATGCAAAAGAGGCTAAAACATTTTTAAAGATATGGTATGAAGTTGAAGTTTACAATTGCAAATTTGTGAAAAAAACTTGGCTATGATAAAGCCATATCTTCCAAATGCTCATACCTCTGACTAAGCACATTGTAAGACCAAATCCAACAACCATTGGCAACATATGTCATGTACATCATTGAAAGAATGACCTAATTAGACCAACTAATACATTGATTAATCAATATCAACTAGTAGGATTAACTCAACTCCACCCTTTGTTGAAATACTCCATGTTTGCATATAGTATATTGAGGCGGTTCAAAAAGGTAAGTAATACCTCGCAACTAATATGGGGGGTGGTGATGTAGATCAAGTAAAACGATGCTTTGGTCAATGGACTACAAGGGCTTATAGAAAAAATATATCAGAAGATTTGGTTCCATCTAGTTGATTACACTCGCAACTCAAGGTTTAAAACCCAGAACAAAATGAGAAGTACGCAACTTTGAGCAAAGGAATACATCAACCAATTTTGCACACAATAGTGTACAAACAATGTGCTAGCGGAGTGGAAACATACTAACCCAGAATGGAAACTAGTTGGTGGTGGTAATAACTTTATTTATAGGGCGTAGGTTTCGAGTGTCTCTCTGCCCGGACCTGGCTAGGTTCTTGTGTTTTAACTTTCTGCAATAGAGAACAATCTCTATTTGTGTTAAAACAAAATAAAAAATAAAACACTATTCAGAGCAAAAATTAAACCAGTCAGCCTATCGACACGACATGACATTCCAAGCCAACTCAGGAACATCCAGATATTATGTTCCTTCAAATTCCATCAACCAAAAGAAGGTTTGACCAGGGACGTGGTGTAAATAGGACCTGCGACAGCCGGCAAGCGAAGAAAATGACCGAACACGAACCATAAATCATCATCCACATATGCGATTGGCATTCAGATTCATCACAAACAGCAGCCTGGTTTCAAGCCAATCATCCACCACCATGGTCCAGGAGTCCAAAAGGAGCCCGACTTTCAACAATTCAACGCCTCCTCGCAGACTCGTTTCCGAACGCCACAGCCCCCCTTTCCAAGCAGGTGGACCCGTGCAGAATGTGACGCAGTGCGCCATGAACCCCTCACCACAACAGAAGCTCCAGTCGTCGCAACTCTCTTCTCGGCTACCAGGTTGCAGGGGGAGTACTTCTTAAAGCCCACCGATCCTCAATCCTCACACAGGCAATCCATCCACTCAAGGTTCGCACATCGCAGCGTCGCTGCCGATTCAGACCCCTTTTCCCGATTCAGCGAGCATAAGAGTTTTGGTTGTAGTTCTCGACCCGAAAACGTTTGCAAAGCGTGTCGCTTGTTGCTCGCTCGGGTGCCTATCCATTCCGAAGTTTCTGTGCAGACGACCTAGTTTGGGATTCACGTCGCAGGCTCTAGCACATCCGTTGGCAGCAATGGCACCGCGAGCCGGAGAGCTTGACGTCGCCGCCTCCGATGAGCAGGTTGCCGCCGCCCCCCTCGTGAGGATGCATGCGCCAATTCCCAGGGGTCAGCCCCGTGCGGAGGGTCCGGCGTGCGTGCTCGGCATCGGCACTGCTGTGCCTCCCACCGAGTTCCTGCAGAGCGAGTACCCCGACTTCTTCTTCAACATCACCAACACCAGCGAGAAGGAGGCCCTGCACGCCAAATTCAAGCGCATCTGCGACAAGTCTGGCATCAGGAAGCGCCACATGTTCCTCACGGAGGAGGTGCTCAAGGCCAACCCCAGCATGTGCACGTACATGGAGCCCTCCCTGAACGTCCGCCACGACATCGTCGTCGTCCAGGTGCCCAAGCTGGCTGCCGAGGCCGCGCAGAAGGCCATCAAGGAGTGGGGCGGCCGCAAGTCCGACATCACACACATCGTGTTCGCCACCACCAGCGGCGTGAACATGCCCGGAGCCGACCACGCCCTGGCCAAGCTGCTGGGGTTGAAGCCCACCGTGAAGCGGGTGATGATGTACCAGACCGGGTGCTTCGGCGGCGCGTCCGTGCTCCGGGTGGCCAAGGATCTGGCCGAGAACAACAAGGGCGCCAGGGTGCTGGCGGTGTGCAGCGAGGTCACGGCCGTCACCTACCGCGCCCCGAGCGAGAACCACTTGGACGGCCTGGTGGGATCGGCGCTGTTCGGCGATGGCGCCGGCGTGTACGTGGTGGGATCCGACCCCAAGCCCGAGGCGGAGAAGGCGTTGTTCGAGGTGCACTGGGCGGGCGAGTCGATCTTGCCGGAGAGCGACGGCGCCATCGACGGGCACCTCACGGAGGCGGGGCTCATCTTCCACCTCATGAAGGACGTGCCAGGGCTGATCTCCAAGAACATCGAGAAGTTCTTGAACGAGGCCAGGAAGTGCGTTGGGTCGCCGGAGTGGAACGAAATGTTCTGGGCTGTGCACCCAGGAGGCCCGGCCATCCTGGACCAGGTCGAGGCGAAACTGAAGCTGACCAAGGACAAGATGCAGGGGAGCAGGGACATCCTGTCGGAGTACGGCAACATGTCGAGCTCGTCGGTGTTGTTCGTGCTGGATCAGATTCGGCAGAGGTCGGTGAAGATGGGGGCGTCCACGCTGGGAGAGGGGAGCGACTTCGGGTTCTTCATCGGCTTCGGGCCGGGGCTGACGTTGGAGGTGCTGGTGCTTCGCGCCGCCGCGAACGTGTAAATGGGGGAAGCAGGGCGCGAGAAACGCATCGGATGAGGGACAGGGTGTGTGCAGGGGCGGTGGCCGGGTGCGGGTGTGGACCACGCTCCTTCGCCGTGCATGATTCAGATCAGCAGCGAGCCGTGCGACCAGCCGCTGGACATGGAGCCGCTCGTCGGTGAGCAGATGCGGAGGCGCTACGGACACGGACGTCCCCCGGGTAGCATCCAAGCGGATGGATGTGAAGCCGAGGCCCAAAGTGTAACATGCAACACCGCAAAGGAAAGAGTTTGACAGATATTGTTTCGGCGATATGGACTAGCTCCTGAAAGCTCTGGTTTTCAAGCTTTTGACGGTTGTTGTTGTCATGTTCGAAGTCGTTGCAGTGGCCGTGATTTTGCTGGAGCAGGAGCAAAATTTCGTTGCACAAAGGATTCGGTGTAGTGTATATTTAGGTGGAGCTTTAGATTAAACTGGGCACAGACAAGTGCTCTGCTGGCAAGGCTGCATGAGCATAACATATCTTGTGTCCAATGTATTATTCTGCGATGATTCTATGATGCACATTGCATATTTTTCATTATGCCACGTCTGTGTGCTTGTACAACTTTTATGGTTCAGAATTGGGTGTTGCATTGATGTGTTCTTTCACAGAGATTGATATGTTGGATAGGGGGTTCATCCACTTGAACATGACGTGGATTTGGTGGGTAATTGATAGGGGTGCTTCTCTTAGAACCTCGATGGCAATGAAACATAGATTAATGAAATTTCTGGCATTTGAGATCTAGTCATGTATGGGGAGGGAGATTCAACATCTAGTATAGAATCAACAAAATGAAATTTCTAAATTCTTGGTTGAAATCCAAAACAAATGGATGAAATCATACAAACTTTGTGATATTAGGGTGCTACATAGATGATACAAAGGCACTATCTAAAGAAATTGGTGTGTCAAGTTGATGGCAATAAATTTGTATGAATGTACATTTAAGTATTTTGAAGCATTGAATTTAGTTGAAATTGGGAGATGGAATTTCTGAGCTTGTAGGCAAAGAGGTTTGTAGTTGTGAATTTTCTAAGATATGTTGGTGGTGGAGTAGTTTTCAAGTGTT
The DNA here is from genome assembly GCF_059467195.1 of Physcomitrium patens. Lineage (NCBI taxonomy): Eukaryota > Viridiplantae > Streptophyta > Bryopsida > Funariales > Funariaceae > Physcomitrium > Physcomitrium patens. The sequence goes on along the minus strand of NC_143428.1, from coordinate 3,703,947 downwards.
TAGGGTCTCGTATTTTTTGTTTGAATTAGCTGGTACTATGCGTAATTTTGTGCCACGTCTTTGTATGTTTTGTTGCATTGTAGAAGAATGTTTCTAATATCATCATTTGAATGTGAGGTTTTTATGGATTATTGTTTTGTTTAACCTTTTGATCATGTTTATCAGAATTTGGGTGAAAGTAATGTTTGCATTGATTGTCAAAATCCACCTTCGTTGTTTTGATGGCTGTACATGTATCACCACAATGAAGGTCATTGCCTCGTTTGAGTTAACATAGTTGCCAATTGGGAGGTGTTCATATAATTAGAGTTTTGTGGATGATATAGTTGCTTCATTTGTACACTCAAAGATTGTCTTAGGACTTCGTGAAGCAAAGCTTAAAGGAGATTGAAGTGGAGAATTGCTTGTACTCATGCTTGTCTTTGTTTATAATGCATGTGTGCTATGTTGTTATATCTTTAGAAGTTTGTAGGAGGATTGAGAAGCTAGTGATTATAGAACTACGTACTTACAAGCAATATATTGCAATGCATTTTATGGATTATATTACAGTGTGACGTACTAGAATCATGTTTTGCAAGAGAAGTCAATAACTAGTTTTCAGCTTAGACATTTTTGTTTGCCATGGGTATGCTCCTCTCAAGTATCTAAGTTTACATATGTGTATTTGAGTATAGGTCTATGATTTTTGACCAAGGTGTTGTGAAGTAGTCATTAGAAGAATTTAGGTTCTGCTCATTGTCAACATGAGCAAGTCAAGGCAACCTACAGATTTGAAAAAAATACATGGACAAGAAGCTAAACAGTAAGCATTTTTCACCAATTTGAGATGGTTTGGTGCCATCTAATTTGACATGCTTTTTAGCTAGTTATAAATGAATGTTTTTTCATCTAAAGACGTTCTCATACATAAGTAGAATAGCCATTTATTAAGAGTATTTTGAAATGAACTTCAAGTTTTTAGTAGTTTCAATTACTTAAAGATTACGTGATAACTATTTGCTAAAATTTACTAATTTCGAAATGAGCCAGATTGTGTATGATTTTTGAATTTTGTAAAAATATTTGATTAAGCAGTTCTCTTGATGATGTTCTTTAATAAAGCTCAACATTGGAAAGAATGTCATTGGAGTTTTGCATGGATTTGACTAGAGCATGAACCTTATATTTCACAATATGGTTGAGTTAAATAAGGCATAAGAGTTCTATCTTAACACCTATAGAAAAGTGTTGTCCATTTTTTAGGTCTTGAAGTAGTGGTTAATTAAAGAAGCAATATAGGTATTTTTTAAATCTTGAAACACTGGCCTATTAGCAAAGTAGCCAATTGGAGAAGTGGCATAGGCAAGGCTCATTAAATGATGGTTTTTTTTTAAAAAAAAAACCTGATTACCTTAGAAGTACTTTAGTGAAATGTCCTAAAATAAGATTCTAATAATATTCCTTTGTATTGGTAGAAGAGTTGTTGCATAATGTGATTTATGTAGTTGAAATTTGATCTATTGTGACAACAATCATGTTAAGCTATGCATGTTTAATTTAGCATGGTGAAAAAAGTATAGATCGTCTTAAATTTCTTTATAGGGATGAAGTTTGGTTTGACATTGTCAGGATTTAGAGAATTTGCCTTAAAAAAGAACTTGGTTTCTGATTGTCACTAATTGCTCAATCAAGCCTTAACATAAAAAATACCAATTTTTATAAATAAAATTATTCCTATATGGATAATTACATCAATACTTAAGCCCTAAGTACCATAGATTATCAAAAAAGTGATAAAAATATCATAAAATCTTGTATATCCTTAGAATTATTTTTTTGCAAACTTCAACAACTCATATCTTGACATTGCCTTGTTTTGTTTAGAGCCTTGTTCCAAATGACAGCATGTCTTGGGGATGTGACAAAGATCGTATTGAACATAGATTACTTTAGTAGAAACAATAACGATCGTGAGGCTTTGTTTATGAAGATATTATCAAGGACATGAACTCCAAAGAAAGATAATCTCAATATACTCTTGTGTCACTCAAAAATACTTAGAAATCACTCAAAGATGATAATATATTGAACTAGAATGGCTATTGCCAAAGACTAGAAAACATGACGACTCTTGAAACTAGACTGGAAATAAAAAAGGAGTTAACAAGAGTGAAGAAGGCTTTATTCTTGTCTCTACATATACTATCTAACTAGGGGCTACGTGGCGACGTTCTTTAGGACCTTCAACATGTGTTGACTTTGTAGGATACTTGCCTTGACTTACAAGGCAAGTTTTTCTACATGAGGGCCACATAGTTAGCTTGGTCTTCAAGCTAACAACATGTATGGCATATGGTCAACTTGTTAACCACGTTTCTAATCCAAAAAGTCAATTAAAGACACCTATGAAGTCAAAGTAGCATCTATAAAGCTTTAAGGAAGCTTCCATATCAAATACTATAGAATTAACTTACTTTTATTTATTTTTACTTATTTCTACTTATTTATATATGTAATTATTAGCTTACATGAATATGTCTGTGACATTACCCTTCCTTCTAGGGACGAGTTTCACGAGGAGTAGTCATCATATGTTGAAAAAATCTATGATGCGATGAATTGTAGTTGCCACATACTCTCAACTTTGTTCTCTTCGAAGATGATTGATAGGACCTCTGAACCATCGGTAGTGTCTCATATCAAGGCGGGAAGACCACCTAGTTATTTGGTCATTGTTTAGGCCTTCATAACTTCCTTCAAATAAAATATTTGGAATACCATCAGGAGTTGTTCCTACCTCTAGTAAAATCACCAAACATTGGGAGTTTTTTCTAAGGTTGTGATACCAAATGCATTGTATCTCGCCATCTATTCAAAAAAGAACATGTCGTTCTTGAAGATCTTCATCTCGATTGCGTCATCTTGAAGGTTGTGACAATAATAATGTCTCGTCTGGCAGGTCAGCAAATGAAAGTTCTTGAGTCAAATCTGCTAGTTATTGGTTCTCTATCTCCTTAGCGTCACAACTACAAAGAAGCTACAAACAAGGATTGAAAGTAGAATGTTATCTTGTCTTGATCTTGTTTCTTTTATAAAAAAGATTTTTATCTTGGTTTTGATGGATGTCGTGGATGGAAAGCCTCGACCACCTTTGCTGCATTTACAAGATTCTTTACTAGCTCCCATGTGCATTCACTAATATCATATCCGTGCTAATGGATAAGATATTCTAATTTATTTTGGCACCGCCTTGAATCTAAGACTTCTTTTACTTCAAACTTTTCATTATTGTCCACTTCTATAGGAGGAGGTGGAGCTTGTCTTCTTCTTTGACTTTAGCTCAGGTGTAATGAAGATAAGACATGTATCATCATATGCTATATCTGTTGCTGAACTTGTTAGCATGATTGGTACTACGATCTGTATTGGTATACAACAAGATGTCGAAGTGACAAACATAGAGTTATCTGCTAATATAACAGAAGAGAAGCCAAATTTGGAGCTACTATGTGATGTTGTAATGAACGAGCCTAGACTATGTGAGATCTTTTTATTAAGAGAAAAAACTCTTCCAATATCCATGAAAGTCAAGTATTCTTTGTATACTAAACTTGGAATAATAACATTCAAAAGAGGAGAAAGCAAGACTATCACAATATCAAATATTAAGCACGAGGAACATATAGATGGTATTATAAATCAGATCCTGTTTCTACTTAGTGTCTATAATGAGTATATCCACTGTCTTATATGGTTCAAGAAGAGACATGTAAAATACTAGATAGATTTTCATTGACTCCGGTAGATATAAACGATATGCAACTGGATTGATTTATGCAGAAATAAAAAATGGTCCAAGCCTTCGATAGTCCAACTTGTCACAAGGACGAGTGGTCTTGATATTGCGATGAAGTAACCATACCTTATTGTCCATGTAGAATGGTGGTTGTTCCTTTCAATAGACATCTGTATTTATCTTTTGTTGTTCTTGAGCTTCTTTTAATTGCCCCTTCATTGTTGTATGTAACTTTGACAACTGATTTGTCATATCTTCTGCCACAAGATTATCAACTTTTGAGAAATCAAACGCGTTAAGTTGTGGATGATAACCATAATTGGCAAAGAAAGGTATTTGTTACGTAGAAGAATGCACCATATTATTATAAGAAAACTCTGCCAATAGCAAAAGAGTTGTCCAATCATCTTGTTGATAGTTGATGATATATCTTAAGTATTGCTCCAAGACTTCGTTTACATGCTCTGTCTGTCCATCAATTTGAAGATGAAAAGCCGAAGATAGTTTTACATCTACTTGTAAAATCTTAAAAAGAGTTCTCTAAAATCTTGATACAAAGTGAGTTCCCCTATCCGATATAATATCCTTTAGTAACCCATGATAGCGATAGATATTGTCAATAAAAAGCTTACCTGTTTCTTCACCCATAATGGATTTTGTACATGATACAAAATATGCCATCTCGGTGAAGTGATCTACTATCACAAATATAGAGTCATAAGAACCTGAGATTAGAAGATCTGTGATGAAGTCCATAGAAACAGAAGACCATGGTTGTTCTGGAATGGATAATGGCTGAAGAAGTCCAAAAGATTGATGATGAGGAGTTTTTGATCTTGAGCAAAAATCACATGATTGTACAACATCTTTGTCTGCCTTCCACATTTGAGGCCACTAAAAATCCCTAGATATCAGCTACAAAGTCTTATTGTATCCAAAATGTCTTACTGTTGGAAAGTTGTGACGAGCTTGAAGAACACGTAAACGTGTTTCTCCTTTTAGAACATATACGCGTCCTTTAAAATAGAGTAGGTTGTTCTTGAATTCGAATGTAGAGGGATCATGAGATTTAGAAGAATTATTCTTGATATCATGAACAAGAGGGTCTGAAGACATACTTAACTGGACTTGCTGGAGAAAAGTTAAATCAATAGTCAATGCTGATTTTATTGCTCGAAGATGAAATTGCTTCGGCTTCAAGAAAACTGTTCTTTATTATCCAAAAGTTGCATCTCCTTCTTATGGTGCAAGATAAGAACGTCTAGACAAGGCATCAAAAAAAACTTGTTGTCTTCTTGGTCGATAAGTGATGATGAACTTGAATCTTGATAAAGACATGCTCCAACAAGCTTGACGATAATTTAATATACTGTCGTGATGTAATATGACTAGTAGGTGAAAGGATGAAGAAATATATCATGTCTTGAGGATCTCACTTCAAAAATATTGTAGCAAATTATCTTAGAAAAATAGATATTAGTAAAAGAATAGAAAAATTAAAGGTGCTAATGCTGCCTTTTTATAAATTATGCTTCTATTTACTTTGTAAGGCCATAAATAAGGCACAACAAGATAGATTAGAAAAATAAAGAATATAGAAATATGTAGGGAGAAGTTAGAAGTGCAAATTAGTAAAAATTACCTCAAGAAGATGAAAGTTGATACCCAGAGAGGGCCGATATGAACTGGGTCAAAATCAGACCCTGAGGCTCAAAATCGAGTCTCGACAACGACTCCAGGACTTTTTGGCAAATTGGAGAGTGGAGTTTGATAGAAAATTAAATAGGGTTTCTATGGGCATTGATTTTTGGTGATTTGGAGTTGATATGACTTTGTAAGAGCTTTGCAAAGTGGAGGTTTGTTTCGGATGACTTGGGTTTTATGAAATAAAATAGGGTTTATGTTTTGAGTGATTTCGAGAGTTTTGTTGTAGATCTACGGATGAATTTTTTTGAGTTCATGGTTATAGTTGTGTTAAATATATGTTGTGAATTTGAGCTCGATCTAACGGTTAAAATGAGAGATATTGAGGTTTAAGTGGGTCAAGGTCTCAGAAAGTAGAATTTTAGGTCTAGTGAGGGTTTTTAAGATTTCATGCAATCTACTAGTTAGATTGGAATAAAACTTGTGTGAGAGGGTATAAGACTTGTTTTTCTATGTCCATGAGAAATTTGAAACCAATCGAACAACGCAAAAAAGAGAAATTGGCTCTGGAAGGTTAGCATCAAGATTAGAGAAGGAGGCCGGCTAACACCCGAACACATTTTTGAGGTTTTTGTCAATTTGGTAACTCCGATCCTTTTCAAATTTTTTTTGCTTGTTTTAAACTTGATTTTTAAGAATTACGAAAATTTTAAATTGAGATCGACGGTTTATTCATTAGATATTGAGGTTTAAATCTGTCATAGGAATTACTAGGATTTGGATTAGGGTTTGGCTAGGGTTCGATCTACGGTTTGATTTAGAGTTTAGGATTTGGATTAGGGTTTGATTAGGGTTTGATTTAGGGTTTGGATTAGGATTTGGATTAGGGTTTAGAGTTTGGTTAGGATTTGATTTAGGATTTGGATTAGGATTTGGATTAGGATTTGATTTAGGATTTGGATTAGGGTTTGGATTAGGGTTTGATTTAGGGTTTGGTTAGGATTTGATTTAAGGTTTGGTTTAGAATTTAGGGTTTGGATTAGGGTTTAGGGTTGGATTAGAGTTTGGATTAGGATTTAGGATTTGGTTTAAGATTTGGTTTAGGATTTAGGATTTGAAATAGGATTTGATTTAGGATTTAATTTAAGGTTTGTTTAGGATTTGACTTAAGGTTTAGGATTTATTAGGGTTTAAGATTTAATTAGGTGTGGTCTAAAGTTTGAGTGAAATTCAATAGGGTTTTAACTAGAATTAAATTAAGGTTGAATTGACATATATTTGAGTAATATTTGTGATCATTCTAATATTTCTTTAAGAATTTTATTGTTTGTTTGAAATTTCTTTGAATTGTTTTGAATTTGATTATGTTTATTTACCATTATTATATTCTAATTAGAGCATTTTTAATATTCTATTAGAATTAGGATTTTGTTATCGTAATTTCTATTCTTCCTTCTACAGCCAGGTGTATGGAGCATTCTCAAGCAAGACTTCACACATTACGACAACGCATGATGACATGAAATACTCAAGGTTCTTATGATCCGTGTACACGATGATTAGACCTAAGGTGCCTTCTAGATAATAACACCATTCTTGAAATGAATCCACAATTACAAGAAGCTCTTTATCGTGGATTTCATAGTTAATCTTGGCTGCTGAAAATTTCCTAGAATAGACAGCTACTAGATGGAACTTGTCATCTGCTCCCATTTGTGACAAAACGGCACCCAAAGCAAAGTCTGATGCATCTATTTCCATAAAAAATGCCTTGAAGAAGTCGATGCGATACAAGATTGGTGAAGAAGTAAATTCCTTCTTTAAAGCATCAAACGCTACTTCAGCTTTTTTACTCCACTCAAATTTGTCTTTACAAGTCAAACGCGTAAGTGGAGCTGTAACTTGAGAAAAGTTCTTAATGAAGATTCGATAGTAATTTACAAAGCCCAAAAAGCATTGCACATCTCATACTATTCTTGGAATCTTTCAATCTATGATAGTCTAGACCTTCTTGGAATCCTTTATCAGGCCTTTGTTGGAAATGATGTATCCCTAAAAGTCAATTTGAATAGTGTGGAATATATACTTTTTCAACTTGGCATATAATCCTGCATCTCTTAGTTTTTGTAACACACGATGAACATGGAGTTCATATTCTTCTGTGTTCTTAGAGTAGATTAGAATGTCTTATAAATAACAAACGACAAAATCATCTAAAAACTCACAAAAAATATCATTCATAAGATGTTGAAAAGTAGCTGATTAGTTTGTGAGTCCAAAAGGCATAATATTATATTCAAAATATCCATACCTAGTTCGAAAAGCAGTCTTCCATTCATCTCCTTCTTTGATGCGAACCAAGTTGTATGCTCCTCGTAGATCTATTTTTGTGTAGATCTTTGTTTGATTGAGTTGATCAAAAAATCCTGAAATCAAAGGTAAGGGATACATGTTTTTGATGGTGATCTTATGAAGGCCCTGAGAGTCTACGCACATCCGTAGAGATCTATCTTTTTTCTTCACAAATAAGATCGGCACTCGTGCTGGAGATTTTGAATGGCGTATGAAGTTTTTAGCTAAGTTCTCGTCAATATACTTCTTTAGTGCAGCCAACTCGTTTTGTGATAAGCTATAGATTGGTCCAAATGGCACTTGAGCTCCTTCTTAAAGATCAATTGAACAATCATAAGGTCGATTTTCTAGAAGAATATTTGCATTCTTCTTCTCAAAAATATCTTTGAATTCTTGATATTAACTAGGAATACCACTTGACATCTTTTTACTATTTGAAATGGACGTGGCATATATAGCAAAAGATGACCCCTCTTTGGTTGCATGCATGAAAGTTCTTGCCCCTACTAGTAAGGGCTTAGATGCACTAGACTTATATATTTCTTCTTGATTAATAGAATTTCAAAATACACTACTAGGAAAGTTAAGGTTACGAAAAATCCAATCTATCTAAGGTTGTACTTTTTTAATCAGAATAGTCCTAAAATGACTGGATTCAAAGGAGATCGTATCATATTAAATATTACTACACTATTATGATCTTTAATTATTACATCTAAAGAAACAGTCTCATGGGTAACATCACCAGAAGACAACGAACGACCATCTATGACTTCCACATGTACGGGTTTGATTTTCTTGTCTAATGATATTTCTTATTTTTTGACAAAATCTTTGTCTATGAAAAAAGCTGAGACTCTTGAATCTAATAATGTAAAGACTTTATGATTTTTGGATCCTAAACATACATCTATTGTAAAACAAGGTGAGGGATCTGAGGAGAGGATAAGACCTTGACTAGGTGTTGCATATGATTCCAGCCACACAGTCCCTATTAATGCTAGAAGAACTCGTTTTTTGATCCATTATCTTCTTTTGCAATCGTACTCCTCATTTTGTGATTGCATTGCTTCCTTGGACAATGTTGAGCAGTGTGTTTAACTTCTCCGCAATATAGACATAAGCCCTCTTAATGTTGTCGAGTCTTTTCCTGCTCCGTGAGGGGTTTAAAACTTACCGTATCAATTTGCATTGGCTCTGGCCTTCATGGAAAGGTTTCCAAAAACTTAGAAGGTATTGCCATGACTTGACTTGTTCTTCTCCAGCTATATCTTTGTTTTTGATATCTTTCAAATAAACGATTATCACATGCAATAGCTTGAGCAATGAATTGTTCTAAAGAATCTATTTTTGACATTGCCAATAATAAATCTTTGACATTATCCTTTAATCCATAGTGAAATTGATTCATAAGGGCTTTATCATTCTAGTCCACATCACAAGTAAGACTTTGGAATTCAGCAGCATATGTGGTGGCTGAATGTGATCCTTGTCGTAGTGATACAAGCTTGGTCTCTGCTATCCTTTCTCGATCACTTTCTTCTAATGTAGCCGTAAATACTTCCAAGAATGAGTTCAAATCATAGAGTAGTCGTGAATCTTTTTCCATCAAAGGTGCAAACCAAGAGAGAGCACTTCCAGATAGAAGTGCGCCTATGAATTCAACTTGAGTAAATCCATTAGGGTATTGGAAAGGATGCAACCTTAAGTAGAGTTTAACTTGTTGCAAAAATCCTTGAAATCTTGATCTTATTCCATCAAACTTTTCAGGCATACTAATCCTTGCCTCCCTTGAGCTTGTAGAAGCAAAATTCCTAGAATTTGGTTGCGGGGCTAATCGACTTGTTTCCTTCACGTGCATAACTTCTTAGCGTAGACTCTAAACTTCTTCCATAGTAGTATGAATAGTGCTTCCATGGTTGGTATTGGTGATGCGTGAAATTTCGGTCCTAAGAGTATTGACAAGCTCATGAAGATCTACAATATTTGCAAATCTATTTTCACTGTCATCAAGTGTAGCATCCATGTTTTTTCCTCCCATAGACAACTCAAACAAATTCAGAAGTTAAATAAGAGGAGGATAATCCGCAACCTCTAAAAACAAATTCCAGAAAGAAGGGTAATCCACTCTCTTTAAAGAAAAGATCAATATTAGAAAATAAGATTTTTTGTTTAAAGGTAGATAGTTCGCAACCTTCAAAACAAAATAATAGAAGTGGGGTAATCCACTCAGTTCTAGAATAAGACAGAAATAATATGTTAGCACTCTTGTCAAACTATCAAGAACATGAATTCCAAAGAAAGATAATCTCAATACACTCTTGTGTCACTCAAAAATACTTAGAAATCTTTCAAAGGTGATAATATATTGAACTAGAATGGCTATTGCCAAAGACTAGAAAACATGACGACTCTTGAAACTAGACTGGAAATAAAAAAGGAGTTAACAAGAGTGAAGAAGGCTTCACTCTTATCTCTATATATACTATCTAACTAGAGGCTACATGGTGACGTTCTATAAGACCTCCAATATGTGTTGACTTTGTAGGACACTTGCCTTGACTTACAAGGCAAGTTTTTTTACATGTGGGTCACATAGTTAGCTTGGACTTCAAGCTAACAACATGTGTGGCACATGGTCAACTTGTTAACTACGTTTCTAATCCAAAAAGTCAATTAAAGACACCTATGAAGTCAAAGTAGCATCTATAAAGCTTCAAGGAAGCTTGTATATCAAATATTATAGAATTAACTTACTTTTATCTACTTTTATTTACTTCTATTTATTTATATATGTAATTACTAGCTTACATGAGTATGTCCATGACAGATAGTTTGTAATGTGAACTTATAGAAAATCGTTGAGCTTCTCTACATGTAGTGGGTATTTTTGCTCATTCTTGACATTGGCTCAAATCAAGATACCTCTTATTTCAACTTTTGAATCTAATTTGAACATCAATCAAAGTTGCACAATTTCTGTCTTTTTGTAATTTTACTTTTTAACTTTAAGATAGTCAAAGTGATCTTTGCTGTAAGTACGAACCTTTTAGATGCCATTATTCCAAAATAGAAGAGACAACTAGTTGGAATTAATGTGGATGGCAAGCAAACAATGATTGGATAAAATTTTGTCATTGCAACAAGGATGATCAAGATGACTAGTGATAAGATTGTGTAGGTGACCTTTGCACTACCTTGACCTTGTAGTCTGGAACAAATATATCAAGTTATATAAGGATCAATTCATCAACATCTTGACAGGTCTTGTTTCTTATATTTGCCAATAATAAAATATCAGTAAGAAGATGGATTATACATACCTAAAATTCTTGAACATGCTAAAACAGGACTAGACTATCTCTAAGATCTAACACCCTTCTAATCCATAGCAATATAAATTCCAATACAACGTATGATAGCATAGATCACAAAAAATTGAATAAAATTAAATATAATAGAACATTAAAGGTAAAATAGAGCAAAAAAAAATAGAATTGAATTTAACAAAAAAGTGCAAAACTAAACTTTACTAAGAGAAAGGAATCAAAGTCATACCTGGCTAAATATCCAAATGGCCTTGGCCAATCCTATTTATATTTCATCCAACTATCTTAGAACTTTTTAGAATGTTTCTAATAGTGGATCCTACCTAGATAGCTGTTCTAAGCTCCTTCTATAATGTTCCATGGTAGATCCCATATAATCCACCAACTTAGTTTTAATTTTAGAAACTTCTAAAAACTTTTAGAAACCTTCTAAATATGTTTCAAACTACTTATCTCTGTGCATCAATAATACAAATATCTTAATCATATTCCATTATAGTTAATTTTTCTCCACTAATATAAAATATCTTTATTTTTCTTCTGATGGTATTTCTAAATTATTTCTTAATAATGAGTGAGGTTTTGAGCAAGTTTTCCCATTATATCATAGATAGAATAACCTTTTTAGAAGACTTTGTATTGAAGTTGTAGATGTCCATTATTACGGCAAAGATAGCAATGCTCCAAAATATTGACTACTTCATACTTTAATTAATCATCAATCACAACTAATAGTGGTGGTAGTGCTTAGTGTCAGTCTAGAAAGCATATTGGCTTAGTACGAAATTCCTTGAGTTGCAAAACATAAAAGATCAGATGTACTTGAATATGTGGCAGAAATTCAAGGCATTATACAACATTAGAAATCACTACAACAATGCGGAAAGGTTGAAGTCACCAAAGTGCTAGCTTACAAATTTGGGTTGATGTAACAAATAGAAATATCCTCTCATTTCTAAACCTAGAAAATATCAAAGTAGAGTATTATGAAGATAGGAGAGTTAAATGGTATGTTTTTATAATGAAGTTGTATATGCATAGAATTTAGACATTACTTTAGAAGTAGGATTTTATTTATGAATAATCAATTGTTTCAATAAAAAACCATGATTTCAAATAAAATATTTGAGATTTTAAGATATCTTATGACATCAAGAAGATCCACTAAAAGGATCCACTTAGAAGATCAAATGGATGTTGAAGTGATGTATAGGATTTGTGGAGTATTGGTGGTAATAAAAGACAACATACAATATATTAAAAACTTTTTTATTTTAGAATAATCAATAATCATTTGGAAGTGTGATCAAAAAGCTTAGATGCATGCCAATCATTGATAGAAAAGTTTATTTTTTAATACAATATGAAAAAGCAACCACATGTTTAAGTCTTAAAAATATTAAAATATATTATTTGTTAATATTATTGACTTAATATTTGATAAGAGTTTATTAAAATTTAAGCAACATATACATGATTAAATGTAGTGCATATATTAAATGGATTTATATTGAAAACAATATGTGTCTAAAAAAAATGTCGTAATCAACTTTTTTGGCAAATTGAACAAATTTTTTAAATAAAAAAACATATTTTAAAAATAAAATAATACAGAAAATGGAATAGCAGCATAGGAGATGATAGTAAAATAAATGGAAGGCTTGTATAATTTTAGTTAAGACTAGAAAGATGGTTTATAAGTTATGCTAAATTATTTTTGCATGAGAATCTTAGAATAAGCCTTAATATAAATCCTATCAAAATTTATGGTGCAATTTTTGAAGATTATGCAATGAATATTAAAGAATAAATAATAGACATGTATGTAAAGAAAATTTTATATGTTTTTTGAAATTATAATTAATTAATAAATGTGAAACCCACCTCCTCCCCACCCCTCACCTCTGCTTTCTAAACAACAGACCTAAAATCCCAACATATTCTGTGGATGAACTTACATAGATGAGACATGTCCTTCCTACTCGGTATCCTTTTAAACCGTGCAATATACCGGGCCGGGTGGGTGAGGGCCATGGCATAATTTTACTAGCCTCAGAACATGGCTATGGCTCCTCAACACCTCCATTGCAAAGGAATTTGCGAGGTTCGTCGCTGTAGCTCCGCTTCTTACATCCTTTCTCTCGACTTCCTAGTGCTTCACTCCTGCTGGATCGTCTGGATTACCTCGCCTTCCGCCAAGTTGTTGGGAGTGAGCCGTGCCTTGAATTGCCTTTGTTGGACGAGAATTTTGATCCGAGAAACTAATAGTTTAAAAACCTCAAGAGTCTGAACTGGACACCACATCTTGCAAGTATAACATTTGTACTCCCCTGTTGGAAAAGATGAATCACCTTGATACACTCGGAGAATGAGGAAGCGGAGGATGCCCAAATGTAGCGCATCGATAGTTTTTCGTATTAGCTGTAATGTGCTTATCACCACAGCAGAAGTTTCCTCACTGCAACCGGGTACGAGATTCAGAACTATTTCAAATCTAGTGTTCTTGTATCATTTCAATGGTTCCTGTTGATTTTGTGTCGGGTTTTCTAATATGCTGATGTTGTTGTTTTTCGTTTCCTTCTTCTCAAGCTCAAGATTTGTTCCGTAATACGTCTAATGCAATTTCATGTGTTTCAGTCCTATTTGTTGAGATAACAAGAACATTGTATTGACCTTGTCTTGTTACGTTGAGGTGCATCTTTTCTTGCTGGAAACGATTTATTTTTATTTTTTATTTTCTCACTTTATTTACATTTATTTACAAGATGGGCAAGGAACTTGTTTCGAAAAATTCTTGCTCAATTCGTGTGCCCATGTGTTGTCATAAAAGCTATCCAGGTCCTGATGTGGGTTTTGTAGTAGCAGAGGTCACGTCTAGGATATTAAGGTACATAGAAAGTCTTGAATACCGGGAGACTTATACTCCTGTTTTTCGGGCATTTTGTTTCATGCTTTCATCCTTCAGAACCTACCATGCTTTTCTTTCGAACAGTTTGTATAATTGAGTTAAAGCGAGTGTGTCTGACAACCTTATTCTTTAGGCCTATTCGTCGAACCATATCTTTGAACAACTCATCCCATCTCCCTTTGCGTCGAGTGGGAGCTTAACTGATGCTGAAAATATCTCTCCACTTGCAGCAGCTGCCGAGTATGTAAGGGCCCAGGTCGACACTGCCTTTGGTAGCGCTAAAAATGACGCTTATGAGATTGATACAGATGAAGACTTCGTAACTGCGTTGGAATATGTGATGCCTCCAACTCCTGAAATGGTGAGAAGTTCGACTTAGAAATTAAGCAATTTCTACACCTTTTCCCTATTAAAATAGTGTAATCATCCGTTTCTTTTCCACGTGTCTTATCTGCTGGTAAAAGCTGTGTGTTGAATCCATTCTTGTGAGTGTTTTGGATCAGTTCTGGATCAGCAATGAAATCAGAAGAGTGAGGTTTTATAATTGGCTACATAAGTGGACAGCTGTACTGGATTGTAATTGCCAGGCCATTTATATCAATGCTAAATTGCATCTTGATCTGGAAGAAGACACTCACCATATTATAGTCTCGAACATTTTGGCAGTGGAAGGATGGGCAATACATAGCATCTGCATGGATGTGGTGGGTACGTTCAATATTCTGCAGGGAATCGGAATCATCCGTTTGGTGATGCTTTTGATTGATACTACAAGCATTCAGAGTGCAATCGCTTTTCCTGTGCTGAATTCTTAATTTTGATTTTTCCAATCTGAACGACAGGATTTCAATTTTGTCCTATTCAGTTTCTGAAACACAGATAAATTGAAAGTCACCGTATTGAGATAGGGAGAGCCTGTCCATAGCGATGGGTCCTGACACAGAAAGTAGTTTCAAACAAGGGTCAGTCGGCTTGGTTTTTAAGTGCAGAATACTTTGTTGATATTGGTGCCACCAACTAATACGAGACCATTCTTTGAGTAAGTGTTTTGTTTTACTTTTAAATGACGGCCCTTCCAGTGAAAGAAGACTCTGCATACTACTCTAAGTTATCTTCAAGAAATGAACTGCTTTATCGTTGTTCTAGGAACGACGCGTAATAATCATCACCACTTGTAGACAAAATAATAATTTTGAAATTGTTTCGTAAGGAAATCTAAACGAGAGCTCCGTGTCTTTTTATTCAATGTCTGGTTGAACAAAAGGGCACACAGAGGACTTGTTTGGATTCCTTCGTGAAGCAATCTCAATGGCATTGATATTGCAAAGTCGACGCAGTTACGAAGGGATAAGCAGAAGTCACTCGAGGATATGCATTAGGCCAGGTGTGGTTGCGTTGTGGTATCTCTGCTCAAGGTTTGGATCAATTTATGGAAAGTACACGTAAGGCTGTGGAGAAGGAGCCATCAGCCTTTCTATTTCAGCCGAGGTCGCTCCATACGCATGCAGTTAAATACTGTTCCTGGTCATCACGTCTGTTGAATACTAGTAAATGACAACTTGATGACTTCACGTTTAAAAGAAGTTTCCTTCCAGGAACGAGGAGTAGGCTTCGTTTTCAAACGTGGTCCCATTCAACACATGCGAAACCTTTTCAAATGGGACCACGTTTTCATAGACAATTGTATAATTTAGTCGAGGATACAAGGTTGAACTATTATGCTGTTTCCACTAACACTACAGGATCTAAGGACACGAAGCCAGGCCTCTCCATTTGAAAAGGTTTCGCACGTGTTGTGAATGCAACATGAATACAGTGCCTATGCACAACATATGTTTACCAACTCAAGTGCACTCCCTCCAATTTTCTACGCTTCGACACCTTCCTGGTAAACAATAGAAGTTTTCTCTGCGATCCAAGATAGCAGGTTAAAATTTGTGAAAACGTGGCCCAATTTGACAGATTTTCGTCGAGATTGGGCACCGTAATCGAGGGAAGACAACTTGAAACTATGTCGACTTATCCTTCAAGAAATTACCCTTCGCCATTTCCGCCGTTCTTTTTGCTAGCTGCATTGTCACTTTAACCCTGGTACAAGTATAAATATCGGCTTTCGACAGGGTTCAGATCATCACATCCAGCTCCATTGCTCTCTGACGCTTCCTACAACCCACGGTTCTGTGCCAGCAGCAGCACATACACTTTCTAAGATGACGTCTCTACACCAAGCCAGGTTTGCAGCACGATCAATTACCTTGTTGCATGGGCAAGGACACTCTTCTCTGATTCTAATAAAGCACGCTTCTTCTCTTACGCAATGAATCTCGTCGCATTCATATGACACTTGCTGAATGTGAGATGACTATATTCTCAATGCAGGTCCCCTAGGTTCGCAGCCCTGATCATACTCATCTTGGCGCTCGGTGCGCTGTCCTTCTTCGCTGCTCCTGCAGACGCTTGCGCTTGCACCAGTGGCAGAATGAAATCATCAGCCCCATGCTGGTACGGTGGCCCAGGATCAGGATCCCACGTAACAGTGCCACCAGGAGGCATCTATTCCATCGGCTGCCAAGCCGTGGGCAGAAGTGTGGGTGGCAACAACTACTGGAACAGAATCCATTATAACGGACAATGGTGCTACATAAACGACTACTACATGACCACCGGGTGCCCGACCAAGTGCAGCAACCTTGGTTGCTGCAACGGTTACAGTTGTTAGCCGGGGAATCTGAGCAATGATACCCACCGCAGCGCCTGAAACGTCGCTGCCCTTCAGTTCAAAAATCTTTGACTGCTCTTCGGGATGATATAAATAAATGATGTTTGTACAGCTGAATTCTCGCGATGTGCTAGTGCATGCTAGTGAAGTCGTTTAACAATAATCTGAGGTCCGAGTGAGTTTCTCCAGTTGGGGTGCTCGCGTTGCCTGGTCTATCGATCTAGGCACGGCGTTGTCGATCGGCGTCGGCCGACAGCGTAGCGGACTTCGCTGTTTCTAGTCTGTGTGTTTTCAATCGCCGGGTAGCTGCTTTAGTGGTTCTAAAGCCCAGATCCAGGCATGGTCTGGTAACTGTGAGGGCGTTTGAGTTTTAATAAATTAAAATCCGGTCCAGAATATTTTAAATAAACCAATTATTTAATTCGCTACTCATGTTCTGACTTGGTAATTATCTGATCCCACACACACACACAAACAAACAAACCAAAATATGCATGACCTTGTTTGTGAATTTTTGGGACGTTTTTGAGAAGATCTTATTCATGAGCTACTGCAAGCTATGGCATACACTACAATGGTTTTTTTACACATTCTATTTATGGCATATACCACAATGGGTTTTTTACACATTCTATTGATGCATTGATTTTGGTTTTTGTAGATAGTTTGCTGAAACTCACTTGTTTGTATTTGTTTATTTGTGTACTGATGATATTGATTTCTTGTTCATAAAATTCTTTATTTTTGGTTTCTTTTAAATAATCAATTATCACATGGAATGGCTTGAGGAATAAATTGTTTTAAATTTTTTACTTTCAGTATTGTTTATAACAAATCTTTGATATTGTCTTTCAATCCATATCAAAATTGATTGATAAGGCCTTTGTCATTTCAATATTTGTCTTAAATAAGGTATTAGAATTAATTAGCATAAATGTTGGTTGACCGTGATCCTTATCATAAAAATAAGAGCTTAGTCTTTGCTATTCTTTTTATTATTATTATTTTTTAATATGACCGTGAATACTTTTAGGAATGATTTCAAATCATAAAAGAGTTGTGAATCTTTTTCCATTAAAGGTACAAATCAAATGAGAGCTCTTCTTAATAGAAGTGCACCTATAAACCCAACTCAAGTAAATCCATTAAGATATAGGAAGGAATGCAACCTTAAGTAGAGCTTGAGCTGTTGCAAAAATATTCAAAATTTTGATCTTGTTTCGTCAATTTTTTGAGGCATACTAATCCTTGTTCTTAATGCACTTGTAAAAGTAAAACTTTCTTGGATTTGGTTGTGAAGTTAATCTACTTACTTCCTTCAACTTCATAATTTCTTGAAACAGATTTTGAATTTTTTCCATAGGCATAGGATTAATATTTCCTTGGTTGGTACTAATAATGCATGAAATTTCCATCTTAAGAGTATTGAAAAGTTTGTAAAGATCTACAATAGTTGCAAATCTATTTTCACTTTTGTCAAGTATAACATCTATAATTTTTTATTCTATTTCAAAAAACTTGACAAACTTACAAGTTAAATTAGAGGAAGATAATCTATAACCTTTAATATCAAATAAAAATTTCTACAAAGAAAGATAATCTTCTCTATTTAAGAAAAAAATGAATGTTGAAAAGTAAATAATTTGTTTAAAAGTGGATAATCTTCAACCTTCAAAATTCAACAATAGAAGTGAGATAATTCATTCACTTCTAAAATAAGACAAAAATAATGAGTTAGAACTCTTATCAAACTATCAAGGATATAAACTTCAAAGAACTAAAATATCAATACACTCTTGTGTTACTCAAAAAGACTAAAAAATCACTGAAAGATGATATTATATTATATTAGAAATGACTATTGTTAAAGACAAAAAGACTAGAAAGTCTTAAAATAAGACCAAAGAATAGAAAGGCATTGATAAGAGTGAAAAAGGCTTCACTCTTGCTTCCATATATATTCTTAACTAAGAGCTATATAACAATATCTTTTAGGACCTTCAAAACATGTTGACTTTGTAAAATATATATTTTAATTTGCAAGGTAAGTTTTCTATATGAGTGCTTTATAGTTAGCCTTGTTTTGCAAGCTACCAATATATGCTTATGTTTTTGACCAAGTTTCTAACTTAATAATCAATTATATGTAAAGTCAACATATGTAAAGTTGACACATATAAAGCCAATACATGTAAAGTCAATGGAGCATCTATAAAGCTTTTAAAAAAATTATCTAAAAAATATTATGAAATAAATCTACTTTTATGTATTTCTATTTAATTATGTAGGAAAATATTAGAATAAATATGTACATTTGTGACAAGAAGTAGTACAAAGATAAAATTATTTTAGCTTCAAGAGAGTAATATATTATTGATCAAATACTATTTTTTTGGTCTTTGGAATAAAATATGATCTCTTTAGTAAAGCGTTTGATAGTCCTTGCTACTTTATTAGCCAATATATAATTATCTAAATTAAAATAAGATAATAATATATTCCAATAAATTTGGCTATAATTCAAAATCTGAGTTGATATGAAATATTTCAAATTTTTGTGATTTGTACATATAATTATAGGATATTTAAAGCCTTCCAACAAGTGATACTATTCTTTGAAAGAGTCTATAATTACAAAAAGTTCTTTATTGTGAATTTCGTAATTGATCTTTGCAATTAAAAACTTTTTAGAATAAAATAAAATTAAGTGGAGTTTTCTATTCTTTCCTATCTATGATAATATAGCTTCTAATACAAAGCCAGAAGTATCAGTTTTTAAATACAAGACCTTTGTGAAACCTAGATGTATTAATCTTAGAGCTATAATAAAAATTGCCTTCAAATCTTGAAAAACTTTTTGTACTTGAGGTCCTCATTTCAATTTGTCTTTGAATGTCAATTTAGTCAAAAGAGTAGCAAATTAAAAATAATTTTTTATAAATATACAATAGAAATAAGAAATTTTAAGGAAATATTATATATTCCATATTATTTTTGGAATTGTCGACTCTGTTATAGCTTGAATTTTCTTCAAGTCTATCAATAATTCTTCATTGGATATAATATATCCAAAAAAATTCTATTTTTAATTGATAGAATACATATTATTTTAATTAGACATATAATCTTATATCTCATAACTTTTGCAAGATTAATCTCATATGATATTCATGTTCTTCAAGAATCTTGGAATAGATTAAGATATTATTATGATAATAAATAATAAAATTATTTAAGAATTCTTAAAAAATATTATTCATGAAATGCTTCAATATAACTAGAGCTGTTATCAATCTAGAAGGCATGAAATTATATTCAAAATATCCATATCTTGTCTAAAAAAAGTTATATATTTCTCATTTTGTTCTGGGTTTTAAACCTTAAGTTGCGAGTTTAATCAACTAGATGGAACCAAATCTTCTGATACATTTTTTCCATAAGCCCATGTAATCCATTGACCAAAGCATCATTCTATTTGATCTACATCACCACCCCTCACATTAGTTGCTTGATACTACTTACTTTTTTGAACCACCTCAATATGCTATATATAAATATGGAGTATGCTATATGCAAACATGGAGTATTTCAACAAAGGATAAAATTGAGTTAATTCTACTCATTGTTTTTGACTTATCAATATATTAATTAGTCTAGTTAGGACATTCTTCCAATAATGCATACCACATATGTTGCCAATGGTTGTAGGATTTGATATTGTGATGTGCTCAGTTTGAGGTATGAGCATTTGGAGGATATGGCTTCACCATTGCCAAGCTTTCTTCATAGATTTGTACTTCCAGAATCTGTATATGATTGTTTCTTATATCTTTGTTAAATACACTTAGCAACATTATTTTATTTCCTACTCTACTATCCCTAGCCATTCATTTATCACTGTTGCATAATCTTGTCTTTAGTCATATAAGTCCTATTTCTTTTAATATGTGCTCTTTATCCCAAAAATTTAACTATTTTATTTTGAATATTGAATATAATACTCTATTTTATTTTTAGACTATAATATTTTATATCACATGTTACTATTGTAGTAGATTGTGGCCTCATTTGGTAGTGTAGGTTACGAGAAAGATTTGTCTTGTCTAGTGGAACCTCTATAGATTTCATATCAATATATTTATTCTTTGAGTTAGCTTCAAGTTGATTCTAGAAGTGTAAGACTTATTTTCAGAGGGTTTGAAATGACTTTGCAATTGTTGTTCAAAGTTAAGATTTGTATTGGTGATTTGGAATTTATATAAAATAATTAGAACTAGCAGTCTCAGCTAATTCGAGCAATTGGGATGACATCTATTATTCAAAATTCGATAATGCTTAGTTAATTAGATGTGCTAAGTGTGTGTAAAATTTTGTATTAATCTAATGGTACATTTGGAAGATATCTAGGTTTTTCTATAAGAAGGTATTAGAAGTTGGCAATTTGGAGTTGAATAGGGCTTCTATGATATCTAAAGATCTACAAGTTGGATCAGGGTGAAATATGGCATGGTAGTAGAAGACTTCAAGATCAAGGTACTTACCAATTTTGAGTTGGAGTTAATAATTGGAGAAGGAAAAATTGCTATTGAAACATTTGCATCAACTTTCAAGTTAGCAGTCAAATAATATCAGTGCACTTTTTAGGCTTTTTCTCACAATTTGTAAGTTGGATTGGATTGAATTTTTTTTGAGCATATAGAAGACTTACAGTGACATTGGTATGCTAAATTTTTACTAAATAGATAATTAAATTAGAAGTTATAGTTTGCTAAAATTTTCTAATTAAAATTAGGGCTTCCAAGGAGAAATCAAAATTATCTAATTATAAAAGTAATAATTCAATTGGAATTTGTGTATGCTTGAGGTTAATAAGAAAAGTGTTTTTGAGCACTTTGTATTAGCTTTAAGCTCTTTTGAATTGAAATTCGAATTACTTTGTATTTAAATGATTGAAACCTATTAGAGTTTCTTATATATTTATAAAATATAACTTCATCTTCTACAGCCAAGTGCCCTATGCATTCCCAAACAAGAAAATATGTATTATAATAATGTATTGGTACACCTACTAGAGATTTGAAATGCCAAATAAAGCTTTTGCAAGATTGCTATCAATGTAATCATTTAATGTCAAAAACTTGTCTTATAATAGGTTATAAATTGGACCAAATAGTGGTTGAGACATTTTTTAAAGATTAACAATACAACCATATGGTTGATGCTCTAGTAATATGTGAGCATTTTTATTTTTGAAGACATCTTGAAATTCCTTATACTACTTTGAGATAGCTACTAGCAAGCTTGCTTCTTCACAAGCTGGAGTTGTATAAATAACAAATAGCATTTTTTCTTAGCCATCTTCATGAAAGCCATGGCTTCAAAAAATAAAGGCTTTATTATTAATAACTTCTTAAAAGTTTTTGCCCAAAAGAATTCTATAAAAAATTCAATCTTATAAAACCTCCAATCTATAGATGGATTATATCTTTCTAACTACAAAAGTCCTAAAATGATAAAATTAGATAAGATTCTAATAATATTCAATATTATTTTACTATTATGGCTCTCAATTGATATTTCTAGTGATATGGTCTCATGAGTAATATTACCTAAAGATAAAAGTCAACCAACTATTATTTCTACATATATAGATTTTGACTTCTATATTCAAAGAATTTTATGAAGTTTAAAAAAATCTTCATCTAAAAAGCAAGAAAATACTTTTGAATCTAATAAAGCATTTGTTTGAAGTTTTTATAGGCTAAGAAATTATGATATAATAAAACAACAAGAAAGTTGGATAAAACGAGAGGGACCTTGATAATTTTGAGGTATTGAAATGTATAGCCACATAGTCCTTATTATGGCTGAGCTTCTTTATTTTCCTAAATAATTACACTTCTAATATTTTTTGTATGTTGTTTTTTGAACAACTCTTAGTTTTGTGACCTTCTTCACCACAATATGAGCATAGACCTTGTTAAAATCAACGTTTCTTCTCTTCTACTATAAGAAGTTTAAATTGTTTTATATCAATTTGCATAGTTTTAGCTCTAGAGTGTGGAAATAATATATTTGTTGAAGTAATAGAGTACAAATTTTTAGTGTGTTTCTTTATCAAATTCCATAAGTATTGATATTGACAATGTTGAAATAATTGATTATTGTACTTCACAACTTAGGTGATAGCTTTATTAAGTATTTGAAGATTAAATAACGATAGTAATAAATCTTTCACATCATTCTTTCTTCTCCAATAAAATCGGCTCATAAGAGCTTATTCATCTTAATTGATGTTATTATCTAATTACCTAAAATCAAATGCATAAATTGATGTAAAGCATAATCTTTGACATAGTGAGTAAATTTTTATTGTTGTTCATTAAGCCTTATCATGTTCTCCGAATGCCTTTGCAAATCCTTCTAAGAAAGCTTCAAAGTTGCTGAA
Organism: Physcomitrium patens; assembly: GCF_059467195.1. Classification (NCBI taxonomy): domain Eukaryota; kingdom Viridiplantae; phylum Streptophyta; class Bryopsida; order Funariales; family Funariaceae; genus Physcomitrium; species Physcomitrium patens. Next base: position 3,680,769 of record NC_143428.1, on the reverse strand, counting down.
GATTGGAGATCTCTTCTTAAAAATAAAATAAAAAAATAACTAAAATAAGGCTTATCTTATAAGCAAAGATTCAACTAAACCAACTTGCAACTCTTCAATTAGATAGTGCTCAAGTTGTAAAAAAGTTACCAATCAAATTTGATTAACAAATCCTCAAAACTTTAAGCGTGTGCCATCAAATATTTTTAGAAGACTAATTTAAGGTTGTTTATGTTATTGAATAGGACTTTTTTTTTATTGAAGTATAGATGCCATTGCTTCTTTGGATGTAGAAGCTTAAGGAAGTGGTTGCATCATAAGTTAATTTACTTCAGGTCTTGCATCATCATAAAAACTTACAAAAAGTTTCTTAATTTTAGCAATTCTATGAATAAAGTATTCAAAGTAATCATAATAATATCTAACTTGGACTCAGAAGACTTAACCACACTAACATCTAAGCAGGACTTTAGAGATTCAACCATATCAATATCTAACTTGGATTTAGGAGATTCAACCATATTAATATCTAACTTGGACTTAGGATATTCAATCATACTAATATCTTCACTTTTTAGCTATCTTAAAAAATAAATAAATAAATAAATAAATAAATAAACCAATATTAATTTCAAAGAAAATACTCCACAACCTCTAAATTGCTTAGATGCCTTCAAGAAGAAAGATAATTTACTCTCTATTGAAAAGGATCAAGCTCTAATATTGATAAGAGAGAAGTTTCAAATTTCTTTTACAAATATACTATATATGAGACCAAACAAGAATTTGAACGAAAGAGTTTCAATAAAAAACTAACAAAAATTTCATTAAACTTAATGACTATATAATCAATACTAAGAAAGGTGAGCTTAAGCTCAAAGAAATATATTATCAAGATTGAAGATCCTCTTAGCCTCGACTCCAATATATACTAGATATTAGGAAACTTATTAAGAAGTTTTTATATTGCTTGAAAATAAATAAATAAATAATAAATAAATAAATAAAAAAAAAAAACCTTAAAAAGCTCCGTGAGATGTTTTTATGTTGCCTGAAGATTAAGTAATCTTAGAAAGATTCTCCAATAACTTCTTTCATCTTCTTAGAACTTTTTAAAATCTATTAGAATATTCTAATTTTTTTCTAAAAACTTCTAAAAATTCTTTTTGAAATCTTTTTAAATCTTCTAAAATATAATAGAATATTCTTAATATATTCCTAAAATCTTCTTATTGGATGTGTTTAATAAAATTTATAAATAATTTTTAGATAAAAAATTAAAATATTTTTATTTTAATAGAAGTTAAATATCAAATTTATATATTTTAAACCAATAAATTCAATGTAAGCTAAAAAACAATTTCCATCTAATACAATAAGATTGATAATTTGATTTATATAATAAATAATGTGATACTTTTATATCCAAGCTTGTGTAGATTTTGAAAAGGTTTCTCATTCTATTATTGTTTAAAATTGCTATTTTAGATCTTTTGTAAAATTATCAAATTTTATTCTATTATTTATTAATAACATATTTCTACTAATAAACAAATTATAGGCACTTGTAAAGATTCAAAATCTACATAAAGATGATGGCCAAATCTGTTTAAAATCTATACAAAGATAATAATGAAGTCTACACAAAATCTATATAGAAATGAAAAAATCTACACAAAGACTACATCTTGGGAAGATTGCTACAAAGAAATTCTCAACTTAGAGTCAATTGTTGCATAGCTATCTCAAAATTTTGTAACTTGATTAAAATGCAAAACTGCCTCATACCTATCAACTAGAGATTTTAAACCAAGTATTACAGAAGCTTTATAACAGTCTTTAATATGATATTTTTGGTATCTAAAATTAAGATAGGATCATCAAGTATTAATTGGAAGCTTAATTCTAGCACTAGTAAGGTTAAAATAAGCTTTGAATTTACTAAGATGTAAATTTGTCTAAATCCAAAATTAACATTTGTTATGACAAAGCCTTCAAACACAATCCATTCATATTATCAATAATCACTCATATGAGTAGCCATACAATGAGGATGTATCACTTCTGATAATACATCAAGAAGAAGACTTAACAAAATTATCACCCTTGTTTAAAACACAAGTATAATTGCCAATAATGAAAATCTTAAGAAATACACAAATTAATTTGCAACTATCACCAAACTAATAATGTCTTTAGAGTTTCTTATCAGTCATGATTGTTGCATAAATAATACAAGTTAGATTTTTTTTACATATCATTTGAAGAAATTTGACATAAAATTTTAAAACCAAAGATGAAGATGAATAAAAAAATATTATCAATAATTGTAATAATGATTATTTATTCATATAGTGCAATTAGTTAATCATTCCAATTTTTAAAAATTCTAAACTCTTTCTATTACATAAACTTAAAACTTTTTTTTATAAGTCCAAGTCAAAAAGTAGTGAAATTAGTTCTTATTGAAAGAAGTGTCATTATGCTCAAAAATGAAAAATAGTTGATTTTATGGAACCACCTTCAATCACAATAATAATTAATGCCAAAAAAAATGGCAGCTAAGATCTATGACTCATGATTATAAATTATAATAGAGCACCTTATGCTTGTATTTTTCCAGCAAAACTATGATACTTTACTTAAGATCATGTATAATACAACAATCTTTTAGTCCATTACAAATCCAAGCATTGGTTTATTGGATGGAATTAAACTCTATCTTTTTATTATTTTGAACTATTATTAATAAACAATTATAGCTAATTATTAAATCCAAAAATATCTAAAAATAGATAATTTATTGGATGCTTCTTTAGAATATTGCCACAAACTTGTCATTGAAATATACATCAAGTATTTAAAGTTTTTAATCATGGCATTGGAACAATCTTAAAATTAAATCATACAATGGAGTAGTATAACAACTTTAAAGAAGTCATCTAATAAAAACTTCATCTTGAACTTAGAATTGATTAAACCAAAAAAAAAAAAAAATAATAATAAAAGTCATACCAAATTAATATTGTGATCAATTAAAAACCAAAAACCTATGCTAAACTCACAATCATCTTACTTACAAGTATATGGGGCAAAGAAAATACAAATATGTATTATAAAAGAAAACAAAAGTATACATGGATTTTTGCATCAATAATTAGTGCACTAGGCTATGCCTCATCATGGACTATGTAATCATTAGCATAGTCAAAGATAGAAATCATGCATAAGTTTTCTTTGTATATTTTTTTCTTTAAAACGACACACATATCTCATGTTCATCTTAAATAATGTAGCAATCAATATATCAATTACTTTGATTTTTGACTCAATTTTGATATAAACAATGAAAAATCCTACAAATTAGAAAGGTTTTTATTTCCTTTTATTTATGCCTTGTATTTATCTCCAATGAATTTTTTCAAATAAAAGATAATTTCTATAAATAAATAAAAACAATTAATATTTACATATTAATATATTTTTATTAAAAAATATCTATATATATATATATATATATATACATTTATGCATATACATTCATTATAAAACTTTTAACTACATCAAAAGTTTTTGCCTTCTTATATTCATTAATCAATAAAAAGTTATAAAATTTGAAATAGATCCAATTTAAAAATTCATAGATGTTATAATAGAATCTTCATTAATGTTACTTACTCTTCTATTCTAAATTTGATATAGACTTTCAAAGACTTTATTTTCTTATTCATTTATTAACTTTGGCAAAGACTAAGTATACACCTTAATTTTGATATCTTTGAATTTGGTTTTGACAAAAATTAAGTTTTTTGCTTTATCCAATATATTAGATACTTAAAAGTATGAAAAAATTGATTTAACCTCAATTTTCTAACTTTTGATACATCTTTTCATACATAATCAAATACCTCCAAATTTCTTTGAAAAAATAACTTAATACTTAATAAGCATACAACTTATTGATATAATCATAAAATTTCAAGGATTAAACTATAAATCAAGCACAAATACAAAATAAGAAATCTTAACTTAATACTAAATTTATATATTGTAATATTTTAACTTCTAAGCAAAAGCAACAAAATAAAATGAATAGAAATCATAGCATCCAACATAAATATGATAATTTTATACATCATGTCGTCTTCTCTTATATAAACTCAAGATTATCATATTTACCATCCATCTTTGCTTATGCCTTGTGAAATTGACCTATTCATGATCAATTTTTTTACACAAAAGTTTTGCAATGATAGAACTTAATCAAAGTTCTTATCTTCTGGATTCAAAGTAAGGCAAAAATTAATCCCTACAATTCATTTCAAAGGGATCACTGATTCTTTTACCATAGAAAATTTGACATGCATACTTGATGTGATTGTTGTGATTATAGATTGATATTCTACTACAAAAATTGCATCAAGTAACAACTTCTCCAACCATTATTGTAGTAAGATTAGTTGCTTTAGAAAAACATAAGATTTATAATTGTAATTAGATATGATCTGATACTAGCTTTGATTCAAAAAAATTCCACTACTTCATATTCAAAATAATATATAAGAGTTATTACTTGATCTTCACTCAACTAGGTGCCATAGTTCCATATTTCATTAGATTTATAGATGTGATGACTCTTTAGAAAGCTTCTCAATCCATATATATATACATCAAATTTTACCTCTTAAATTTTTTAAAACATATTTAATGAACAAATAAAGTTAATGATCATATTAGTACAAGGCAATTGACTCAACTTTAACCAAAAAATTTATGCCTTTTTAATCCTAAATCTTCTTAAAGCAAGTGAGAGCTTTTTGAAAAGTTCACAAAGTAAGGAATTGCTCTTCAAAATCTCCAAATAAAATACTAAAAACACTAAAAAACAATTGCCAAAACAAAATGGTCAAACAATTCCTAAAGAGTGATTAGCTCCCTATTTCTTCTACAACACATCCCATCTTTATAACTAGCTAGAAAGCATGTGAAATTAGATGGCAACAAACCATCTCAAATTTGTATAAAATACTTACTATTCAACTTCTTATCCATATACTTTTTTAAATCCGGAGGTTGCCTTAACTTGCTAATGTTGACAACAAGTAGAACCTAAGTTATTGTAATCACCAATTCACAGTACCTTGGTGAGAAATCATAGACCTCTACTTCAATACACATATGTAAACTTCAACACTTGAGAAGAACATATCCATGGCAAAAAAAAATGTCCATGGTGAAAACTAGTTATCGACTTCTTTTTCAAAACAAAAACGTCCATGCTGAAAACTAATTATCAACTTTCTTTTCAAAACATGATTCTAATACGTCATACTATAATATATTCCGTAAAATGCATTATAATATACCACATGTGGGTACACAACTCATTAAATCACTAGCTTGTCAATCCTTCCACAAAATTCTAAAGACATTCAATACAATACATACACAATGTAAACAAAGACAGACATGAGAACAAAATCAACTAAGTTAGTTCCATAGATGAAAACAAACTAGCAATTGACTTGAACCAAAACTCTATTTAATACTACAAGTACCACAAGATATCACCAAGGATAGATTATTGCAAGCCCACTTATAATAAGCGTCAGAACCTACCTACTACACAAGCATTTCTCCACTCTAGTCTTACTTCAGCTTTGCTCGACAAAGCCCTAAGGCAATCCTTGGGTGTACAAATGAAGCAACTATATCATCCATATAAATTCTAATTATAGGAACATCTTCTAAATGGCGGCTTCATTAATCCAAATGGAGCAATGATCTTCAATGTGGTGAAACATGTACAACCCTCAAAACGATGAAGGTCGATTTTGACAATCAATGCAAACATCATTCTTACGCAATTTCTGATAAATATGATCAAAAGGTCAAATAAAACAATAATCCATAAAAAGTTGACATTCAAATGACAACATAGGTAGCATTCCTTTGGAATGAAACAAAACAAATAAAGCCATGCCACAAAATAACGCATAGAACTAGCAAATTCAAACAAAAAATACGAGATCCTAGAGACTCCAAAACTATAACACCACCAACACATTATAGACAATTCACAACTACAAACCTCTTTGCCGCCAAGCTCAAAAATTCCATTTCCCAATTTCAACTAAATTCAACACTTAAAAATATTTAAATTCAACTAAATTCAACGCTTCAAAATACTTAAATGTACATTCATACAAATTTATTGCCATCAACTTGACACACCAATTTCTTTAGATAGTGCCTTTGTATCATCTATGTAGCACCCTAATATCACAAAGTTTGTATGATTTCATCCATTTGTTTTGGATTTCAACCAAGAATTTAGAAATTTCATTTTGTTGATTCTATACTAGATGTTGAATCTCCCTCCCCATACATGACTAGATCTCAAATGCCAGAAATTTCATTAATCTATGTTTCATTGCCATCGAGGTTCTAAGAGAAGCACCCCTATCAATTACCCACCAAATCCACGTCATGTTCAAGTGGATGAACCCCCTATCCAACATATCAATCTCTGTGAAAGAACACATCAATGCAACACCCAATTCTGAACCATAAAAGTTGTACAAGCACACAGACGTGGCATAATGAAAAATATGCAATGTGCATCATAGAATCATCGCAGAATAATACATTGGACACAAGATATGTTATGCTCATGCAGCCTTGCCAGCAGAGCACTTGTCTGTGCCCAGTTTAATCTAAAGCTCCACCTAAATATACACTACACCGAATCCTTTGTGCAACGAAATTTTGCTCCTGCTCCAGCAAAATCACGGCCACTGCAACGACTTCGAACATGACAACAACAACCGTCAAAAGCTTGAAAACCAGAGCTTTCAGGAGCTAGTCCATATCGCCGAAACAATATCTGTCAAACTCTTTCCTTTGCGGTGTTGCATGTTACACTTTGGGCCTCGGCTTCACATCCATCCGCTTGGATGCTACCCGGGGGACGTCCGTGTCCGTAGCGCCTCCGCATCTGCTCACCGACGAGCGGCTCCATGTCCAGCGGCTGGTCGCACGGCTCGCTGCTGATCTGAATCATGCACGGCGAAGGAGCGTGGTCCACACCCGCACCCGGCCACCGCCCCTGCACACACCCTGTCCCTCATCCGATGCGTTTCTCGCGCCCTGCTTCCCCCATTTACACGTTCGCGGCGGCGCGAAGCACCAGCACCTCCAACGTCAGCCCCGGCCCGAAGCCGATGAAGAACCCGAAGTCGCTCCCCTCTCCCAGCGTGGACGCCCCCATCTTCACCGACCTCTGCCGAATCTGATCCAGCACGAACAACACCGACGAGCTCGACATGTTGCCGTACTCCGACAGGATGTCCCTGCTCCCCTGCATCTTGTCCTTGGTCAGCTTCAGTTTCGCCTCGACCTGGTCCAGGATGGCCGGGCCTCCTGGGTGCACAGCCCAGAACATTTCGTTCCACTCCGGCGACCCAACGCACTTCCTGGCCTCGTTCAAGAACTTCTCGATGTTCTTGGAGATCAGCCCTGGCACGTCCTTCATGAGGTGGAAGATGAGCCCCGCCTCCGTGAGGTGCCCGTCGATGGCGCCGTCGCTCTCCGGCAAGATCGACTCGCCCGCCCAGTGCACCTCGAACAACGCCTTCTCCGCCTCGGGCTTGGGGTCGGATCCCACCACGTACACGCCGGCGCCATCGCCGAACAGCGCCGATCCCACCAGGCCGTCCAAGTGGTTCTCGCTCGGGGCGCGGTAGGTGACGGCCGTGACCTCGCTGCACACCGCCAGCACCCTGGCGCCCTTGTTGTTCTCGGCCAGATCCTTGGCCACCCGGAGCACGGACGCGCCGCCGAAGCACCCGGTCTGGTACATCATCACCCGCTTCACGGTGGGCTTCAACCCCAGCAGCTTGGCCAGGGCGTGGTCGGCTCCGGGCATGTTCACGCCGCTGGTGGTGGCGAACACGATGTGTGTGATGTCGGACTTGCGGCCGCCCCACTCCTTGATGGCCTTCTGCGCGGCCTCGGCAGCCAGCTTGGGCACCTGGACGACGACGATGTCGTGGCGGACGTTCAGGGAGGGCTCCATGTACGTGCACATGCTGGGGTTGGCCTTGAGCACCTCCTCCGTGAGGAACATGTGGCGCTTCCTGATGCCAGACTTGTCGCAGATGCGCTTGAATTTGGCGTGCAGGGCCTCCTTCTCGCTGGTGTTGGTGATGTTGAAGAAGAAGTCGGGGTACTCGCTCTGCAGGAACTCGGTGGGAGGCACAGCAGTGCCGATGCCGAGCACGCACGCCGGACCCTCCGCACGGGGCTGACCCCTGGGAATTGGCGCATGCATCCTCACGAGGGGGGCGGCGGCAACCTGCTCATCGGAGGCGGCGACGTCAAGCTCTCCGGCTCGCGGTGCCATTGCTGCCAACGGATGTGCTAGAGCCTGCGACGTGAATCCCAAACTAGGTCGTCTGCACAGAAACTTCGGAATGGATAGGCACCCGAGCGAGCAACAAGCGACACGCTTTGCAAACGTTTTCGGGTCGAGAACTACAACCAAAACTCTTATGCTCGCTGAATCGGGAAAAGGGGTCTGAATCGGCAGCGACGCTGCGATGTGCGAACCTTGAGTGGATGGATTGCCTGTGTGAGGATTGAGGATCGGTGGGTTTTAAGAAGTACTCCCCCTGCAACCTGGTAGCCGAGAAGAGAGTTGCGACGACTGGAGCTTCTGTTGTGGTGAGGGGTTCATGGCGCACTGCGTCACATTCTGCACGGGTCCACCTGCTTGGAAAGGGGGGCTGTGGCGTTCGGAAACGAGTCTGCGAGGAGGCGTTGAATTGTTGAAAGTCGGGCTCCTTTTGGACTCCTGGACCATGGTGGTGGATGATTGGCTTGAAACCAGGCTGCTGTTTGTGATGAATCTGAATGCCAATCGCATATGTGGATGATGATTTATGGTTCGTGTTCGGTCATTTTCTTCGCTTGCCGGCTGTCGCAGGTCCTATTTACACCACGTCCCTGGTCAAACCTTCTTTTGGTTGATGGAATTTGAAGGAACATAATATCTGGATGTTCCTGAGTTGGCTTGGAATGTCATGTCGTGTCGATAGGCTGACTGGTTTAATTTTTGCTCTGAATAGTGTTTTATTTTTTATTTTGTTTTAACACAAATAGAGATTGTTCTCTATTGCAGAAAGTTAAAACACAAGAACCTAGCCAGGTCCGGGCAGAGAGACACTCGAAACCTACGCCCTATAAATAAAGTTATTACCACCACCAACTAGTTTCCATTCTGGGTTAGTATGTTTCCACTCCGCTAGCACATTGTTTGTACACTATTGTGTGCAAAATTGGTTGATGTATTCCTTTGCTCAAAGTTGCGTACTTCTCATTTTGTTCTGGGTTTTAAACCTTGAGTTGCGAGTGTAATCAACTAGATGGAACCAAATCTTCTGATATATTTTTTCTATAAGCCCCTATAGTCCATTGACCAAAGCATCGTTTTACTTGATCTACATCACCACCCTTCACATTAGTTGCTCGGTACTACTTACCTTTTTGAAGTGCCTTAATATGCTATATACAAACATGGAGTATTTCAAAGAAGGATAAAATTGAGTTAATCCTACCCGTTGATTTTGACTTATCAATTTATTAGTTGGTCTAGTTAGGACATTCTTCCAACAATGCATACCACATATATTGCCAATGGTTGTAGGATTTGGTCTTGTGATGTGCTTAGTTTGAGGTATGAGTATTTGGAGGATATGGCTTCACCATTGCCAAGCTTTCCTCATAGATTTGCACTCCCAGAATCTGTACATGATTGTTTCTTGTATCTTTGTTAAACACACTTAGTAACATTATTTTATTTCCTTCTCCAATGTCCCTAGCCATACATTTATCACTGTTGTATAATACCCTGGTAGTCATATAAGTCCTATTTCTTTTAACATGCACTCTTTATTCCAAAAATTTGATTATTTTATTTTTAGACTATAATATTTTATATCACTTGATACTATTGTAGTAGATTGTGGTCTCATTTGGTAGTATAGGTTATGAAAAAGATTTTCCTTGTCTAGTGGAACCTCTATGGATTTCATATCAATATATTTATTCTTTAATAACATAAGATTTTAGGTTTTTTTTTCCTTGATTTTATAATTAACAATATTATAATTCTTTTGAGCACCTCCCTTAGAAATGTGGAGTGATGGCTTTGTTGCTCACATTGATGGTTCTATCTTGATCTACTTTCTTATGACATTTTAACAAGGCAACTTGTTACAATATTAAAGATGTATACCTTGATCTAAGGTGGGATCCAAAATTTGATGGCTTGTGATCCTACTTGGCAGCCTGTAGTAGCTTGCTAGATCAACAATGATATAAGAAACTATATGTCTTAGAATACTTTTGTCAATTCAATGTTTTCTATCTTAAAGTCTAATTTCAAGAGGATCTATTGCTAATGGTCCTCAAAGGTAGCCACTAGAACTTCCTATGGTCCAATCTCTCATTTTTTTAGGTCAAATTTGGCCTTGGGACTTTAAAGATTAAAAATATTTGCTTCAATTCATATATCATTATACTTTTGTAAACCACATTTATATAACAAAGTTGCTATTGGATGGAAGAAGTCCAAACCAATGCTAGGAAAATTAAAGTAGTACCACACAATGTAGTCGAGTCATATTTCTTGACACAATGACAAAAAGATTGGCAATTCTAGAAGAAAGACTTTCTATGTTGATGTAATTCTATTCCAAATTAGAAAGCCGTTTTTGCTTTGATGTTTTGTGTTGGTGAAGAATTTATGACTTGGTTGCTATGCTTCCCTTGTATATGATTGAAACTATTGAAGAAAATAATACAGCATTAAGTACAAATTAAAGCTACTTCAATTTGAATGCCTCTAACTACCTATTTAATCAATAGAGTCATTATTACATTTATGGAATTAATAAGATTGATGCCTTCTTTATATACACATTGGTATTATTGAGGCCATGCCATTTTCATGAATGTCCTTTAGATTGTTTGCCATATAAGATAATTAGTTGGAAAAGCTTTGATTTTTATAATATTCTTTTTTGTGCTTTTTCATAATAAGATGAAAAAAAACATCATAAATAATATAATACTATTCACTATCATCTTTTTATCAATAGAATTAACCATGGTTGAATATCAATAGTTTAAATTTTTTAAAATTGATTTCTTTTAAAAAGGTGTCAATATCTTTGAATGTTAGAGAGAAACCAAAAGAAGCTCCTAATAACTTACTCATTGATTCTTTTTCTGCCCATGTAACTTTCAACTTATTTTTTTAAAGTGAGTGGATTGAAACTTGATTGCTTTTCTAGTGATCACTTAATTTAGATCAATTTAATATCAAACTTGATCCCTTGTAGAATATTTTTAATGTATAGATAATATTTTTTTACACTTATTGCTTCACCAAGCAAGATCAAAGATATATCATCTGTGTATTAAACTAGAATTTTTTGTCGTTGTACTATAGATAGTTGCATTTCTTTAATGTATCTATTTTTTGCTTCTTTCATGAATATTTCATTAAAGACCTTAGTTACAATTATATTATATGAATGAATTCTATGGAGAGTCCTATAGTATCTAAAGTTTTAAAGAAAAAAATTCCACTCAATTATATCATAGGCCTTTAAAAAATCAAGCCTTAAAAAGAAGATAAAGATAAATTGATCTTTATTAATAATCTTCACAAAACTTAGTTGGAGACGTAGTTGTAGTACCTTTGTATAGATTGTGTAGCTTATATTTAAGAGAATAATTGGCTTCCAATTAATAAGGTTGCTTCTTATTCTCTTTTTATAGAATAATGCTATCATACCTTGTATCATATTTGGTAGGAAGCATCCTTTGTTGATGCTTTCATTTAACATATTTAAGAACTTATGGTTGATTATATTCTAAAATAATTTGTAAAATTCTAAAATCACTCCATGAAGTCTTAGAGACTTTTTTATATTCATATTTTATGTTATTATTATGAATCCACCAAGGATTAGTAGTACCTTTAATTTGTATATTTTTTCTTGTTCCAACCTACCTCTTATGCAATCCATTACTTATTAAGTGGCTTGCCACGTTTTTGAAATGATCTTTTGGACCTACTATTGTTGCTTGTAAAAATTTAGAAAAATATTTGTCATGCTATCTAGGTTGTGATATAGATGCTTACTTTTATTCTCTATTTTGATGATGTAGGCTATTGTTGCACCTTTCTATGAACCTAAAAAACTCTTGAGTGCATTGGTCTACTATTCATTGCCACTTTAGTCTAGATCTAATGTTCTGATCCTTTGCCTTCAATGCTTTAAGTTTTTGGATTTGATCAATGCAGTTGGTCAATTACGCATGCTTGACTTTGTTCTCTATGTTTTTCTATAGCATCATAATTGCATCTACAAGCTCGTTGCTGACTTGCTTTTCAAATCTTTTCCTTCTTTGAACCTTGTTCATGTAATGGATCTTGTAAAACTTAGTGTATCTATGGAGTTTGCTAAAGAATAATAAGTTGGAGTGAGATTGCTAAATCAACTTTACTTGCATTAAAATCAACTCTTATTTTAAAAACTAAGAACTCTTCATATACATTGATTTGTGGTGGAGGTAAATTGAAGGTGGATTTATCTCGACATGGCCAAATGATCTAAGAATGTATTGTCACTCGGGATTATATATTCTAGATTTAAAGAACAAGCTCTAAGTATTTTGAACACATGAATTTTTTCTAATTAGGCTAAAATGCGCAAGCCATTCATTCTTCTATTATATCAATTATATCAAATCTTTCTTAATGTTAGAAAGTTATTTTTGACTTACAACATATTTCTTTGTTAGTAAAAAAAAAAAACTTACATTCTTTATCTAAAATGATTACTTTATGAAGGTTAGATTTGTTGCATATATTTTCAACTCCATTCTAGTCTCTTGTGATTATCCATCGACAATCTATGGATAACATATTCAACAACTCTAACCATAATGTACATCGCTTTCTTTGGTGTAAGTTGTGTACACATTTAAAACCTTTATATTATCACCCACAAGCCTTTTGAATCTTATCTAATACTTTCAACTTAAATTAGAGAACCCAATAAATTCTATTAGGTGTAACATATAGAAAGTGATCCATATATCAACCCCTCTTCTTTGTCCTACCTTTATGCATTGAGTAGTTATAAGCTACTACAACTTCATAATAGAAAAAACTAGTATTTGGCCATATCATATTTTTCAAGGCCATTAATTTATCTCCACACAATTTGTATTCATGTCTCCAAAGAATATTAATCTTCTAAATATATTACCAAAAATAATTCTTAACTACTTTAATTTTTGTTGGATCATAAAATCCTTACTATTTTGTATCAAAATATAAATTTTCATTGTTCAAGAGAAGATAATGGAGTAATTTGATCTTAAGAGTTTTTATTAGTATATTCCAAAAGTCAATTGATTTTTCTTTACTGCATGAGATCAAGAGAACATTGCCTCCTTAATATCTCTAAATGTTGATTTTGCTACTCATTGTCTGATTGGTTAATCTATTTTGTATATTCAAGTTGGTGAAATTGCTTATTATTCTTTGCCTTCTTAATCATTCAATTAAGAATAAGATTGAAAATATGAAGATATCTTTATTTGTTTTCTATAATATCTTTAGTAAAAAGTTAAAGGATTGAAATTTCTCCTTCAATCTTAGCTTATTATATCTTAGGTTTGCAAGATGTGAGGTCCTAGCTATATCTTAGAAGTTAATTTTGTAGACTTTCATTGATACCAAACACATTGAATATCTTCTATTAAAGTCAATATCAAGCTACATTACCTTATAATCAAATTATTCACTTGGACGGATGTGAAATATCCTACTTATCATGTTAAATTGTACTTTTCTATCCTTGTTCATTTTTTTAATTGCAATATCATTTATTTAGTTTATTTGGCTAATAATTATGTGTAGTTTGTTGTTTAGTGCACCCATTTCTTTAACCAACGTACATTCAATTTGAGATCCTAACCATGACACAATAGTCATTTTTTTTTAAGAATTTTGCTAGAAATTATGATGTTCTTAAATTTGAAGATCCATCTTAATGATGGACTTTTCTTTAGTGGATGCTGAGAAGAAATTTGGAGCTTCTTTTGTTCTTCTTTTTTGCACATTTTTTGAATTAGTTACTATTTTGATTGAATCACTACATGATTGTCCCATCCAAACATTTTTTGCTTTATTAAATTTATTTATATCTGTGATTTAACTTATATTATAAGATGATTTCTACCTTCTTTGTTGTTTTTTACTTAGCTCAATTTTCTACTCTAGGCTTCTATCATGTAATTGGTTGGATGAACTTCGTTTCTTTATTTGGATTTTTTCTTATTGAGCTTGTAAATCCATGGAAGAAATCTTGAACTTGCACTTGATTTTGTGGTTGAAAAATAGATTTAAGATCCCATTACCTTGTTCAAGAGATGAGGCAATAGGAAGGGAGGGGAGATTTTTTACTAGCAATGAATATTAATTGATTTTTATTTCTTGATAAGTTTATTTCTTCTAATAGAACTACTTGATTTGTAAGGGATTTACTTTGTCTTGATCCACCTTTTTAAGTCGGTTTTTTTATGTGTGGGATTGATGAATATTCTTATACTAGAAGTTTTGTTGATAAGTAGTATGAGCACCTGTTTAATAAATAGTCATAGTCAATTTAGATATACTTTTTTCTTCTTGTTGTCAAATTTGTTGCTTTAATGGCTAAGTATATGGATATCTATTTGTTAATGCAACACAAAATTATTTCTCTATCCCACTATATTTATCTCTATTTTTATCTAATTTTTGGTTGAGACCTTATACTAATTTGTAAGCGCTACTTAACATCTCATCATGGACAAACTTAAGTGTCACTCAAGTCACTATTTTCATATCAATTAAGAGACATGGAATGAACTTTGCCATCTACAACTGATAGATGCAAGTCTCCCATTAAAAAATGTATGGAGTCTTCATCAAAACCTTTTACGATGTTGCTTTGTCTTTGCTTACCAACTAAAAGAAAACCATGACTTCTATCTTGTTTCAATTGGAGGTCTTCTTCAACTTCCATTCTCAAATGATACAACCAAGTTTCTAACAATTTTGTTGACGGTCTTCCTTCTACAAAATATGCTATTACCACAAATTATTGTAAATAGTCAATTTATTTATTTATTTTTCATTTCCATGGATTTCTACAACTTTTGTACTCAACAAAAAACTAATACAAATATGAGTTAGCTTGTTCATGAATTTTTCACCTAGAGTTGCTTAAATAGGATTGATGGCCGCAAATCTTTGAAGATTAGTTGTTGCAACTATCAATTTTGGCTCCACCATATTGCCCTTCAATGCTTGTTTGACCATCCTATTTCTAATGCTATGGGGGCTATCGACACTTGCCCTAGACTTGTCATTAGTGCGCATCCACATACAATGCCATGATCAGTCTGATGACACATTCACTCGATGTGTTAGTTGTATGGTCAATTACTACTATCTTAATTATAAATCCTAAGTTGCAATATAGCCCTGCAATTGAACAATTTTACTTGGTGGACAAAATGAATGCACTGTGCAACTATTCTTGTGGTTTCTGCCTGTCATGCAATAAAGCTCTCTCGAGTGTCATAGTGTCCAACCAGCTTCCTAGTTCTTTTGTTTGAAACCATTTGTTCTTTTTGGTGTCATGGATATTACCATGAATGTAAGTTATCTGTTACAATAAGAATTTCAAATGAAATTCGAAATTCGGCTTTAATAAGATTAGTGCTTGTACCAGTGTAAAAAAAATATTACAATGTTTCGACAGTTTGCAGTTTGGAACAATTAGATACCGATGTACTTTTGCTAAATCTTCCTCCAAACAATGTTGCTGTTATTGCTTAATAAAAGCTCAGATGGTGTAGTCTTTTCGTACATCCAATGAATGAATCACATCACATGTACCGTCTTTGCGTCAAAAATGAGTCGCTCCTGACATTCTGAACGGCCTCTTTTCTCTTTGTGGAATTTTAAAGACTGACCATGGAAAGGACCAAAAGCTATGTATTGTAATGTCTCCCCAGTTGGACTACTTCTCACGCGAACGTTGACCCAATCATCAAAACCTGTTCCTCGTTTCTTCAAACGGAGACAAACTAATAAATAAATTTCAAAAAGTGCGGTGGGCCCAAAATACGATCTTCGAATCCTCCATGACGCAATCCAAAAGAACATACAGTCAACCATTGACGCATCCAAATATTACGGGCTAGAATATTCTATTCTTGAACAGTCGTTGAACCAAACCAAATCCAAAAAAGGCACATAATGATCACACGGTCACCCCTAAGTCTACTGAAACTTACAGACATGTCCCACTACCAAATAAACATTTACCTGAAATCAAACCGATCATATCAACGCGGCCAAACCCGTTGGACAAAAACAAAACACGTACAACGAACTCACTCAACCCACAAACCAGCCGCCAACATTGAGGCAAACAAAGTCCTCTTAACCCATAGAAAAGGAACTGTTGCTCCATCTGCACAGGGAACCTGCATAATTCAAGGTCCAAAAGCGCCAAACATTCCACAATTCAACGCCTCCGCAGATACTTTTCCTAAAGTCTTTCGCAAACTCGATTCTGAACGCCACAGACCCCCTTTCCAAGCAGGTGGACCCGTGCAGAATGTGACGCAGTGCGCCATGAACCCCTCACCACAACAGAAGCTCCAGTCGTCGCAACTCTCTTCTCGGCTACCAGGTTGCAGGGGGAGTACTTCTTAAAGCCCACCGATCCTCAATCCTCACACAGGCAATCCATCCACTCAAGGTTCGCACATCGCAGCGTCGCTGCCGATTCAGACCCCTTTTCCCGATTCAGCGAGCATAAGAGTTTTGGTTGTAGTTCTCGACCCGAAAACGTTTGCAAAGCGTGTCGCTTGTTGCTCGCTCGGGTGCCTATCCATTCCGAAGTTTCTGTGCAGACGACCTAGTTTGGGATTCACGTCGCAGGCTCTAGCACATCCGTTGGCAGCAATGGCACCGCGAGCCGGAGAGCTTGACGTCGCCGCCTCCGATGAGCAGGTTGCCGCCGCCCCCCTCGTGAGGATGCATGCGCCAATTCCCAGGGGTCAGCCCCGTGCGGAGGGTCCGGCGTGCGTGCTCGGCATCGGCACTGCTGTGCCTCCCACCGAGTTCCTGCAGAGCGAGTACCCCGACTTCTTCTTCAACATCACCAACACCAGCGAGAAGGAGGCCCTGCACGCCAAATTCAAGCGCATCTGCGACAAGTCTGGCATCAGGAAGCGCCACATGTTCCTCACGGAGGAGGTGCTCAAGGCCAACCCCAGCATGTGCACGTACATGGAGCCCTCCCTGAACGTCCGCCACGACATCGTCGTCGTCCAGGTGCCCAAGCTGGCTGCCGAGGCCGCGCAGAAGGCCATCAAGGAGTGGGGCGGCCGCAAGTCCGACATCACACACATCGTGTTCGCCACCACCAGCGGCGTGAACATGCCCGGAGCCGACCACGCCCTGGCCAAGCTGCTGGGGTTGAAGCCCACCGTGAAGCGGGTGATGATGTACCAGACCGGGTGCTTCGGCGGCGCGTCCGTGCTCCGGGTGGCCAAGGATCTGGCCGAGAACAACAAGGGCGCCAGGGTGCTGGCGGTGTGCAGCGAGGTCACGGCCGTCACCTACCGCGCCCCGAGCGAGAACCACTTGGACGGCCTGGTGGGATCGGCGCTGTTCGGCGATGGCGCCGGCGTGTACGTGGTGGGATCCGACCCCAAGCCCGAGGCGGAGAAGGCGTTGTTCGAGGTGCACTGGGCGGGCGAGTCGATCTTGCCGGAGAGCGACGGCGCCATCGACGGGCACCTCACGGAGGCGGGGCTCATCTTCCACCTCATGAAGGACGTGCCAGGGCTGATCTCCAAGAACATCGAGAAGTTCTTGAACGAGGCCAGGAAGTGCGTTGGGTCGCCGGAGTGGAACGAAATGTTCTGGGCTGTGCACCCAGGAGGCCCGGCCATCCTGGACCAGGTCGAGGCGAAACTGAAGCTGACCAAGGACAAGATGCAGGGGAGCAGGGACATCCTGTCGGAGTACGGCAACATGTCGAGCTCGTCGGTGTTGTTCGTGCTGGATCAGATTCGGCAGAGGTCGGTGAAGATGGGGGCGTCCACGCTGGGAGAGGGGAGCGACTTCGGGTTCTTCATCGGCTTCGGGCCGGGGCTGACGTTGGAGGTGCTGGTGCTTCGCGCCGCCGCGAACGTGTAAATGGGGGAAGCAGGGCGCGAGAAACGCATCGGATGAGGGACAGGGTGTGTGCAGGGGCGGTGGCCGGGTGCGGGTGTGGACCACGCTCCTTCGCCGTGCATGATTCAGATCAGCAGCGAGCCGTGCGACCAGCCGCTGGACATGGAGCCGCTCGTCGGTGAGCAGATGCGGAGGCGCTACGGACACGGACGTCCCCCGGGTAGCATCCAAGCGGATGGATGTGAAGCCGAGGCCCAAAGTGTAACATGCAACACCGCAAAGGAAAGAGTTTGACAGATATTGTTTCGGCGATATGGACTAGCTCCTGAAAGCTCTGGTTTTCAAGCTTTTGACGGTTGTTGTTGTCATGTTCGAAGTCGTTGCAGTGGCCGTGATTTTGCTGGAGCAGGAGCAAAATTTCGTTGCACAAAGGATTCGGTGTAGTGTATATTTAGGTGGAGCTTTAGATTAAACTGGGCACAGACAAGTGCTCTGCTGGCAAGGCTGCATGAGCATAACATATCTTGTGTCCAATGTATTATTCTGCGATGATTCTATGATGCACATTGCATATTTTTCATTATGCCACGTCTGTGTGCTTGTACAACTTTTATGGTTCAGAATTGGGTGTTGCATTGATGTGTTCTTTCACAGAGATTGATATGTTGGATAGGGGGTTCATCCACTTGAACATGACGTGGATTTGGTGGGTAATTGATAGGGGTGCTTCTCTTAGAACCTCGATGGCAATGAAACATAGATTAATGAAATTTCTGGCATTTGAGATCTAGTCATGTATGGGGAGGGAGATTCAACATCTAGTATAGAATCAACAAAATGAAATTTCTAAATTCTTGGTTGAAATCCAAAACAAATGGATGAAATCATACAAACTTTGTGATATTAGGGTGCTACATAGATGATACAAAGGCACTATCTAAAGAAATTGGTGTGTCAAGTTGATGGCAATAAATTTGTATGAATGTACATTTAAGTATTTTGAAGCGTTGAATTTAGTTGAAATTGGGAAATGGAATTTCTGAGCTTATCCACAAAGAGGTTTGTAGTTGTGAATTGTCTAAAATATGTTTGTGGTGGAGTAGTTTTCGAGTCTTGAGGGTCTCGTATTTTTTGTTTGAATATGCTAGTACTATGCATAATTTTGTTTTGTGGCTTTATTCGTTTTGTTGCATTCTAGAAGAATGCTACCAATGTTGTCATTTGAATTTCATCTTTCAATGGATTATTGTTTTATTTAACCTTTTGATCATGTTTATCAAAATTTGCATGATAGTGATGTTTGCATTGACCATCAAAATCTATTTTTGCCATTGTTGGGATTAAGAAAGTTTGCCTCAAGAAAGCGTTGGACTTTCTGTTGGAATTAATTGCTCTATAAAGTCTAAGATATTTAACTTCCAAGTTTATATATATATATATATATATATATATATATATATTATATTTTCTCTTTTAGGTTAAATACATCAATACATAAGCCAGAGTTTAATATAAAATACCCAAATATATAATAAAATATCTTAAAACATTATATATCCTTGTAGGAAAATTTTTCCAAGCTTCAACAGTTCTTATCTCTTGATCTAATTGTCCAAACAAATTAAAAGTTTAAATGAAATATTGATATACTTTCAACAACTACCAAAAAAAAATTTAATTGCAAATTCGTTACAGATCTTGAGATATCTCCAAAATCCTTACCATATCTTTAAACCCTTGCTTAAACACACCTGCATGCAATTTTTTTCATATCTCACAAAATAAATATTCAAATACCCTGAAACTTTGATCTATAGTTTTTTAACCTAATAACACACACTTATGGAAATTTTGGGCCAAAACTTTGTCGAGAAACTCAAGATATGGCTGTAAACATTACTACCAACCAAACGACTCACTTACTATCTTTGAATTTCTTGTGCTGTCTTCAACGTCCTATAATCCGTGCATTCTGATTTTGAATTCATTAAGAAGTATATGAAAAGTATAGCTGAAAATGGACTCTCTCGAATCCTAGTCCTTGATCCTTTGTTGATATGTGTAAGCATATGGTATGCTCCAAAGAGTGATAGTAGGTACAAAATTAACACCTTAATTTTGAGCGGCTATAAATCCTTTGTAAATATTCCAAATCACATAAAATTTGCATCCACATCATATCCAAAAATCTAAACTTATTGACCTTAGCCTCAAAAGCTCAAAATACCTCGAAAGAGAAACCCTTATCCCTCATAAGACATCAAGCAATCTCCTTGAAGCTCATTGGGCATGACATTCAACTAACAGGGATGAAGATCTTCACCCCTTGCCTTCATCCAACCATACCTTGCTTTCATCCTTCTCAATAAACTTCTTAATAGTTTAGAATTTCATCTTTAGATTCCAACCTTCTCTTAAGCTTTATACTAAATTTATAAATCTTACATAATATAAACACTATAATCAAAATAGATAAATCTCCAAATAAATTTTTTTATATCAATTCTCTTTAAATTCACTTACTAATCATTCTAATCCACATTAAGATTTATAAATATAATATATATTTTAATTAATTTTTATATAGTATAAGAAACTATAATACAATATTATTTTGATGGCTACACATGCATTACCACAATGAAGGTCATTGCCCCATTTGGATTTACAAAGTCACCAATTGGAAGATGTTTCTATAATTAAAATTTATATGGATGATATCATTGCTTCATTTGTACAACCAAAGATTTTCTTAGGACTTTGTTGAGTAAAGCTTAAGTAAGACTAGAGTGGAGAACTACTTGTGTAGTAGTTAGGTTCTGATGCTTATTGTAAGTGGACTCACGATAATCTCCCTTTGATTTAGGTCAATTACTCGTTTGTTCTCATCTATAGAATTGACTTGGTTGAGTTTGTGCTTATGTTTGTCTTTGTTTATACTCTGTGTGGGTTGTGTTGTAATGTCTTTAGAAATTTGTGGAAAGATTGAGAAGCTAGTGATTATAGAGTTGTGTACCCACAAGGGATATAATGCATTATATTATACTAATTATATTACAGTGTAACATACTAGAATCATGTTTTGAAAAGGAAGTCAATAACTAGTTTTTAGCATGGACATTTTTGTTTGCCATAGATATACTCCTCTTAAGTGTCGAAGTTTATATATGTGTATTGGCGTATGGATCTATGATTTTTGACTAAGGTTCGTGAACTGGTAATTACAAGAACTTAGATTCTACTTATTGTCAACATAAGCACGTCAGGGTAATTTCTAAATTTGAAAAAGTACATGGACAAGAAGTTGAACAGGAAGCATTTTTTGCCAATTTGAGATGGTTTGCTGCCTTTTATTTTCACATGCTTTCTAGCAAGTTATAAATGAATGTTTTTTCATTTAAAAACGTACTCATACGTAAGTAAAATTGCGATTTGTTAAGAGTATTTAAAAAAGAACTTAGAATTTTCAGCAATTTCAATTTCTCAAAGATCATGTGATAACTATTTACTAAGATTTACCAATTTCCAAATGAACCAAGGTATGTAAGATTTTTAAATTTTGTAAAAATATTTAATCAAGAAATTTTATTATTGATGTTTTGTCATAAAGTTCAACACTCAGAAGAATGTCATTGGAGTTTTGCATGGGTTTGATTAGATCATGAACCTTGTGCTTGATAATACGATTGAATTAAAAAAAGTATAAGAGCTCCATCTTAACACCCACAAAAAAGTCCCATCCTTTTTTTTAGGTCTTGGAATAATAGTCAATTAGGAAAGTAGCATAGGTAAGCTTCTTAAAATTAGGGCTTTTGTCAAAATTATTCTGTATATCTTTAGATTAGATTAATTAGATGTCCTAAAATAAGGCTCCTTTGATATCTTTTTACATGATGTAGTAGTAGAAGTGATATAATGTGTAAAAATATGAAACAATATTATAAAAATTATATTTTTAGTATAAGAATAAAAGAAAAAAAAAGAAAAAAATAAAAAAAATATATAATTACAAATATTGATAGTTTATCTTTAAAGATAAGTCAAGATAGATTGGTATAGAATTGAGATGGATTGGTATGGTGTTAAGGTAAAGAGACATGGGCTAAGGTGGAGTGACATGGATTTGTGTTGATTTTTGGATTCTTTTTTGTTTTTTTCTTTGCTTGGATTTTTTCTCCTTTGCTATAGTCAATTATTCTTTTGTATATTTTTCATAGTGTTTTTAGTATTTTTTTCAATGATTTTGAAAAGTGGTTTTTTTTTCTTTGTAAGCTTTTCTAAAAGCTCTTACTTGCTTTAAAAGGAATTATTATAAAGATGAAATATATTTTAGAAGAAATAGGGAGCTAGTTACTCTTTAAGATCTCTTTGACCATTTTGTTTTGCCAATTTTTTCTTAGTTTTATTAGTATTTTATTTGGAAATTTTGAAGAGTAATTCTTTACATTGTAAACTTTTCAAAAAGTTCTGACTTACTTCAAGAAGATTTAGGATTAAGAAGGAGTGAGTTTTTTGATTAAAATTGAGTCAATTGCCTTGTATTAATATGATTATTAAATTTTTTTGTTCATTAAATATGTTTTAAAAAGTTTAAGAGGTAAAATTTGATATGTATATATGGATTGAGAAGCTTTCTAAAGAGTCATCATATGTTGAAATCTAATGAAGTATGGAACTATGGCACCTAATTGAATGAAGATCAAGTGACAACTTTTACATATTATTTTGAACATGAAGTAGTGGAATTTATTCAAATAAAAGGTAGTATTAGATTATATCTAATTGCAACCATAAATCTTGTGTTTTTCTAAATCAAATACTCTTACAACAAAAATGGTTAGAGACGTTGCTACTTGATGTGATTTGTTTAGTAGAATATCAATCTATAGTTACAACAATCACTTCAAGTAGGCATATTAAAATTTTCTACGGTGAAGGAATTTGTGATTCCCTTAAAAATATTTGTGGTGGCAGAGTTTTGTCTTTTATTGAGTCCGCAAGATGAGAACATTGATTAAATTCTATCACTATAGAACTTCTTTGTAATAAATTAGATTATAAAGAGGTCAATTTTATAAGGCATAAGAGGAAGTAGATGGTGAATGTGATAATTCTAAATTCATGTGAAAAGAGAAGATATGATGTATAAAATACTTATATTAATCTTAGATGCTATGATTTTAATTCATTTTATTTTTGTTGTTTTGATTTGAAATTAAAATATTACAACAAATAGATTAAGTATTAAGTTAAGATTTCTTATTTCTTAATTATACTTGATTTGTGGTTGAGTCCTTAAAATTATATAATTATATCAATAAATTATATGCTTATTAAGTACTATGCTTGATTTTCGTTGAAGTTATTTTTTCAAAGGAATTTGGAGGTATTTGATCATATATAAAAAGATGTATCAAAAATTAAAAAATTGAGGTTAAATCAAATTTTTCATGCTCATAAGTATCTATGTATCAAATAAAGCAAAAAAATAAATTGTTATCAAAATTAAGTTAAAAGATGTCAAAATTAGGCTATATACTTAGTCTTTGATAAAGTTAATAGTTGAATAAGAAAGTCAAGTCTTTAAAAGTCTATAACAAATTTAGAATAGAAGAACAAGTAACATTAATAGAGATTCTATTATAACATCTATGAATTTTTAAGTTGGACCTATTTCAAATTTTATAACTTTGTAATTGTCTCATGAATACAAGAATGTAAAAACTTTGGATGTAGTTAAACGTTTTATAATGAATGTATATTCATAAATATGTATATATATATATATATATATATGAATAGATTTTTTTTAATAAAAATATATTAATATGTGAATATTATAGTTTTATTTATTTGTAGAAATAATCTTTTATATAAGAAAATTCATTAGAAATAAATAAAAGGCATAAATACAAAGAAATAAAAACATTCTTTAATTTTTTGCATGCTTCTTTGTTTTTATCAAAATTAAACCTAGAACAGGTCAACATATGATTCAATTATTTTTTTAAGCTTCTAAATCTAAAGAGGTAGTGATACCTATACTTCAACAAAAAAAATCACCTATTCAACAACATAAGGAGCCTTGAATTAGTCTTCTAAAAGGTTTGATGGCACATATTCAAAGTTTCAAGGATTTTTTAATCATATTTAATTTTTAACTTTTCTACAACTTAAGCACTATTCAATAAAAGAGTCACAATTTGATTTAATTGAAACATTACTCATAATACAAGTGTTATTCTAGTTTTTTCTTTTATTTAAGAAGAGATTTTGAATCTTAAGCAAATTTAAAGCTTTCTTAGAAGTATTTTCAGAGGCATTTGAAGAACATAACAAGTCTTGATAGGCAACAATAAAGATTTGCTCATTAAATTAAAGATCATGCTATACACAAATTTATGTATTTTATTTTAAGTAATTAGCTTATAACATCAATCGGAATGAATAAGCTCTTATGAGCCGATTTTATTGGAGACTAAAAGATGATGTGAAAGACTTATTACTATTCTTATATAATTTTTAGATACTCAATAAAATCATTAGCTAAGTTGTGAAGTATAATAAATGATTACTTCAATACCGTGAAGATCAACATTTATGGATTTTGACAAAGCAATGTACTAAAAATTTGTACTTTATTGCTTCAACAAATATATTATTTCTATTCTTTGGAGCTAAAGATATGCAAATTGATATGAGATGGTTCAAATATCTTATAATAGAAGAGAAGAAATATCAATTTTAACAAGGCCTATGCTTATACTATAGTGAAGGTCATAAATCTAAAAATTATTCAAAAAAAAATATTCAATAGGTACTAAGAGTATAATTATTTAAGAAAATAAAAAACCTAGTTGCAATAAGGATTGTGTGGTTAGACATTTCAACACCTCAAATTCATCAAGGTTTGTGTTACTCTACTCAACCTGCTTGTTGTTTTATTATACCATTATTTCTTGGCCTACAAAAACTTCAAACAAATGCCTTCTTAGATTCAGTAGCATTTGCTTGTTTTTAGATGAGATTTTTTTTAAATTTCATAAAATTCTTTTAATATAGAAATTAAAACCTATACATATAGAAGTACTAGATGGTAGATATCTTTAGATAATATTATTCATGAAATCATACTATTAGAAATATCAATTGAGAATCATAATGGAAAAATAATATTCAATATTATTAAAAACTTATCCAATTCTATTATTTTAGGACTTTTGTAGTTAATAAGATATAATCCATCTACAGATTAGAGGTTTAATAAGATTGAATTTTATATAGAATTCTTTTTGGTAGAACCTATTAAAAAATTATTAATAATAAAGTCTTTATTTTTTAAAGCAATGGCTTTTATAAAGATAGCTGAGAAAGAAATATCATTTTTTATTTATATAATTCCAGCTTGTAAAGAAGCAAGTTTGTTAGTAACTATTCTAAAGTAATATAAGGAATTTTAAGATATCTTCAAAAAGAAGAATATTGATATATTGCCGAAATATCAATCATATGATTGTGTCTTTGATCTTTAAGAAAGGACTCAACTACCATATGACCTAATCTACAACCTATCATAGAGAAATTTTTTGGCATTAAAGGATTACATTAATAAAAATCTTGCAAAGAACTTTATTTGGCATTCCAAATTTCTAGCAAGTACATCAATACATTTTATGAAGAAAAAAGAAGGATCTTTCAAAATATATATTGATTATTGTAGCCTCAATAAAATAATGATAAAAAATTATTATCCATTATCATTGATATCATGGCTTTTGAAGCAACTAGATCAAACTAAGATCTATACCAAAATAGGTCTCCATGGAGCATACAAGTTTGTGCAGATTAAAGAAACTGATGAATAGAAGACAACATTTTGGATAAGGTATAGATATTTTGAATATAATGTCATGTCTTTTGAATTGATTAATAATCCAGCTATATTTTAGCATTTGATGAATGATATTTTTTAAGAATTCTCAGACAAGTTTATTGTTTGCTATCTTGATAACATTTTAATCTTTTCCAAGATTCCTAAAGAATATGAAGAATATGTAAGATTAATCTTGAAAAAATTATAAGATATAGGATTATATGCCAAATTAAAAATATATATATATATATATATATATATATATATATTCTATTAATTAAAAGTAATTTTTTTTAATATATTATATTCAATGAAAGGTTGTTGATGGACCTAAAGAAAGTTCAAGCTATTATGGAATAGACAACTCCAAAGATAGTATAAAATGTATAATGTTTCCTTAAATTTGTTAATTTCTATCAAATATTTATGAAAAAATATTTCCAAGCTGCTACTCTTCGTATTTGGTTGACATCTAAAGATAAGTTAAAATGATGAACTCAAGCACAAAAGGCTTTTTAAGATATGAAGGCAACTTTTATTATAGCTTCAGTCTTAATACATTCAAATTTTATGAAGGCCTTCTATTTGAAGACTGATGCTTTTAACTTTGTATTAAAAGTTATATTATCTTAGATAGAAAATGATATATAGTTTCATCTAATTGCTTTTTATTCTAAATATTTTTAAGCTATAGAGATCCATTATGAGATTTACAATAAAGAGCTTTTTACAATTATAGAATTTTTTTAAAAATGATATTGTTGTGATATAACATAATTAATAGATGAAAGAGTAAAAAAATATAATATTTTAGAAGATCTTATTTTAAAATACTTTAGAAAATTATCTTAAAAGTATACATTATAGTCAAAGGATAATAAACTAAAAGTATAAATGTTGTTATTTACAAAATAGGCTTCTATTTATTTTGTAGGACCATAAATAAAGTAAAATAAGTTAGTTTAGAAAAATAAAGAATATAGGCATATGTAGAAAATAATTAGGAGTTGATTTTAACAACAATTATTTCAAGAAGACAAAAATTGATACCTAGAGAAGATCAATTGTCATTTTGGATCAAAATCAAATCTTGAAGTATAAAACCATACACCTATGGCAATTCTGGCATTTTTTTGCAATTCAAGGAATGGAGTGAGGTAGAAGCTTTTATAGGATTTTTTTAAGCATTAGATTTGAAAAATTTGAATCTATAATAACTTCATAAGAGCTTTGCAAAGTTATGATTGTTTTAAGTGAGTCTAGATTTTGTGAAATAAAATAGGATTTACAATTTGAACAATTTTGTGAATTGTAGCAAATTTATAAGTGA
This sequence comes from Physcomitrium patens, assembly GCF_059467195.1. Lineage (NCBI taxonomy): Eukaryota > Viridiplantae > Streptophyta > Bryopsida > Funariales > Funariaceae > Physcomitrium > Physcomitrium patens. The sequence continues at coordinate 3,653,262 of NC_143428.1, read as the reverse complement.
AATTTTGTGAGATTGTTTGTATAGTTTTGCCAAATATATATATTTTGAATTTTAGCTTAATGGGATGGTTGGATTAGAGGTTATTGAAGTTCAAATGGATTAGGATCTCAAAAATTAGATTTTTAGGTCTAGTAAGGTTATTTAAGATTTGCAACAATTTGCTAGTTAGATTTTGGTGATTTTTATTAGAACTAATAGTTGACTTGAATTCTAATACTTGTATAAAATTTGAGATTAAATTAGTGATTTAATTAGGAACAATTGTTAATGAAATATCAACATTAAGGTCAAAGATGGAGGCTAGCTGATATACAAGTACATTATGACATTTTTTTTCTAATTTTGTAAGTTTGATTTTCTTCAAATTTATTATACTTGTTTTTAATTCAAAAATTCATAGATATAAAAAATTTTAAGCAAGATAAATGGAATATTCAATCGATATTGATGTTCTAAAATTATTTTAAGATCAATTAAAATTAATTAGGTTTTGATTAGGATTTGTTTAAGAATTAATTAGGATTTGGTTTAGGATTTTAAAAATTATTAGGATTGATTTGGGATTTTGGATCTAATTAGGATTTTTTTAGGATTTAGATTTTTTTTAGAATTTCTCAAAGATTTTTATAAGATTCTTGTAGAATTTTTACGGATTTCTTTCAGATTTTTATAAGATTTCTTTTAGATTTCTTTAAGATTTTTTTAGCATTTATTAGGATTTTTTTAATATTTCCTTAAGACTTCTTTTGGAATTTCTTTATTATTTTTTTATAACCTTTCTAGAAGTTCTTTAGAATTTTTTTGTATTTTTTTTATAATTTTTATAAAAATTTGATTTTATTTGATTAATATTTGATTATATTTATTAAACATTAATTATATTTTATTTATGATTCTATTAGAGTTGTTAAGACTTGTTATCACAATTTTCTTTTATCTTCTACAGCCAAGTGTTTAGTGCATTTTCAAACAAGATTTCATGTAATACAATATATTTGATAAATTTAATATAAAAAGCTTGAAGTTGAAGGTATTTGATTTTTTTTTTGATTTATTTGAAATATAGAAAAAGAAGACAAGAGAATAGAAGGAAAAGCTTTTGATGGTACTTCAATTGGTCCTTCAAGAAGAATTGAAAATAAAACTATAAGCAAAGGACAAGATATGTATTTTAATCTCAATTTTGTAAGCATGTTTAAAAATTTTGTCCTATTTATGCAATAGCAATAGATTAAAGATAGCAAAGAAGATTTGACAAACAAAGCATCACAAGCGATTGTTGACAAAATTGATCAATTTGAAAAGAAGGATATTACAAAATATTTAAAGTGTTATGTAAAAATAATGGAATTGAAGCATGCTTCAGAAAAGGAGATGGTTCGATTATTTGAATTGGCTACTATATCAGAGATAAAAAATCATGTAAGGTCCATTATAAGACATTTTGGAGGTTCATGGGAAAAATTATTTCAAGTATTAAAGGATGAATTTTTTTTGAAAGAGGGTGACAAAAATACAAAGAAGTCATTTTTAAATGGATTGAAAGGTATAAAAAGGATCTTTTGGCAATAAAATTACTAAAAAAGTTTAAAAAGTAATATTCTAATTTATCAAAGAAAGATAGGCAATTATTAGATTAAAATAAAGTAGAGGTTTTTCTTCAAGTGGTTGATAGAAAGTTGCAAGTAAAGTTAGAAATCTTATTTGAAAGTAAAGACGAAGATGAAGAATTGACAACAAATTATAAAGAAATAGAAGAAGGCTTAGGATTGCTTGAAAAAAGAAAAAATAAATAAATAATAGGATGGATATTTAAAGACCATTACAAGCATTTAAAGAAAAAATACCTATTATCTATCTTACATCTATGATTCAATCTTTAATGGCTATATCAAAGAAAGAAAAAATGAATATTGATGAAATCATATGAAAGATGAAAGTTTTATAAATAATTTTTTTAAAACTTGAAGATAATGGTCAATCATCAAGAGTATCAATAAGACAAAATTTAAGACCAATGGAAGATGTAGTACATACAATGATTCAAAAAACTATTTTAATATTGATATATTTTAAAAAAAATGATGTATTATAAATGAATTGTAATAAATAATGACACATGGTTTATATAACAAATAAAATACTCTTTTACAACTACCAAATGAGTCCAAATTGAAAAAAATCCATTAAATAATTGTGGAGCTATAACCAATCTAATTTGAAATAGTATTGAAATATTTTTTTGAGTAAAGTATCCAATTATATATCAATACTTTGTAGAATCTTTTTACGCCTTGGAAAGTGCTTTCAACCTCTTAAGCATTACTTTCTATTAACTTTTGGCACAAAATTACTTCAATATTATTTCATTTTGCAGCTATTCTTTTCCATAATTTCCAAACTTCTTTTGGGTTTTATCTTCCAAGTATTGAGCTGGCGTTTGAGGTACTCCCAAAGATGTTCAATGGAATTAAGATCAAGAGATTAAATAGGCCAATGCATTACTTTAATGCCATGATGATCAAATCGCTTCCATGTTAGTTTTGATTTATGCTTGAAATTATTATCTTGTTGAAAAATCACTTCCTTCTTAGAAATACCAGATTCTTTAATATTAAGGAATAAGTTTTTTTCAAGTATTTCTATAAATTTCTTGGCATCCATCCTCCCCTAAACCTTTGCTATCTTTCTAATTCCATTCCATTCTATACAATCTCATACAATTATATTTTTATTCCCATACTTAACTATTTTTTAGATCTTTTTATTAAGTAAGAACTGACTCTTCTGTTTCTATATCCAATTTTTGCCATCTAATCCAAATCTATTGATTTTTATCTCATTTGACTAAATAATCCTCTTTCAATCCTCTATATTCCATTCTTTATACTTCAAAGCAGAATCCATGCATTGTTTTTGATGGCAGGTAGATTGTAGTGGTTTTTTATTTTTTCTTCACCACAACTTTCATATTCCATTTCTTCAAAATATTTTGAATTTTTTTGATTGATACAGGATTATTAAAATATTTTTAAGATTTTTAACAATCTCACAACATTTATAGCCTTCTTAGTGTTGATTTGGCAAATGATTGTTCTTTCATCTACTACAATGAGTTTCTTTGGTTTGCCTAATTTAAGGTTTTTTCTATTAAAAGTGATATTTTTTACTAACTTAGAGATAATAACTTTATTGCAGCCAAGTTCAAAAGTAATTTGGCCATAAGGTTTTTGAGAATGAAGAAGAGCATAGTTGATGTTGTTTTGGAGAGAGTGGAAAATGGAACTCATAGTTGTTCAAAGAATTATTAAGAATATAAAAATTTGACAAAAAAAAGATGTCAAGATTAAAGACAAATAATAAAATTGATAGCAAAAGTGGTTCCAAAGACTCATATTTATATTATAATAAAGGTCACAGAAGTCTGGTACTTTCTATGGAAGTTTCTAAAAGTCTAAAGAAGCTTCTAAAAGCCTATGGAACTTTTTAAAAGATTGTAGAAGATTCTATAAATATTTAAAATATTCTAGAAATTTATAGAAGATTTTAGAAGATACTAGAATTTAATAATTTGGAATATGTCTATGCCAAAAATTGTGATTAAGAATGGTGCTTTTATAGCTCCTAATAAGTATTAGTAATGTCATTAGAGTAGTAACAATATTTTCATAATAAATCTGATGATGATAGAATGTTATAATGTTGAATAATTAATAGAATTCAAAAATTAGACACCACACTCAAAAAATTGTTTCGATACTATTCCAAATTAGATTGGTCATAGCTTTGCAATTACCTTATAGATTCTTTTTAACTTGGGCTCATTTGGTAGTTGTAAAGGAATACTTTATTTACAATATAAACAACATATCATTATTCACTAGAATTCATCTATAATATATCATTCTTTCTAAAATATGTCAACATGAAAATAGTTTTTTGAGTCACTGTAGGTGTATGTGGTATTATAGCACAACTTATTTAAGAAAAGAATGTAAGGATTTTATACAGGGGCTAGGTAAAAGAATTTTTTTCAAAGATGGTATAATACATTTAATAGAAAGTAAAAAAAAAATTAGAAATAAATTTTGATAAAAGAAGAATAAAGCTATTTATAAAAGATACTTTTAGAGTGCATATAATCGCAAGCAATGAAACATCAATATATTAGATGGAAGAAAATTCAGATAAATATTTAAGCATAAATTTAGAATTTCTAGGAGAATTTAATTTTTAAGTAACTGTAATAAATTATGTTAAAAAAAATTACTAGAATTGATTTAAAACATGTAGGCATTAACATTTGGCAAATTATTCAATGGAATAGTATAGAAGATGGAATATTGATGCATACTCATATTGCAAGGAGTCAATATGAAGCATTAAAAAATAAAAAAAATGAACAAGAGATGAAAATAATAAAGGGCCATTAAAAAAAACTACAAGAAGAGAAAAAATATAACAACGAAAAAATCCTATACATGAAGAAAGAAAAATGAATATTTTTATAAAAGAAAGAAAAATTATAAAAAAAGAAGCAAAGACTCTTGCTTATAAATTATAATCAAATGTTGAAAGTTACTATAGATTTGAAGAAAGTATTGAAAGAGTAGATTTTAAATGAAAAGTTTGAATTTACAATTGGTGAAATTTTAGAAATTACAAAGTATAAATTTTAAGAAATTATTATTGATATGATAAAGAAAAAATGAAAAACTATAAGAGATACTATGACATCAAATGCATAAGGAACAAAAACAATCAAAAGCAATGAAAATAAAAAAAATGAAATATAATTTTTTAAAAATGTCTTATAAGTAAGATTTATAAAATAAAAGATGTGATTTAAGCTTCTAGTCATTATTCTTGAATTCATTGAGCAAGAGCTACTACAAAAACTTTGATAAAATTAGAAGATTTAAAAGAATCTGTTGTAGCATTGATTGATCATGGTTCTGAAATTAATTTGATATCAAAAGAATTGTATCAAAGGAAAAAATGGCATATTGATATTAAACATGGGTAGATAATAAGAGTAGCAAATAATTCAAAGAAAGTTTTGTATGGAGCTTGTCCAAATATCAAGGTAATAATATGAGATATTATTCATAAATAATTTTTTTTTTGTGCAAGATATGTCTATATATCCTATCATATTAAGAAAACTATATATTATTGCTACATAAATAAAAACAAAGATAATAGATGATGGTTCAACCTATGGAAGGATAAGAAATGAAGACAAAAAGAGAGCAATGTAATTTTTAAAGGTTTGTGAAAATCATGAAAAAAATTAAGATAGTTTGAAGAAGCATCTTTTGCCAAGGTTATACAAAGAATTTGAAGATCTTAATAATTCAAAGTATTTTTACCAAAGGCCATTATAAAGTGAAGTTGCAATAGTAGAAGGAGTGATGGCTTCTCATCTAATTAAAAAAATGAAGCTATTATAGGATTATCATGAGATAAATATATTTTATTTAAAATTATAGATAATTTTAGATAGATAGAGAAGAAAAAGGTTAAAAATATGAAACATGAGTTGAAGAAATGTAGAGTGATTGATGAAGATAAATACATATCAAGAATATTTAAAGAATCTTACTTTAATGATATTATGGATACTTTAAAAATGTTATTGGATTTAAATTTCAAAGGTTGAGATAAGGTAATAAATTTATATTCTAAGTAAATTTATAATGGAATGAAAGAATATATAAATGAGTATGAAATAAAGGTGAATACAAAATATAAGACCATTGTAAGAAGGTTAAATCAATGGCATTATTGCTATCATTGGATTTTGAAGAAAGGATTGAGAAGGCTTCTATACAATTAAATTTAAGAGATCTAAAAAAAATAGATCATGAATTCAAGGGTGAATTGACATTAGATGGTTTAAAAATTAGATAAGAGGAATTTTTAATAAAAAATGAGGAGAGATACTTCAAAGAAATGCTTTCACAACATGGTTAGGTATTTTCATTTGAATCACATAAGATAGAATGCATTGATCCAAGTATTGTAGTATCTATGGTTATTTTCACAATTCTACATGAACCATAAAATTTGAGACCAATTCTAATTCTAAAGATCCATTTGCCAAAGCTAATTGAATGACTTAATAAAAAGATTAGGATGGAAATTTTAGAACCATCTATTGCACCATATTCTAATTGATGGTTCATAGTACTTAAAATAAATAAAACATTGAGGTTTATAGAAGATATATAATCAATAAATAAAATAATTATTAGAAATATGGATTCAAGTCCAATTGTGGATGAATTTATAGAGGCATTTGCAAAGAGAGCAATTTATTCTATGAAGGATCTTTATTTAAGATATGATCAATTTCAATTGGCAATGTAAAGTAGAAATTTAACAACTTTAAAGTCACCATTAGGATTGATCAAAATGTGTACTTTATCACAAAGGACTACAAATTTTGTGGTATACATGATGAATAGAATGTATAAGATATTAAGAAATTTTATTTTGAATATAATAACACCTTTCCTAAATGATGTGCCAATTAAAGGATGTGAAGAAGAAAAAAAAGATGAAATGTTGAATTCAAAGAAATGTAAGAAGTTTGTGGTAGATCATATTGATGATTGTGAGAAGATTTTGATAAGGTTAGAAGAATTTTATTTAACCTTATCAAGGCCAAAATCAATATTTAGAATAAAAAATAATTTGGTGGTAGGACATATATGTGGATTATATAGACATAAATAAAGTATGGAAAATATTGATATTATTAAAAAAAATAAAAGAATGTACAAATACAAAAAAAATTAAAAGATTTTTAAAAACATGTATTTTCTATCATATATGGATACTTCATTTTATACATGCAATAGATTCATTGTATGAGTTATTAAGAAAGAATCAAAAATTCCAATAAAATAAAAATAAACAAAAGCTATGAAAAAATTGAAAGAATTTCTTTGTTTATTTACAACTTTGAAGAAAGTAAATCATGAATATAAAAGACTACTGATATTAATGATCAATATAAGTCTAATTGGAATAAGTTAGATAATTGGACAAGAAAATGAACAAAGAAATAGACATGTAATAAGGTTTAGAGCAAAGATTTTGAATGCTAGGCAAAGGTGTCAAGGACAAGAACTTGATGAAAAAAAATAAATAAGTGAGACTTTTCTCAAAGAAAAATAATAAAATAGAAACAACTAAATATGTATATTAAGAAAGAAACTGGAATGGCTATTGTCAAAAGACAAGAAAACTAGAGATCCTTAAAACTAGACTATAAGGAAGAAAGGAGTTGGCAAGAGTGAAGAGGGCTTCACTTTTCTCTCTATATATACTATTTAACTAGGAATTACATGGCAATGTTCTATAGGACCTCCTATATGTGTTGACTTTGTGGGACACGTGCCTTGACTTATAAGGTAAGGTTTTTTTATGTGTAGGCTACATACTTAGCTTATCCTTCAAGCTAAAAATATGTGTGGTATATGGCCAACTTGTTGACCTCGTTTCTAATCCAAAAAGTCAATTAAAGATACCTATAAAGTCAAAGAAATATCTTTGAAGCTCCTAGAAAGCTTCGATAGAAGTTATTATAGAATTAACTTACTTTTACCTACTTTTTCTTACTTCTACCTATTTATTCAAGTAATTACTAGTTTACATGTATATGTCTATGATAAAAAGATACATGTATAAATCAAAAAAAAATTATGAGATATAGTAATAGCTATAAAAAATAAAAAAGAATACTTGATTGGTCTATTAGTAGTTATAAAAAAAAATCTAACTTTATTGAATATGATTACAAGTTATTTAATTCTTGATATTGCTATGTTAAAGTGAATAGTATACATCGAATCTATGAATCTAAAATTTAAGTATATTGCATGAAAAGAAAACTCAATGACACATATGTTATCAAGAAGAAGGTCTTATATTGAAGAAGATATGATTGTTTTGGAAGATGATATAGGTAAAATATTTTATACTAATGCCTTATCAAAGAAAGAAGGTATATGTTTGAATATATTCTTGAAAATATTTTTAAGAGATTTATGTAAAAGAGAATAGAAAGATATTGGAGAGTATTTAAGTACATTAAAGTAAAAAGAAAGTAAATCCATAAGAAAGCCTATAGATATATTTTATATAATGGATATTTATGAAAGCATCCAAAGAAGAAAGAAAAAGTATCACAACAGATTGTATATGGTTTAGAAGCTCAAAAAAGATTATTAAGGAATTTCATGAAAATTTATGAGTAGGACCTTAAGATATTTGGAAAAAATTTACTAAGTTAAAAGAAAAATAATTGTGAAAAGGCATGCACTGAAACATGACCAAACTATCTCAAAAATCTAAAACCTTTCTAAACTACAATAATGTAAATTCCATCACAACATAAGGCATAGTAGAATATAATAAAAAATAATAGAATAAAATTGAATAGGAAGATGCAAAATCAAACTTTATTAAAAGAAAGGGTCCAAAACCATACTTGTTAAATTGCCTAAATGTCCTTGGCTAGTCTTATTTATACCTTATTCAATCATTCTAGAACTTTTTAGAATGTTCTTAATAGTGGATTTCATCTTGATAATCACCTTAAAACATTTTTTGAATATTCTATGGTAGCCTTCATCTAAAAAACTGCCCTAAGTTCTTTTAGAATGTTCTATAGTGGATTCTATATAATCCACTAAATTAGTTCTAATTATAAAAACTCCTATAAACTTCTCAAACATGGCTCCAACTATCCATTCCTATACATCATCAATAAAAATATCTTATCTATATTTTGTTACAATTAATCTTCCTCTACTAATGTGAAACATCCTTGTTTTTCTCTTGATGGTATTTCTAAGTTGTTTTTTGGCAATGGATGAGATTTTGTGTAAGTTTTTATGTTGCATCATAGATGCAATAACCTTTCTAGAGGACTTTGTATTAAAATTATAGACATCCATTGCCTGATAAAAGTATCAATGCTTTAAAATACTATCTACTTTATATTTTTGTTGATCATTGTAGAATGGATAGAAATTGGTTTTTGTAGGATATTGGTTCAATATTGATAAAATTGATTAACCATCTATAGAGCAATTAATTTAGAAGGTAAGATGGATGATTTAGTTAAAAAGAAGTGATTAAATAAGAAATATTGGTTGAAATCTCTATTTTGGGATAAGTATAAATTGGTTGAAGAAGAAGTAAACAAGGCCAAACTAAGATAGTCATGAGCCGAGGTGAGCTTGGTGCTACCTTTTGTTTTTATTTTCTTTATAGAAAAAAAGAAATACATAGAATTTGAATAATATAAAGTAAAATTTTGTAATAAAAGAAAGATTTGATTTGTATGATGTCAAATGAGAAATTGAATTTATTGCATGTTGAATTATAAGTTGAGAATTAGAAAGTCCAAAATTGAAGAAATTTGTGGAGTCTAGAATTGTGTGAAGTAGATTATTGGAAATGACACCTAATTTTGGAGAATTCTAGTGATTGGATTATGGAATATTTTATGCAGTCTTTGAAGATAGTGCAATATTACATATTATTGTCATAAGTTTGGAGAAGAAAAGAGACAGTGAATGCATAAGATAGAATTATCAATTGTAATATTTTAATTATTAGAAGATGAATTGATAGAATGTGAAAGGTATTGTAGCTTTTTTGGGTATTTTTAGCAGATTAGAAGACAATTAATTATGTAATCTTAATGTATAAATTCATGAAGATAGTCATTCCTTGTATTTGAATTCTTTTTTATAGATTTATTCTAGGAAGGTATTTGAAAAATAAGTAAAATGACAATTATATTTTGACGTTGTAACGAGATTTCACAATAGTATTGAATATTAGGAATTAACTATCAAACAAGTGGTTTTGGATGTTACACAAAGAGGTTATAAAATAAATGTTAGTTGAAAAGTGAAACCAAATTTGTAGTTAGATTGGAAATAGAAATTAATTTTAGTATTATATGATGAAAGATTATGGTTAATAAGAATGAGAGCATTGTACTAAAAAAAACATTCTAATTGAAAGGAAGAAATGAAAGAGTATAAGCAAGAAATTTGTTGTGAGACAAGCAAGAACATAATCTAAAAAAGAAGCATCAATAAAGTTGGATTAAATCATAGTTGCATATTTGTTGGCATATTCGAGCATACCTAGAACTTGACAGATCTTTAATATTTCAGACATATATACCATTAAGAAAATTTCCAAGAGCACTCAAAGAAAATTGTGTCAACAGTCCAACGTATTCCTTAAGCTTGTTAACTGAAAGTAAAAGAAGTACAAAAGAATTAGATACTTTATTGGGTACTTTTTTTTTGTGGATACAATCAATTTTAGCAAGATTGGTTTTGTAGAATGGCATAAATTTCTTGCCAATAAGGGCCAATTTAGTGTGTTTCAAAATCCATCATTTTTACCTCTAATTCAACTAATAAAATTATTTGTGGATAATAAAAGTAACTTGAGGTGGCCTGAAAGTTTAAAAAAGATAATTAAAGAAGGTAATGTTTATTTTAATAAAGAATTAAGTGAAACATTGTCATCTTCAATGGCGACGGGGAGTCTAGCTGTTCCAATTGTGGTCCAAATAGATGTGGTGGATGATCATACAACTAGCATAGCTCCATTACTTACTTTAAGAGGTTTGCCAAGTGCAGATTTAGATCAACATTTGTCTCAGTTCTTGAATGAATGTGTAGCCAATAATGATAGAATTGAAGATATTTGATTGAAATAGTTGCCAACAATCAAAAGCCCTCTTATACATTAAAGAATCTTTTTATAGATAAATATTTTTAAAAAAATCATTCAGCTATTCTACATCCAAATTTTGTAAAGAAAGATATATTATCTCAAGGAATTAAGTTGAAATCTACAAAAAAGAAGAAGGCCTTCAAAATCACTGCCAATATAGAATTGTATGATATTTTGAAAGATTTGGATGCAATTCAGCCCTCTATTACAATGAAGCAACTTTTGGCAATAGCCTTGAAAAGTTGTTCTACATTGAATTCCTCATTAATAAAATATAGATCCCGTAATAGAAAAATTTATGAAAGTAGTTTAAATCTCGATCGAAGAGCACCAACTTTTGATGTATCCATCGATGGTGTTCTTATTTTTGGAGTTCAGGTAAATGGTGGCTCTAGTGTAAATCTAATAAATGCCGATACAATAGAGGACTTGGACTTAAAACAATTATTATCCATGACATTGATATTGAAAATGGTAGATCATAGTCAGATGAAATCAATGGATATCTTACACAATATTGACACTATAATCATTGGAAACATATATAAGATTGATTATATTATTTTTTGATTATAAAATTCTACATTATCTTATCTAAACTTATTGGATCAATCGTGGCTATATCAAGCTAAAGCTAAAAATTATTGGAGCCGTAGAACGTTGACTATTAAGAAAGAAAAAGACAAGATTGTGTTATAAATATATGCAATTCAATATCAAGAAGAATCTCAAATTTTGGATTCAGAGGCAACATCTGACAATGAGGGTCAATCTGATACAAAATATGATGAAGTTATCAATGCAATGCAAGTTATTGATGAACCACTTCACATGCAAAAGCAAGGCGTGTTATACTAATGTCGAGGACCTAAAAAATATTTATTATATTTGGAGGATACAGTGAACTGTGATCATGCTATTGTTAATTGAATGAATAATTCCATGATTAATGAAGTCAGTGTATTAAAACTAGAATTGGATAGTTCTAATTTATCAGATTATATGAAAGATTACAAGCCAAAGAAAAAAATCAAACTAGATGTTGTCAAGGAATCTATGTGCCAATCCTTCAATTTAGGCACCAATGAAACATCAATGATTATCAAAATATACAATGAGATTATAGATATCGAGTTGAAAAACTAGAAGGCTTTTTTCTTAAATCATAAATCTCCTTTTGTGTGATCATATGTGGATTTGAAAGGCATTCCTAGTCAAGTTTGTGAGCATCAAATTATTTTGGAAGAGAATGCTACACCAGTTTGTAGAAGACAACATCAACTCAATTCAAAATATTTTCTTATGATAAGAGAGGAATTATACAAATTTTTGATGTCGATTTTATTTATCCAGTTTTATAAAGTGAATGGATTTCACTAATTATAATAATTTCAAAGAAGAATGGAAAAATTCAAATTTGGTAAGATTTTCATAAATTAAATGTCGCTATCAAGAAGGATTATTTTTCTTTATCTTTTATGGATAGTATCCTAAATGTGGTAGCTGGGCATAAATTTTATTCCTTTTTGGATGGATTTTTGGATTACAATCAAGTTAAAATTGTAAGAGAAGACCAATTAAAGACTACTTTTATTATAGACTGGAAGATCTTTACTTATAAAGTTATGCCATTTGAGTTATGTAATGTCCTAGCCACATTTCAGAGGATAATGACCTAAGCTTTTCAAGATCATTTGTAACATTCAATGGAGATATTTTTAAATAATTTTTACACATTTAGTATGAAGGCCAATCATTTGGAATATCTTGATAAGTATTTGGATCGCTGTGGGCATTACGAGATCTCTTTGAATTTAAAGAAATACCAATTTGGAATATCGTTTGGTAAATTATTAGAAAATATGATCTTGTTGGTTGATATTACTACTAGCTTGGATAAAGTTCCTTGTATATTGGCTTTCTCAAAGCCAAAAATAGTATCAAGTATTTATGGTTTTGTCAGCCATGTTAATTATTATTAACAATTTATTCATTTATTTGTAGTCATATATCAGCCTTTAACTAATTTCTTAAAAAAATCCACATCAAATGGATCTAATCTAATTTGAACTGAGGAATATATAATTGTATTTGAAGGATTGAAATAAAAATTGATATTTGCACCAGTACTGATTGCACTTTGTTGGAAAAAACTATTTTATATTTACGTTGATATATCTAATGTTGCTATTGGATCCGTATTAAGTGAGAAAGTTGAAAAGGATTTAGATCATGCAATATAGTATGCTAGTCGACAATTGGTTGCAGTTGACTAAAATTATATTACGATTGAATGAGAAGCTTTGAAAATGATTTATTTTGTTCAAAAATATTGGCATTTTTTACTTGATTATGCATTTTTGTTTCATATAAATCACGATGTTCTTAAGTATATAGTTAATAAACTTCAATTGAGTGGATACATTACTCAATGGATGTTACTACTTCAAAAATTTAACTTTACTATCAATGTCAGACTAGGAAAGAAATGTGCCAATACAGACCCATGTTCCATTTATCCAATATATTAGGTAATGAGCCTATCAATGATGCCTTACTTGATACAAAATTATTTGCCATCAATGTGATTATACCCAAATATAATGAATTGATTTACTACCTAAAATTTCAAACATTTCCACCTACATATAGTGAAAAACTTAAAAAATGCTTGATTTTAAAAAGTGCGCCATATACAATGATTAGTAATGCCTTGTATAAGTAAGGGTGGGATGGAATTTTATGTTGCTGTATCTTTCAATGTGAAGTGCATAGCATATTAGAAGACTGCCATTTGGATAGTTATGGTCGGTATTTTTCCAATGATAGTACTGCTCATAAACTTTTAATGGTTGGATATTAGTGGCCAATAATGTTTTCAGATGCACACTAATATGGTTGATGTTGTGATCCTTATCAATAAATTGGTCAACTTACTAGAACTTCTGCCATGCTATTAATACCAATTTTGGCACAAGCATTGTTGAAAAAATTGGATATTGATTTTATTAGACAAAAAGATATATTTTGATAGCGACCAATTATGTAACAAAATGGGTTGAAGCAATGGCAATGAAAACTGATACTATAAATACAATAGCCACATATTTATATGAGAATATTATCACTTGATTTGAATGTTCCAAAGAATTTACTAGTGATAAAAAAAATCTATTTTATTAATTCTATAATTATAGCCTTGATGGATAAATATGAAATCAAACATCAAAAAATAATCCCATATCACCCTCAAGTCAATGGACAAACTAAAAAGACTAATGGTATTTTGTGCAAAGTTTTAACTAAGATCTTGTCTAATACGGGCTTGGATTGGGATACAAAATTGTTTGCAGCTTTGTCAGCTTATCATACTGCATGTAAAGTGACTATCAATTCTACACCATTCCAATTGGTGTACGAGCAATATTATTAATTGAATTGGAAGTTCAAAGTTTAAAAATTGCATTGAATGAATATCTTAGCGATAAGAAATTCCTTCAATATTGATTCGCATAATTGAAAAAATTAGATGAAGTTATGGCTATGGATCTTTTAACTATGGAAGCTACACAATATTGCCATAAGAGTTATTATGATAGTAAATTACATCCCAAATCTTTTTTGTCTAATAATCTAGTACTTCTTTATGATAGTCAATTTCACAATTTTTTAGAAATCGACTATTATATTGAACCAATGAAGTTAGAAATCTACTATTCTTCAAAAAAGCAAAGAGATTTTAGAAATATTCAGTTATATCAATTTAATGAGGGTCAAATAATTTGCCGCCAATTGATGTGGAATTGATGGAGGAGTATATAGCATATTATGATGTAGAGGATGGTTTGAATATTGACAAGGATAACATTATTGGAATCAATGAGACTACCTTATAAAAGAAATTGAACCTTCTAATTGGTGAGCTTGTGGTGGATATTGAAGTGTTTAGTGATTTTAAATCAAGATATTATTTCAAAGGTGGCATGTTGTCATTTGAGCAAAGTGAAAGTTGGCAAATGGCAGAAGCACTTACTACAAAGCTTATGGAGTGGATGCGTTTCATTCAAAAGTGGTTGGGCTTGAATTGACATACCATGTATATGTCCAAACAGCTATTTTTTGTTGTGATAGGAATGCTTGAAGGTATGGTGTTTAATTAGGTAGCTTTTGTAGCAATTAGAATCCATGTAGAGATGGGAGCTAAGCAAAAGACAAAGAAATTTGTATCTTTGCTCTGCTCCAATTATGTGCACTCCATAATTGCATGTATATTGAATCAAATAATATCAGTAAGAGAGAAAAATATATCGTCTCCAATATCTCAATGATGTATTTGAAGTTTAACATCATTGACAACTAGTCTAGAGGTAGTGATATATAAAATTGGAGAATCAAGTAACTCGTTGGAACAGGAGGTTATATTAGAGATTATACTAGAATAGTGTTGTATAGCATGATTTACTATTTGGGAATACACCAGGTATCTAACTGTAGAGAGTTTAGGTTTCACTTGTATATTATGCCTTAGCTCCCAAAAATCCTCTTTTCTTTGTATAAAAACTCAAAATATATTAAAATCCTTCAAAACATTTTTCTTCCTGCAAAGACCTTTTTACATTAGACTTTAGGATCTCATATATCTCAATCCAACCGTTCAGTTTGTTTCAAATTTCTACATAAGATAGATACTATTCTTAATCCTTACCACAACAAAAATGAATTGTACATCTATAACCGATCTTTCAGCATCTTAGAAACCCTAGCAAGTACACAAAATCCTAACTTACAAGCACCCAAAAACTATTTTTTCTATATCTCAAAAATCCAAACTCCAAATTCTACAAAACTTATGTGGAAAGCTTAATAACAAGATTATACACAATCTTGGAAATTTTGAGTCAAAATCTCATCAAATTGTCTAAGATATAGCTCAAATCACAAGTACAAGTAAATCGGGCTAATTACTACCTTAAGATTCCAAGCACTAACTTCAACTGCCAATAACTCCTTCATCAAAGCTTGGAATTTGATAAAAAGTAGACATTAATTGTAGCCGAAAAAGTGCTCTCTGCAATTATAGTCGCCGATCCTCGTTTGCTATTTGTATGCATGCGAAATGCCCCAAAGAGTGACAGTAGGTCCAAAAACTAACACCTTAACTTTGAGCACCCATAACTTCTTCATACAAACCCCAAATGACACAAAACTTACACCAAAACCATAGCAAAAAACCTAAATCTTCTGACCCTGGCTTCAAAATTCTAATGGCTTTGAGAAACTAACCCTAATCCCTAATATGGCCTCGGGCAGCCTCCTCAAAGCCCATTGGTCATGATTTTTGACCAATAGGAATGGAGATTTTCATTATTCATCTCCATTCATCTATATTGGTGCCCTAATTACTCCCTTTGCTACCAAAATCCTTCTTCAATCCTTTTTCTTATAATATTTACATAATTTATGCTCTAAACACCAAATAGAACAACTAAAAGAAGTTTTCAAAGGTCACTAATGTCTAACAAAGGTGATTCTAAATGTTTAGAAGTCACTATCAACCAAAACCAAACTTAGAAGCCACTATCAAAAGAAAATTAAAGTTATACAAATTCTATAGTAATCTTTTTAAACAACTTCTTCTCAAGGTAATAATCAAATTATATTCTAAAACCAACTAAAATCTATTAACATGGCTTTCACCATGTTACTTAATAAATTATATATTAAGTACATAATTACATTATTTTCATATAGTAGCAGAACCACAACACGACATCCACTCCTTCTAAACCTGTGCATCCTCCGGTTTGTACCAAGAAGAACCAAAGTTGTGGTCGAGATCATATTACCTCCTCAGTAATGTCTTCTTCAAAATCCAATTTTTCTTCTTTATAACTAGATAGATCAAATTCTTCTTCAACATCTTCGAGGACTAGTTCTTGATTCCGTTGTTTGAAAAGTTTTATATGTTTTTCTGCAATTAGAATTTTGACTCTTGTTTTATCTAATTTCCTTAATGCATATGTAGAAATATCTAAAACATGTACAATCACATAAGAACTAAACCAATACTTAGATATCTTTTTAAGAGTACTATGTTGGTTATCCAAGTTGTTATCATATACCAAAATCCAATCACCTTCTTGAATATCTTTTGGCCTCAACCTGTGTCGCTTATCAAATCTATCTTTATTCTTCAAGCACGACTCTTTCAGCCTTATAATTGCTTTTTTCACATCTTCAGGTCTTCTTTCTAGTTGACGAATTCGAAGTACAAGAAGTTCTTCTTTAGATATATTGTCTTGCCAAGGCAAGATATTCCAAGTAGATATTTGCTCTTCAATGGGCATAATGGGCTTCTATCCTTACATTAAATTTTTTCGCATATATCTTGTCACTAAACTGTGAGTAGTACGATCAGTCCAAAGAGCAAATGGTAATAATCTTGGCCATTCTCTTATTCTTCCTTTGCAAGTTTTAACAATGGCCTTTACAATAGGAGGATGACCTCTCTCACTCTTAACATTACCTTCTGGATTATAAGATGTAGTAAGTGCTAGCTTAACTCCACATCTCTCAAAGAACTGTCTAGCCTCAAGTGCATCCAATTCCCCACAAGCAGCAATAATTTTTCCAATACATCCATATCTACAAATCACATCTTGCAATAAAAATCTACAAACTCCTTCAGTGGATTTTGTTCGTAGAGCTCTTCCTTCTACTTGGTTACATAAATCTTCTCGTGCCAGAGCCAAGTATCGCATTTTCCATATCCCCATAGGCATAGTAACTAGGTCCACAACCCATTTATAATGTATCGTAAGTAGATATGTAGGATGCAATCTATCTCTATGTCGAATCTTCGAGTATATCTGACAGGTTTGGCATGATTCTATGAACTTCATCACATCCCTATATGTATTATGCGACCAATATTTTTCTTTGAGCTTGTTAAAGGTGGCATAAATACCTCTATGTCTAGTCCACAAACTATCATGAAATTCATCAATTAACTGTTCTTGCAAATTACTCTTTGTGGCATTCCACTACTCCGTTTGCATTGCTTTCATAGGTAACCACCTTATAAGAGGTAGTTATAAGCCTTTCATCTAATTTATTTGAAATGAATATCACTCCATCTTGATTGTCTTGATAATGTGCTTAAATAGTGTCCAATATCAATCTATTCTTCTTCATACAATTCTTTTGTAAATGGTCTTGAATATTCATCTTCTCCTTGTTGTGTCCTAGAATAAAAGATAGTACCTATATCTTTAGTATCTTCAATCAAATCTTCTTCTTGTTCATATCTGGCTCGGTATAGCATATCTGCTACAAGATTATCCTTACCTGCTATATGCCTAAATTCAAAATTCAAAGACTTAATATATGCAATCCATCTTAACATAGCTATTGGACTAGTATCAATTGTAAGTATCACTGATTTGCCATCTTCATAACTTATCCTTCGCAATACAGGTGGAAAAGATAATAATTGCTTTAGCTTTTGAATTATTTCTGTATGTTTTTTTTCCCATTTAAATCTCTTCCCTTTTCGTAGCAAACTATAAAGAGGATCAGCTACATGTGCATAATGAGGAATCCATACACAATAAAATATGCAAGCTCCTAAAATCCTCCGTACCTTTGTTTGTGAGCTATAAATATTCTTCATTCGTTGTATGGCATCTACCTTATTAGGATCAGGTTTGCGACCAAACCATCCACATAAATGCCGTACAATAATAACTTCTCGAACTCCAAAGGTAGATTTTGCTCCTGATAGTGTCAAGTGAACCTCCTCAAGTCGAGATAAAATTTTTTCACAGTGTGAAATATAATTAGATACAAATTTACGGTATCCCTTCTGATCCATTGTTTCATTTTTTTTTTCTTCCATGCACCTTTTTCTTTGAATATCATCCAAGAAGGGCATAGTCTTTTCTGGAACAAAATCACGAAGAACCTTATTCATCCCATTCATCATGTGAGCTATTGAATTTGTTGCTCCCTGTGGCAATGTACACATCTTAACCAATCCTAAAGGTGTCCTCATAGTAGTAATATCTTTGCTTCCTTCAGCTAGTTGAAATTGATCATATCTAGAATAAAGATCTCCAATAGAGTAAATAGCTCTACCAACAAATACCTCAGTAAATTCTCTAATAATTGGTCCAACTCCAATATTTCTAATAGTTACTTGATTCTCTGATTGCATATCTTGAATGAACCGTAGTGTTCCATTTTTCTTTGGTACTAAAAATCAACGGTTGGAATATAGTACAAACGATGGCTCGAGGATCTTCATTTGCATCTTTTCTTTTAAAAGCTCCATAAGTTTAGGTAGATGTGCTTTAGGCACCGAAATTGGTCTTAAATCCCAAGGAACATGTGGAACTATAAATATAATCATTGGTGCTACAATACTTGGATCGACACATCCAATTTTTGAAGGTTCAAAAGCAAAAGACTTTCCATGCATACTTAACATATTTTTAAATTCTATTTCTTCAACAAGCAATAGAAAATTTGTAGATCCTATTTTCAACTCATTGAGTATTTTTTAAGTAAACTTATGGCCAATTTGTTTAGGATCCCATAAGTCCTTCTCCTTCAAAGCTTGTTGAACTTGATGATTGGAATCACTAGGTAATAGTATAGCTACAGATTTTATTTTCCTCTCCACAGTCTTGTACTTAGTTTCAACTTTGACTTCATAATCTTGAAATGCTTGTATAGCTGAGTAGAGCTCTCTTGAATATATTTGCATCACTTGATCTTCATTTCTTTGTTCAACCTCTAAAAGTTCTTCTATAAAAACTTCTAAACTAGTCTCCATATATACACCTACTATTTTATCATCTCCATCAAGTACACCCACTCTTTCTAGGTCTTTTTTAGATTTTTGTATAACTTTTTTCTCCCACTTTGGTAGATCATTAAGTTGTGTATAGATAGCAAATCCATTCTTAGATAATTCTACAATACCTGTACAAAAGGTATTTTTTTTTTCATGTGAGAGTACCTTCTTTGATGTACCACTACATTCCCGCTCTATAGTGGTATCCTGTAAAAATCCGTAAACTCTTCACTAATCTTTGGTAATAAATCACTTCATAAATAATCTTGATTGTGCTTATGGTTTGCAGGTACTGTTAGAAATTACATTGCCCTTTTTCCATCTTGACTTCTAATACGGGCACATATTGATCCATCATCTAAAACTTTGATCTCCATCCTCACAGCTATAATATATGGTTTACCAAGAATTACTGGGTATGAAGTAGTGTCTTGAAAAAAAAAAATTTGTTCTATGGTCACATCTCCAACCTTTACCTTCACATTGAGGCAAGCACCATAAAGATCTCCTCGTGTATTATTTACTACCTGAATCACCCATCCATGGTTAATATCAATAGGCCACCTTCCACGTTTATAGACTTCTTTTGACATAATATTAATTTCAGATCCATGGTCAATGAGAGCAATTACTGGTTCTTCCAAGTCTTCTATTTTTACTAAAGTCTCCGTGGTGGCTCTTGTCCAATGTTCCTTGGTATAGTATCCAGGGCCCTTATCATCATCTTTGTATTCATCTAAATCAAATTGTCCCTTTTTATTGATACAACATTTTATCAATTCATATTCCTCTTCTTTAGTCAAGATTATATCCAAAGCATTAGATACAGTAGATTCTCCTGTCAAGTGCCTCTTTCGCTTAATAGTGTCTATGATGACTTCATGAAACTCTCTCTTTGCAATACTTAAAATTTTTCATAGAATAAATTCAATTTTGGCATTCAATACTCTTTCTTCCAAGACTCCTTTCAAATCTGTGGTTGCCTCAATATCAGATTGAAGCTTATAAGTAACATGCTTACTCTTCCCTTTGTCTTTATTAACGTCCATTCTTTCTTCTTATTTTTCTTTTGGTAGTGAAGCATTTCTAGGATGTAATATTGATGGCCTAGCCTTGGATGGTCTATTAGCATGTGATATAGGTATTTCTTTATTTTGTGTTGTTTCTAAATGCCTTTGAGATCTCCTCTTGTTTGTTGGCTCTTCTAGATTTTCTTCTATTTCATTTCTTTCCCTTTTCACCTCCATTAGGACTTCATGTTGAGACTTTGCCAAATAAGCATGTACAGACATAGTATCTATAGGGTCATCCCATCTTATGGCATTTCTAACTATTATGGCTGTATTAAATAATTCGTGCCTTGTTATTTTTTCTTTATTCATGCTGATAATAGGATGATTCCATAGATCCCTTGTGTTTACATGCTTATCAAAAACATCTTCCTTCTGTCTTACAGCCTCAATGCCATAAGTAATAGTTTCTCTTGATGCTATAGTTTATTGAGATAAATGCTCTTCCAAAACCTTCTTCATTCCTCCCTTTCCAAAATTGGTTTTGAAAAATTCACCTATATCTTGCAACGCAATTTTTCCATCTTTCCATAAAATTACTCCCTGTCGCAAAATATTAGCAAAATCTCCACACTCCCTTCGAGGATGTTCCATACTATTGCACCAAATACATCGTTGTATATATCTTGGCTTTGATACAAATTTGCTCTCAGATAATCCTTCTTTCTCCTCTAGCTTTATTAGTTTGATTTGTAAGTCTTTCATTCCTTTTACCGACTCATCAATTGCATCTTTTTGTGGTGCAATTGTAGATATAGGAATTGGAATAGTACTTACTGATATAGCAAGTTTTGGCATTTACCTACGAGATATTGTAGTTGGTAGAGGTCTCATTTCTTACCTTACTATCACTTTTCTCCTTATTAAAATCAACTAAAATCTATTAACATGGCTCTCACCATTTTACTTAATAAATTATATATTAAATACATAATTATATTATTTTCATATAGTAGCTGAACCACAATACAACAACGGATTCTAATTTGTTTGGCAATCAATATAGAGACTTAAGTCTCAATTTTGATGGATATGAAGTAATTAACATTTCCATAAGGTAGAATACTGAAAAGAGTGAATATCAAGGAAGTTATATTGGCTCAGATTTTTCAATTATAGATCATGGTGAGTAAATTGGATAGAGAAGGAAATTTAAGGCAACAATTGGAGGCAAGTAAGAAAGAAATATTAGAGCAAAATTTTCAAATTAAAGAACAAAATCAAATTATTTAAAAAAATGAGGAATCTAAGTTGCTATTGGAACATAAATTTGGAGAAAAATAGAAAGCTTAGGCAAAAGAAAATGAACACACTCAACGTCCCTTAGAAGAACAAAGACAAGAACTATTACAAAATTATAAGATATAGGGTTTGGAATAAGAAGAGATAAAGTATCAATTGAAAGTAGAACAAAAGAAGGTAGAATTATTAGAATAAGAAAAAAATAAATAGATGACTAATATAGAATTGAAATGGAAAAGTTACAAGTAGAAATTGAAACCTTGAAAGTTGTAGGGATAAAATTGGAGGGTGATTTAGGTAGTATTAGTTGGTCATAGATGTTTGTCCTACTAGTTTCAATAATAGATAAATTGGAGGAGAAGATGAAGCAACATCATCACCATTTGGAAGCAAAAGGTGTCAGGATTTTATAATTGGAGGTTCAAGTTTGTGAATTGAGAGCGTATAATGAGGACTTATCAATTCAATGAGAAAGAGAACCAATGAAAGTATCAGAAGAGGATAGGGACTTATCATTAGAATCAAAATCAATAGAACCACATACCGAAAATGTTGAGATAAATCAATCTAGCAAGCCAAAAGATAAAAACTTTGTAAGGATTTTGTTAAAGAAGTTTTTTTTTACCAATTTTGTGTTTGCCAAGACACTGCATAATAAGGAGCAAGGCTATGTAGAATGGATAGAAATTGATTTTTATAGGACATTAGTTCAATATTAATAAAATTGATTAATCATCCACAAGGCAATCAATTTAGAAGATAGGATGGATGATTTAGTTAAGAAAAGTGATTAAGTAAGAAATATTGGTTGAAATCTCTATTTTGAGGTAAAGTATAAATGAGTTGAAGAAGAAGTAGACAATGCCAAAGTGTGATAGTCATAAGCCGGGGTGAGGTTGGTGCTACCTTTTGTTTTTATTTTCTTTATAGAAAAAAAAATACATAGAATTTGAATAATGTGACGTAAAATTTTGTAATGAAAGAAAGATTTGATTTATATGATGTCAAATGAGAAATTGAATTTATTGCATATTGAATTATAAGTTGAAAATTAGAGAGTCTAAAATTAAAGAAGTTTGTGGAGTCAAGAATTGTATGAAGTAGATTATTGGAAATGGCATCTAATTTTGGAAAATTCTAGTGATTAGATTATGGAATGTTTTATATAGTCTTTGAAGATAGTGTAATATTACATATTATTGTCATAAGTTTAGAGAAGAGAAGAGATAGTGAATGCATAAGATAGAATTATCAATTATAATATTTTAATTGTTAGAAGAGGAATTGATAGAATGTGGAAGGCATTGTAGCTTT